>NW_027187330.1:1666363-1857831 GCF_028583685.1 Petaurus breviceps papuanus
GTGTGTGTGTGTGTGTGTGTGTGTGTGTGTGTGTGTGTGTGTGTGTTTAAGGG
Source organism: Petaurus breviceps papuanus (assembly GCF_028583685.1). Taxonomy (NCBI): domain Eukaryota; kingdom Metazoa; phylum Chordata; class Mammalia; order Diprotodontia; family Petauridae; genus Petaurus; species Petaurus breviceps. The sequence continues at coordinate 1,666,417 of NW_027187330.1, forward strand.
TGGAGAGAGATAACATTTTGATAAAGTAGTGTTTTAGGAAGATAAATGTTAAAGATAAGAATAGATTGGAATGGAGAGGCTAGATACAAGGACTATAGGATGTTCAAGAGAGATTCTATAGAAATTCCTTTTGAAAAGATGTTTATCACTATATGTATGGTGGTCCTATTCAGTCTCTTGTTCTTTATAGCTTTTTGTTATTGAGCTTCATGGCTGTTCTGTGAAGTCCATAGTATAAATTTTGAATACATTCATTCTTTCCTTATTTGCCTTTTGTTAATGTCAAGCATAGCACATAAAATGTTCTGCTGTTGCTATGCAACTGCTAAATCCAATATTTAATGCCGTTCAGTTTTATTAATATTAACATCAGTGAACAGAGGGCTAGCAAAATATGATTGTACAATATCCAAGCAACAAGATTTATAAGGATTTAAATGTATTGTTGTGTGTATGACCAACATGAAGGCCCTAACTCCTGCATTTGCTATTTTGAGAAAAGTTAGTTACAATTAAGTCTTTTAGTTCATAATCATATGAGTTTCTTCTTCTTCTTTTTTTTTTTTTTTCAGAATTGAGTAATTTGACCTTTTTCCCCTCACCACTTTCTGAGCTTTGGCTTTTCTGATCGTTTTTGTATAATTAATAAAATTCTCACCCTGCTTTTTATTCCTTTTTATTCTTTCTCATGTTCTATATAGTTTTCTCTTTGATTTCCTTGTTGTCTAATCTACTTTACTTCTTCATTATATCCCTACTTGCCTTATTTAATCATAGAATTATAGAATGTTAGAACCTAGGAGAGAACTTCTTTATGTAGTTGATGAGTAAACAAGCATTTATTAGCACCTCCTGCATGCCAGTTAGTAGGTGATTGAGATACAAAAACAAGAATGAAATTGCTCCTGCCTTCTGTGAGGGCAGGGGTATATGTAGAGTGGGGGGTTAGGGGAGGGCGCAGGTAGGTTTGGGGGGAAAAGTTCAGTTATAATGAGTTCACTTTTGGACATGTTGGATTTGAAATGTCCACAGGACATATACGTAGTGTATAATTTGGGAGATTACTTGCAATTCTTTAGTTTTCCAAATGAAAGAACAGTAAATGTGTTTTCATCAAGCCGTCAACAAGCGTTTATTAAATTCTTTTTATGTTCCTGGCACTGTACTAAAAACAGAAACAAAAATGAAATAGTCCCTGTCCTCAGAGTTCACATTCTCTTGGGGCAAGCATTAAGTACACACATATGTATATACAAAATAGAGTGTAAGTAATTTAAATATTTGGTTGGGGGGCAGGAGCCACCAGTGGCTAGAGGAATCAACAAATATTTATCTTGAGCAAGTACCTTCCTATTATACCATCTTGGTATTTATATTCAACATTTAGTAGTTTCAGATAATGGTTGGAGTTTTTACTTTATACTAGACATGAAATTTGTATGTTACAGATGAAATTTTTAGAAATAACAAACTCTTATAAAGGTGGAGGCAGTGTGGTAATGGAAAAAATGTAGAATTTGGAGTCAGAGATAGATATATAAGAAATAAAACTCTAGGGGCGGCCAGGTAGCACAGCGAGTAAGAGCACCGGCTCCAGTGTCGGGATGACCTGGGGATTGAATCCGGGCTCAGACACTTAGCACCTACCCAGAAACACCTGGCTGTGTAACTTTGAGCAAGTTACTTAACCCCAATTGCTTAGGGGCGGCCAGGTGGCTCATTGAGTAAGAGCACCTTCGGGATGACCTGGGGATCAAGTCCAGGCTCAGATACTTAGCACCACACCCAGAAATAACTGGCTGTGTAACCTTGAGCAAGTTACTTAACCCCGATTGCTTTAAAAAAAAAAAAAAGAAATAAAACTTTTAAAAATGACATTTTCTTAAAAATAAGTGTTGCTGAGGTGTGCAGAGTAAGATATATTTTTCTTTTTTCTTTTAAAATTCAGTTTATTTTATTTTTAGTTCCAAATTCTTCTCCCTACCACTTCTCTATCTTCCCATTGAGAAAGCAAGAAAAAGACAATTCATCACAAATATGTATATTCATGCAAAACAAATATTTGTATCATCCATATTCCAAAAGAAAAAAGACAATATATTTTAATCTGCACTCAGAGTCCATCCGTTCTCTATCTGTAGGTGGATGGCATTTTTCTTCTTTTGTTGTTTTTTTATTTGTTGGTTTTTGCTTTTTTTTTTTTAATGTTTTCAACACTCACTTTTATAAGATTTTAAGTTCCAAATCCCACCCCTCCCACCCACACACAGCAAGCAATCTGATATAGGTTTTTCATGAACAATAATCATATTAAACATTTCCACATTAGTCATGCTGTGAAAGAAAAATCAGAACAAAAGGGGAAAACCACAAGAAAGAAAAAACAATTAAAAAAAGAAACTAGTATGCTTCAATCTTCTTTCAGACTCCATAGTTATTTCTTTGGATATAGATATAATTTTCTATTATGAATCTTTTGTTGTTGTCTTAGATCATTGTATTGCTGAGAAGAGCTAAGTCTGTTATGGTTGATCATCATGTAATGTTGCTATTCCTGTGTACTGTGTTGAAATTTATTTTTCAGATTTGGCTATTGTATGGATTTGTTTTGTTTAATTATACTTAAATATACAAATAAAGGAAGACCTTTATTTGGGAAGAGGAGAGTATTAGTGTGGAAAAGTACTAATGATAGTTATTTTAAAAGAAAAGTATCAGTGGAACATTTAAAAATAAGAGGAAGAAGAAAGTTCACAGGATTGTGGCTTTAAAGGTGGAAGGGACCTCAGAAGTCATGTAGTCAAACCCTCTCATTTTACAGATGAAGAAATTGAGGCCCTGAGCAGTTAAGTGACCTGCCCAAGGTCAACATAGGAGATAGAGGGTATATAAATTTTAATCCTCTGAATGTTTTTTTTCATTGTCTTATGCAGACATGAATACACAGGGCTATCTATATAGGTGCTATTGTGTTAAATTTAATATATACTTTTTAAGAAGTGAATGTTGTGGTCTTAAGTTCCAACTTTTTATTGTTATAACAGTAGATCATAGTGGAGTAATAGTATCTGGAAATGCCTGTGTTACAAAAATAAAAGGCATTAATTTAAAAAAAATTTTTAATGTTCTAGTACCTTTAAAGTACTTCAGAACCTGCCCCCTTTCTACTTTAAGAGACTTTATCCTCCAAACCTTCTATGATCCAGTTACACTGGCCTACTTGATATTCCTTGAATTTTATATCTTTAGTCTGCATACCATTAGTACTGCTTGTTTACCATGCTTGGAATGCTCTATCCAGTTTAACCTCTACCTCTTAGTTTTCTTGGCTTCCTTCAAGAGTCTGTTTAAATACTACTTTATGTAGGGGGTCTTTTCGAATCCCTTTCCACTACTAAAACCTTTAACTTAGATTGCTTATCATCTACTCTGTATGTAACCTTGTGTGTGCCTAGCCTTCTATTATAATATAGGTTCCTTCAGGACAGTGTCTTGTTTTAGCCTTTCTTTGTATCCCCAGAACTTAGCACAGTACTTGGCACTTAGTAGTGCTTAATAAGTATTCATTGATTTCATCAGACTGATTCAAATTAAGTCCCAAGACTTGGAGGTTTAACCTTTTTGTAAATTTTCTTTTAAAGACTTTGAAGAACTATAAAAATCATGCATAGATTTTTCACTAATATCTTCTTCATAGTTTCTGCATCGTTTTTGTATTTTTTTTTAAAGAGTTTCATTTTTTGAAGAAAGGTGTAAGGAGAGATGAAGAGCAATTGTTCTTGGGTGGTATAACAAAAGAATTCATCTGTCCTTTGTCTACTTAGTATATATTACAGTTTAAACAGCTGAAAAATCAAGTGCTTTCTTTTAGCCTTTATGTAGCTCTTGAATGGCTGCAAAATGCATTTATTAGGGGCGGCCAGGTAGCACATTGAGTAAGAGCACTGGCTCCAGTGTCCGGACGACCTGGGGATCAAATCTGGGCTCAGACACTTAGCACCCACCCAGAAACACCTGGCCGTGTAACCTTGAGCAAGTTACTTAACCCCAATTGCTTAGGGGCAGCCAGGTTGCTCAGCAAGTAAGAGCACCGGTTCCAGTGTCGGGATGACCTGGGGATCAAATCTGGGCTCAGATACTTAGCACCACACCCAGAAATAACTGGCTGTGTAACCTTGAGCAAGTTACTTAACCCCAATTGCTTAAAAAAAAACAAAAAAAATGCATTTATTAAATACATCTTCTTTTGTGATCCTCACTACAACCCTATGTGGTAGGTCCTGATGTTATCTTCACTTTTTACTGAAAACTGAGGCTCAGAAAGTTTAGTTAAGTGACCTTTTCCAGGGATACCTGGCTACTAAATGAGTGGAGCAGGATTCTAACTCAGGTCTTCTGACTTGAAGCCTAGCACTCTGTTGAATTGTACATCAATATTCAGAAAATAAAGTTCTTATAAACCAATAAACATTGCATAAGTTAAATAGGCAAGTGCACTTCCCCTCACCCCCCAAGATGCTAACAACAGTGAGATTGCAGATTGTCGCAAACATTTTGAAGAGTAATGTTCAGTAAGTGTTTAAAAAATTGATGGTACTTTTCATTGCAATAATTTTCTTGCTAGAACTTTATCCCAAAAATTATGAAAATGAAAAAATTCCTATCATTCCTTTCTGCACACAAATATTCATACTCAGCTTGCAGTACCAAAACAAAAACAAAACCAGCCTTTATGCCCAACCATTGAAAATGGCTATATAAGTTATATATTAATATAATAGAATATTATGATGCCATGTAATGACAACTCTGAAGCATACAAGAAATTTTGAAAGATTTTTATGAGATAATAACAAATGAATCAGCCCAGCAAAAATTAGGCACATGCAGATTATAACTACTTTTTTTCTTGTTTTGTTTGTTTTTTTTGGTAACTACTTATTTTTTAAAGAATACAAAAGCAGGGGTAAAGGTGGCCAAACTTTAGATAGGCTTGGCTTGATAGAGGACACGGAAGAGTAACATTTTCTTTTCCTGTTGGCTAATTCCTTTGGTTTTGCTTGAGGCTAAAAATTTTATTTAAAATTTTCCTTTTGTAAGTGGCTTATAAGAAAATGAACTTGAGAAAAAAGTCTGGTTTGATCAGATATATAATGAAAAATCTTCCAACTGATACAAATTTTAAAAGTACTCTGGGATCAGTTTTCAAGATAACTTTGTAGGGGAAGATTCTGAACGTAGGAAAGAATTATCTTTTGCTTCAACCAAAATAAGTTATCAATACATAGATATAAACCAATATGCCTAGTTTATTATCTCTCAGAGTTTCAAAAGAATGTTGTATTGACATATTGAAGGTATCATTAGCAAAAACATGGAAAAAAGAACAGGTGGACTTTTACAGGTGATTTTTGTCACAGTTGACTGAAAAGTGTAGAGAGTATTAAGGTTCCTCTATTTCTACTGGTATCAAAAAATTAATTTTATTCACAGTAAAATGCAGTCTTGATGTCTCTCTCCTCAGACATGATGCCTTTCATGTGTGCATTAGAATTATATAAACTCTGTGACCATAGTGATAACTGTTCAGTATTGATTAAGTATTGACATCAACCAAGATGTAAAAACAGAAAGGCATCCTCAAAAAAGACATTTGCAGTGTCACAAAAGGTCTCATACTGAGTCACTTCAGTTCACCAAGCATTCAAGTACAAAGCAATGGCCCAATCTCTGAAGAATTACAATGAAGAACATACAAAGCGCAAAAGAAAGGTACACAGTGAGCAAGAGTAGCCTTTATATTAGCAACAAAGATTTGTCTAAGAAAGTTAGCAGAAAACCCAAAATATCCCTCTCCTTGAGGACCTCACAGTCTCATGAGAGAGAAATCATGCAAACAAGATGTATACAGGATAAATTATAGACAGTCTCAGAGGGAAGGTACTAGAATTAAAGGGGAGATTAAGAAAGGCTTCTTACAGAAAATAGGATTTTAGCTGAGACTTGCTGAAAGCCAGGATGCAGAAATGAGTAGGAAGAGAATTCTAGGTGTGAGGGACAGCCAGTGATAATGCATGGAATCAGTAGATGGAGAATATTTTGTGAGGACTAGCAGGGAGGTGATTATCACTGAATTGCAGAATATGTGGTGGTGGCGGGAAGAGGGCCCGGTTATGATGGACTTTAAGAGACAAACAGTATTTTATGTTTGATGTTGGAGGTAAAAGAGAGCCCTTGGGTTTATTGCATATAGGGGAAGAAGTGGCATGTGGAGATTTAGAAGGATAAATTTGATAGCTGAATGGAAGATGAACTGCAGTGAGAAGAGACTTGAGAAAGGCAGGCCAATGAGACTACTGCAGTAGTCCAGGTGTAAGGTGAGGGAGCCTGCACCAGGATGATAGTAGTGTTAGAAAGGAACTGTGTATGAGAGATTTTATGATGGTAGAATCCATAGAAGTTGGCAACAGATTGGCTATGGAGAGGTGAGAATAGGGAGTGACCCCCTAGGTTGAAAGCCTGGATGACTGGGAAGATAATGGTGTCCTTGACATTAATAGGAAAGTTAGGAAGAGATAAGGAGTAGAGGTAATGAGTTCTTAGGTAGAGTCAAGATATAGAGTAGTAGAAAGAAGTATATTCTAAGTCCATCATCACACTTCTTCCACAAAGATCTAGGATATGTACAAGATCACATTCTCATCAGGAAATCCAAAAACAAGTCAAAAGTGAGTAATTTTTCCAGCCCACACAGAGGCTTAGGGAGACCCTAGAGGTCTGCAGATATTAGGGATGGGGTCTGGTCAGCAACTCAACATTTGAAGCATTCCAGCACCCAAGAACTGAAAGAGAAGAGACTGGGGGTCAAGGCAGAAGGAGATCCCTGGGAATCTCTGGACTATTGTAGGGTACATGAATGAGTGCCATCTGGCAGCTGTCACTTACCACACCAATACAGATCCATTGTGGATAGCAATCCAAGGAGAGAGGTTGCTAGCAGATCCCCAGCTGCATACTGACAAGAAACAAACTGAATCTATTTGACTCCAATCCCAGGAGCAGAGTATTTCTAGTTTTTAGCCCAGGGTGGAATTCTTCAGTGGAATAATCAGGGCAGAAGTGCCAGACCAAAGGGATACCTCCAAAGCCTCTTAGTGGCTAATAGGTAGTTGAGTCCAGCGTCAGTCTATTGAACCTCTCAACCAGGGACAAGCCAACAGAATCAAACCTGGGTCAGGAACTTGTAGAACTCAGACCAGGAGGGTAGTGAGAATACTCTGCCCTGAATCTCATCATTTTGGGATCATTGAAAGCTTGTTGTTCCGGCTCTCCCCCCCCCCCCCCCATCTGAATTGTGAAATTAGCTCACAGATATAAGAAGAACAAAAGCTCAGGCCAGGGCTTCTACAAGTATACAGTGCCTAGCACTAACAGAAAGTCCAAAGTCAAGAAGTATGTTGCAAGAATGAGGAAACCAAAGAAAAGAATCCTGCTGTAAAGAGAGAGCTGTTATGATGACAGGGAAGCTCAGTACAAACCCCAAAGAAGAGAATGACTTGAAAACATTTACAAGCAAAACCTCAAAGAAAAAAAATACAATTTGGACACAAGTCCAACCAGAATTTCTGGTAGAGTTAAAGCAAGAGTTTTAGAAAAGAGCTAAAGAATTGTTTTTAAAAAATTGAGGATAGTAGATAAAGAAATGCGATTTATGGAAGAAAGATATGAAAAAAAGAACACCGTGGAACAAGAAGTACAGAATTCTACTCAAGAAAATAATTCTCTGGAAATTAGAATTGAAGCTAACTACTCCATGAAACATGGAGAGAAGAAACAATAGAGCAAACTCAAAAGACTGAAAAAAGAAGAAGAAAATATTAAGCATTTCACAGGATAACAACTGACCTGGAAAACTGATCGAGGAAAGATCATTTAAGAACCATTGTGTTACCTGAAAGCCATGGGCAAAAAGAGCCTAAACATCATTTCAGGAAATCGGGGAGGGGTGGGGGGGTGGGGGGAAGAAACTGCCTAGATCTCTTAGAACCAAATGACAAAGTGGAAATAGAAGAATCTCAAAATAAAACCTAGGAACATTATAGCCAAAATCTATAGAGTTTCTACATCAAATTAAATATACTGCAAGCAGCCAGCGAGGAAAGATTCAAGCACCAAGGAGAAGTAGTCAAGATCACATAAGATTTATTAGTAAATGCCATCACAGAGTCTGGAATATGATATTCCAGAAGGCAAAATATTTAGGCTTACAAACAAGAATAACTTAACCAGAAAAAGTGAGTATAATTCTATAGGGGGAAGAAATGGATCTTTAATGAAATTGAAGACTTCATTTCTGATTAAAAAAAAAAAAAGACGAGAGCTGAGTAGAAATTTTGACATTTTATAGTCACAGTCAAGGGAAACATTTAAAGGCAAACATGAGCTTACCAATCATAAGAGACTAATAAGCAAGGTTAAACTATTTACTTTCTTGTATGGGGAAATGATACATTTGTCCTCTCAGAACTCTCTCATTAGGGGACCACTAATTTAATTAGAGAGACTCGTGATTTGGTTATGTTTTGATGATGATCTTAAAAGAAGAATGGAAAGGGTGTGGAAGAGAAATACACTGGGAGAAGGACGAGAGAGCAAAATTATCTTATATAAACTTAGTGCACAAGTAGAAGTCTGTATAATAAGAAGGAAGTGAATGGGCAACACTCAGAATCTCTCATCTGAACTAGTTAAAGGGAGGAAAGAATACATAACACACACCTACAGTTTGGTACAAGAATACATTTCTCCCAACAAGGATATAGGAGGGAAAGAAAATGAATAAGAGGGCAGGTAGATTAAAGGAGGGATAAGTTGGAAGGAAAACAATTTCTTAAAGAGAGGGCAGAGAAAAAAGAGAAGGAAAAATATAAGAGAATAGGATGGAAATATCACTTATATGAATATGAAGGGGATTAACTCACCCACCACATGGGAGAGGTTAGCAAAATGGATTAAACACTATAAAATTTATTTATAAGAAACACACTTGAAACTGGAAGATACACACAAAGTTAAGGGGATGGAGTAAATTCTATTAAACTTCAGTTCAAATAAAAAAGACAGGGATAGCAATCATTGACCTTAGATAAAACAACAACAAAAATGGACCTAACTAAAAGAAATAAACAGGGAAGCCATATTTTACTAAAAGGTACTATAAATAACGAATTAATCCTTACACTAAACATATATGCACCAAATGGCATGTCTGCTTTCTTTCTTTTTGAATGTTTTATTTTTTTTCCTATTGCATGAGTCAGCAAGCAGTTTTATATAGGTTATACATATACAGTTATGCAAGACATTTTCTATATTATTCACACATCTGTATTAATGAAAATGTTGAATGAGTTACAGGAAGAATGAAATATAAACAGCAAAACCATAATTTCTCAGTTTACTCCTCATATATAGATAAATTAACCAAAACAAAAAGAAACAAAGGACTTGTATGGAATTTTAGAAAGTGATAGCCCTCTGGAGAATATTGAGTGGCCATGGAAAGAATACCTGTTTCTCAGCTGTGTGTTGGTATCTTAATCAAAATTGTCCATAAGTTATGTAAAACTTCACAAAACAAATGCAGAAAGCATAATGCAATGAAAATTACATTAAATAAAATGCCTTTGTGGCAAAGTTTAAAAATTAATTGAAAACTAAACTTAGTCCTAAAAAAGGTTAAAGAACAAATCACAGAAATAACAGTTTCTTTAAATACAGTGACAATGTGACAAAATTTTGAGATGAAGTTAAAAACAGTACTTAGGGGACATTTTGCATCTCTAAATTCTTTCATCACTAAGAGAGAAAAAGAACAGATCAATGAATTGGGCATGTAATTTTTAAAAGCTAAAAAACTGACAAATAAAAAATCTCCATTTAAACACCAAAATAGAAATTCTGAAAAAATCAAAGAAAAGATGAACAAAATTGAAAGCAAAAATACCCATTAAATTAATAATGTTTTATACATAAGTGGATTTTTCAGGGTGAAGAGGCACAATAAAATAGATAAATTATTGGTTAAATTTATTTTTAAAGAGAAAACCAAATCACCAACATTAAAACATGAATAAGGTGAATTCATAGCCAGTGAAGAAAAAAATAAAAGAAATTATTAGGAGCTATTTCACCCAACTATATGCCAATAAAACTAACAATCTAAATAATATGGACGGATATTAGGAAAATATAAATTGCTTAGATGCTCAGAACAGGAAGTAGAGTTTATAAGTAACCTCATCTTGGAAAAACAGAGTGAACAAGTTATAATTGAAGTCTCAAAAATCCCCAGGACCAGATGGATTTGTAGGTGAGTTTTACCAAATATTTAAAGAACAATTCCAGCACTGTATAAACTTTTTTTTTTAATAGGAAGAAGGAAGCATATCAAAATTCTTCTATGATGCAAATGTTCTCGATCCTTAAACCTAGGAGAGTCAAAACAAAGAAAAAATCTGCAGAAAACTATTCCTAATGAAAATTGATGCAAAAGTTTTAATTCAGATATTAAGGAAATTACAGCGACATTTCACAAAAATTATACACTACTGGATTTACATCAGGAATTCAGGACTGGTTCAATATAAGGAAAATTATAAATACAATATTAAAAATAAATCATTTGATTATATAGGTTAAGATGAAAAAGGTTTTTGCTAGAAGCTTATAATTTGTTGAGTGATAGCACCCATTCCTGTTAAAAATACTAGGAAGAATAGAAATAAGTGGAGCTTTCCATAAAATGATAAGTAGTATCTATCTAAAACCAAGAATCAGCATTGTCTCTAACAAGGATAAGGAAAGAGGTCTTTCCAATAAGATTAGTGATAAAGCAAAGAACAGATATTATCACAATTACTATTCAATATAGTGCTAGAAATACTAAATATAGCAGTAAGATAAGAAAAAGAAATTGGAGGAATAAGCACAGATGAAAAAACAACAAAGTTATCACTTCTTGCAAGTGATAATGATTTACTTAGAGAACCCTAGAATGCTATCCCTAGAATAGCTAAAGAACTAAGTGAAACAATGAGCAATTTCAGCAAAGTTATAGGTTGTAAAATAAACCAACATAAATTATCAGTGTTTCTGGATACTACTAATAAAATTTTCAGGAAGAGAATAGTGCAATTCTGCTGAAAATAACTACAGATAATACAAAATGTTTGGGAATCTACTTTTCAAAGCACACAGGAATTATATGAACGTAATTACAAAATGCTATTCAAATACAGATCTACATGATGAAATATCAGTTGCTTATGGGTAGACTGAACCAATATAATAAAATGACGGTAGTCCTTAAATGTATTAACTTATTCAGTTCCATACCAACCAAACTACCAAAGAACATTATAGAGCTAAGAAAAAATATATAATTCACCTGGAAAAAAAAAACATTACAAATATTAAGGGAATTAATTTTTTTTAATGTGGAAAGGAAGAGGGCTTGCATGAGCTACATCTCAAACTTAACTACAAAACTATAATTTATTAAAAACCAAAACAAAACAGTTTAATACCAGGTAGGAAATTGAGAGAGATTGACCAGTGGAACAGATTAAGCACACAATCTGAAGAAGCAAAATTTACTTAGTAGTCTAGTGTTTAACAAATCCAAAGATCCAAAATATTGGAACAAGAACTCATTATTTGACAAAAACTGATCTGAAAACTGGAAAGCAATGTGGCAAAAACTAGGTATAAGTCAACATCTCACTATATACCAAGACAAGTTATAAATGAATACAAGATTTAGACATCATAGACAAATTAGAGGAACATAGAAGGAATTACATGTCACATCTATTCATAGGGGAAGAGTTCGTGACCAAAATCACACCAAAAAACAAAAAACCAGAAACTGGAGGGAAGGGGGGGGCGGGGTGGGATCCTTGTGGCATTTTTCTGTGGCAAAGATCTCATTTCTAAGCTATTTAGGGAATCAATTCTAATTTGTAAGAGTAAGAGCCATTCCCTACTTGATAAATGGTCAAAGGATAGGAATAGGCACTTTTCATAGGAAGAGACCCAAGCTGTCAATAGCCATATTAACAAAGTTCTTAATCATTAATGATGAGAAAAATGCAAATTAAAACAATTATGATTTATTACCTCACTCCCATCAGATTGGATGACAGAGAAGGAAAATGACACATGCTAGAAGGAATGTAGGAGAAGTTACCCTGATGATATACTGTTGGTGGAACTGTGAAGTAGCCCGACCATTCTGGAGAACAATTTAGAATTGTACCTAAAAGCTATAAAAGTATGCATACTCTTCTACTACTAGGTCTGTACCTCAAAGAGATCGAAGTGAGAAGAAAGGGATTAATGTGAACAAAAATATTGATAGCAGCTTTTTGTGGTGGCAAAGAATTGAAAACTTAGGGGATGTCCATCAATTGGAGAATGGCTGAACAAGCTTTGTGTATATGACAGAATGCTATTGTGCTATATGATATGACAAAGGGTGTATTTTCAGGAAAAAACCTGGGAAGAAACATATGAACTGATACAAAGTGAAATGAGCAGAACCAGAGAAACAATATGCTTAGTATAGTAATATTGTAATGGTAATCAACTATGACAAACCTAGTAATCAATACAATAATCCATGACATTTCCTAAGGACTTGTGGTGAAAAGTGCTATCCATGTCCAGATAGAGAACTGGCACTCAAGAGTGCAGATTGAAGCATACTAGTTTTTTTTTACATGGCAAATGAGGGCATTTGTTTTGTTTGACTATACATATTTATAACAGGTTTTGTTTTTCCTGCTTTGTCAGTGGTTGAGGGAGCTAATTCAGAATTGCAAATAAAATGGAATTTAAGAATTAAACATAAAAAATGAGTTCAGTTTTAGATATAGTAACTTTAAGAAATCTATGGTTCAAGATGTCTAGTAGGCATTTAGAGGTAAGAGAGCAGAATATCATATAGAGAGGTTAGAGCTAATAAATCTACATAGAGAATTGAAATGATAGGAGGTGTTAAGATTACCTAGTAAAATAGAATAGAGGGAAAAAAGAAAAGCTACCAGGACAGAGTCTTGAGAGAGATATTCTCACTTACGGGATAAGACCTGGATAAAGATTTAGCAAGTAGATTGAGAGAGTGGTGGTTAGATAAGTATGAGGAGGAGAATGGGTCAGAGAAGTGTCATGAAAACCTAAATCAGAATATTAAAGAAAGGAATGTGATTAACAGTGTCAAAAACTGCAGAGAGATCAAGAAGGATGAATATTGAGAAAAGAATCATAGGTTTCACAATTAAAAGGCGCTTAGTAACTCTGGGGAAAGCAATTTCAGTCTAAGATGGGCTTAGCAATACCTTTCAGAGGGTTAAAGGGGTACTAACAACTCAGGAGTTAAGGAAAGGACTATAGAAGACCTGTCAGTGAAGTCCATATGGAGAAGATTTGTCTAATAGACATACTGAAGTGGATAGATAACAAAGAAAGTACCTGCGCTGTTTCTCTAGTGTTTATATTGCTGAGCCTAACATGGTGTAGGAAGAGATTGTTTTACATGGCAGTTTCCATGGTCCCAAACGGCCAGAGGCCAAAAAAATCCATGTTTTTAAAGTTAGTATTTTTTGTGATTCTCTATGTCTGGGAATCTCAGAAGAATCAAAATTGCAGGTAATTCAAAGACCCTTTCAGTGGATGAGCATTGTGTGGGTTGAAGCTTTGTTTCCAGTGATGATCTGCATGTAAGAAATATGAAACTCATTATTGAGTATTTCGGTCAATAAGTATTTATTTGCCATCAGTGTTTTAGGTACATTGCTAAGCATGGGAGGTCACCAAATGAGTGGAGAGAAGAGCAGAAAAGTCACCTAAAAGAAGGTAGAGCTGATTATGTGATTAGAATGAGATTTAAGCAATGAACAGGAACAGCAAGAGGGACATTGAAGATGACTTCTTTGGGGGATTATGGAAAGATTTAGAAAGAATCAGGCTATGTGAGAAGACTGGTGGGAGTTGCTCTTTGCTTGTACCCACCTACATGAACCACAGAAAATATAAAAATGTAGAGCCTATCATTGTAATTTTATTTCTTGAAATGAAATTTTACTGGTGTACCTTTCTTGCAGGTAATGCAGATTCCATATTTACTATCTTTTACCAACCTTTCTGGTATGTTGTACTAAAAGAATTTCTGTGGGTATGTGAAATAGACTCTCATCTTTTTTTTTTTTTTCCTTCAGTTTTATAAATAAGCAGCATCCTTACCAGAAAGCACAGATAATAAGGGAAGAAGGTCTTTTGGGGACATGGCCATGTGATAGTACTAGGATATTAATGTTTTGGAATTTTTTATTTTCTCTTGGGTATCCTTGGTGTTTTGGTTTTGAACACACTGACTATTATCTGTTCAATTGTGGTCAGATTTGATCTAAACTTTTTTGTTCCATACATTAGGTGTTAGTGATTGTAACTGTAGCAGGGAAGTTAGGTGTTTATTCTATGAAGAGAAAGCAGGGGTGTCCAGAGAGTATGATTCTTATTTTATTTAGTAGTATAGAAATTATTTCTCATTCTAGGTACTTCCTATTTGAAGAAATGCGTAAGTTTTCAATTTAGTTCTTGTCTATAATTTAGAAAGTATCTTAGATTCAACCACTGAGTCAGAATTGCTTAATAGAACAGAAGAGCAGTAGTGAACAAGCAAAAACAAGACATCTTTTGAAACTCAGTTTGTAGGTTGTAAGAAATTGAGTGAAGGATGTAAGAAATGTCCAGACATTTTTGGAAAAGTGTTGATATGTATATGGAATCAGTAATGAACTTTTATGTTTTTAAGTTATTTCTACTAATGTGTAGCTTTACTTTTCTTTGGAATTGTGTGGGGTACTTAGTAAAAGTATAGACATCCTTTAGGACTTTTTTTTATTCTGCATTTCTTCACAAATGACCCAGGGGTCATCTTTCAGTACTAGATGACAAAGTCCTTTTTCCCCCCAGCAACATATAAATACTAATTGTAGCTACTATTGCACAGTTTTGGTGATACACTAACATTTTTCCCCTTTGTTCTTAGGGTTTGAAAGTATCCTCGAAGGGCTGTTTGGACCTGGATTATTAAAAGATCTCAGTTTATTTAAAGGTATTCAGTCTTTTTTTGTTGTTTCTGTTTTGCTTTCCTAATAACAGAAACACTAGTCTCCAGACAATGGATGTTACCTTGGTGATTTGTTCTTCACTCCCCTCCCTCTTCCTTCTTGTTCAGTTATATATTGGTTAAAATTACACATGCACACTCCCTTGCACGTGTGCACGCGCACACAAGTACATAGGTGTACATGCACTTTTAAAACTGGAAACATGAATGTTTGACGTAAATACTTTTATGTAAGGCAGTTATGCACACAAAAATATATAGTACTAATATGGAATGTAGCACTTTAAGGCAAGGCATTATTTTCTTTTCTAGTAAATAATTATTTGAAACTATATATAAGCATATTCTTTGTTACCATAAGTAATTTTGTGATTTAAGTAATTTGCTTTTGCTGTAATTTTACAGACTGTGAACCTGAAGGTGTTTCTGATTGGACTTTTAATGAAAATTGTCTATTCTGTTGCTTAAGAAGGGAAAAAGTAAAGGTAACTATGAAGCTTATATAACTTCATGTCTGGTATAATTTTTAAAATTCTTTTTTAGCTGTGGAAAGGCAAGATCAACCCACAATTCTATGTAAAAATGTACATTTAGTCCAGTATTTCTGGATGTATTATCAAATATCATTTATGTAAGATGGTCCGTGTGTTTTTTTTTTTTTATGATTTTAGGAAAACCAGCTAGCATTGCTAAATTTAGGTGAGTGATTGAGTGAAGCTAGGCAGAGGCATCTTGTATTTTAAGTTTGAATTGTATCACTATTTAAAAACTGATTCTTAGCCTGAATAATACAATTTACAGGGTAAATAGTCATGGTCTTTGTAAATAGAATAGTCATTTGTTTTTGCATTGTTCAAGTACTCAGAAGTTAGCAGAATATTCGTTGCAAAATACATATTACATACTTCCACATTATTTTGTGAGTTCCTTGAGGATATCTGTTTGCATCCCCAGTGCTTGGTACAGTGATTAGCACATAGTAGGTACTTAATAAATGTATATTATTTAATTGACTTCATTTAGGTACCAGGTCATAATACCAGCTCATACAACAGATACATTAAAGTGTTTTATAGTGTTTCATAATTTATGTTATTTTATAATTCATTTGTATAAATTATGTGACCCTCCACAAAATTATTTGAGAAAGTACCTTTATGTTGAATACAGTTTACTTTGGTTTTTAAAAATTAGAAGCTTGCTATTTTAATTGCTTGTAGCATTTAGTTATAATGAGGTGTTGAATAACATTTATGCTTTTATTTCTATTATCATTCTCCCAGTCTTCAGTCATTAGAAACCCTCATAGTTCCTTCTTCTCATTCTACATTGATTTAACTGCTAAATCTTGATTTTCCTTCAAACACTTCCTCCATTTCTTACTAGTCACTACCTGCGTCGAAATTGTCATTACATAGCCTCATAGTCACAGGATCATAGATCTAAGAATTGGAAGGAACCTTAGAGACCACCTAATTCCAATCCATTCATTTTTTTTTTTTTAAAGCAATTGGGGTTAAGTAACTTGCTCAAGGTTACACAGCCAGTTATTATTTCTGGGTGTGGTGCTGAGTATCTGAGCCCGGATTTTGATCCAGGTCATCCCGACACTGGAGCCGGTACTCTTACTCGCTGAGCCACCTGGCCGCCCCTAAGCAATTGGGGTTAAGTAACTTGCTCAAGGTTACACGGCCAGGTGTTTCTGGGTGGGTGCTAAGTGTCTGAGTCCGGGATTCGATCTCCAGGTATTCTCAACACTGGAGCCGGTGCTCTTACTCGCTGTGCTACCTGGCCGCCCCCCAACCCATTCATTTTATAGATGAGGAAACTGGCTAAGAGGTTAGGTGATTTATCCAAAGTTGAACAGAGACAGTAAGCATCAGGAGTAGGATTTGAACCTAGATTCTCTGACTCCAGAGTCCATTCTTAGTTCATTCAACTGGACCTATATTGGTTATGTAATTGATCTCTGTATATTTGTCTGTTCCCGTCATCTATAGTTCTATTCTACATACCACTATCGTGTTACTTTAACCAAAAGCTTATTTTTTCAATATTCATCTCTGCCTCCAAACCTTCCATAGCTCTTCTATTTAGGATAGGGACTAAACACCTTAGGCTGACATTTTAATACCTTCTGCAGTCTTAATTCCAACCAATCTCTCTAACTTTATTTTCTGTTATCTCTTTACAAGAACTCTTTTTTTCTTCCAAACTAGTCTCTTCTCATTTCTCTGTTGTGGATTCTTAGTTTCTTATGGTTGCTTGGGGAGGTAGAGAGGGGGAAGTTCCCCCTGCTTAGAATGAACGACGCAACCCCTTGTCTCTGCCTGTTAAACCTACAAGGACCAGCTTGTGTTCTCTTCAAAACCTTCCTTGAGGACTCTAGCCCTTTTTCCTCTCTACTTTCTTAAAGGATTTGTTATCTGTACCAGGCATTTGGTACTCCTCATGCCCTACTAAAGTGGAAGAACAGGTTAACATGCTTTAGGAAAGTTTTAGTTAAAGAAGATAGAGTGAAAAGTACTTTTTTGTTGATGATCCTTAACATTTGAATTGTGCATTAATTTTAAGTGCAGTCCATCTACATTCTAGTTTGGTCCACACTATAGTCCTCTGAGATAAGAAGAACAAATATTGTTATCCCCATTTTGTGGATAAATCAGTGTGGCTCAGACTTTGACTTTCCAGCCAAGGTGGAGCTGCAGCCAAAACTCAACTGTTTTGACACCTCCTCCAGTACTTCTCCCACTAACACCTCAGTGAACTGTGAACATTTCATTTAGCCAGGACATTTATTCTCTAAACATTCCATTACCGCGAGATTTTCTGTTTGGGTGATTTTTCTGATTAACTTGGCAACTATATAAAAAAAAATCTAAAGATGTATTTGCCAGGTGAAACTTATACTCATGGTGTCATGAGGAAGTAAAATCTTATCTCCAAATCAGAAGTTAATATGGATATTTGGAGAGTAATTTTCCTAGTTGTATTTGAAGAATATGGTAGATTTTTAAATTGGTTTAATAATAAAACTTATTAACCCCCTGTTATTCAAATAATGAATAGAGGCTCAGTGAGGGATACAAAAATACCTCAGAGGTTGTGTAATCCAGTTAAGGAGATAAAAATAATTGATAACTCATTTCAGTATTTCAGCAGTAAGGTCAGTAAGTGCTATAACAGTTCAAAGGAGATGAGAAAATACTGCAGATTGGTTTGGTGTCGAAAGAAATTTTTGTGTAGGAGGTAGGGCTTAATTGGCTTTAAAGGTCAAGAAGATATATATATATATATAGTGTATATATATATATATATTGTGTGTGTGTGTGTGTGTGTGTGTGTATATATATATAGGGAGAGAGAGAGAGTTCATAGATTTATAGCTGAAAGGGAGGTCATCTAGTTCAACTTCCTCATTGTACAGATAATGAACTGAGGTCCTAAGTGGTAAGTGACTTGCCAAAGGTAGTAAGCATCAGAGGTGAAATTTCTACTGATTTCTTCTGATTCCAGTCCAGTTTTTTTTTTTTTTTCCACTGTACCATTCATTGTTTTCTAGAAAACCTACTGGAGCTGTGTACATTGGGGATAAGGTTGAAAAGGATAGTTTTGGGCTAGATTTTTGATACCATGCTAAGAAGTTAAGATTTTTTCTTGTAGGCATGGGAAAGGTATTACAGGATTTCCTGAAGGGGAATTATCTGATTTAAGTAAACTAAACCATTTAGTAACAATATGCACCTTAGATTAGCTGTGGGAGAAATTGAAGACAGTGAGATCAAGGAGGACATCACTCACATAGTCCAGTTGTGAGGTAAGTATAGAGAGAAGAGCCAGAGCTAGATACATGGTCCCTGCCATCTGGTAATTTAAGTAATTTTATTTTAGTTTTTGTTCAAAGTTCTTGGGGAGGGGAATGGGGGGACAGCCAAACCTCTATGACCAATTTAAATTTGGGGGGAGCTTTGGCTTGCTCTGTTTTCTAACCTGTACTGGTTCACCCCTCCTTAGGTAATTGGTTGATCTCTTCACTTCTGGGGGCTTGCCATATTGATTCTGGACAGTCAGTCAACTTAGCCCTACTTCAGGTCAGATTTGCCAAGTCAAGCAGTCCACCAGTCTCAGCTTCCCTGGTATCTGGGATTGATTGCATGTATGTAGCATGAGGCCCAATTACTTATTTATACTTTGATAAAAATGACCCCTAGAGTAGGCCATACTTGCATTAGACTTATTTGTATTTTAAACTTTGTCTCTCATTTTGGAATGGCAGACCTCAAGTCACCAGGACTCTGAAGGACTTGGTAGATGTAAATGATGAGTTCACTGTTATTAGCAATCTGAAAAATAGTGGTACAAGGAGAGGTGTTGTAAAGCTGAAGATGCATAAATGTCCCTATATTCAAAATAGGGAAGAATGTGGAATGTTTAAATTATAGGGTGGTGAGACTTGATTACATATTCTTTGTTATATTAATAAAGGGATGGTTCTTGAGAATTTGGAAAAAGAAGCAGTGATCATCAAGAAAGAGTATTGACTGATCAAGAATAACTCCTGTCAGACTAGTTCTATTTCCTTTTTTTGACAGATTGACCAGGCTGATGGATTAAGGAAATGCTATAGAGATTAGTCTGTTTCAGCAGTGCATTGAAGAATTTTCATGTTATCTATGAGAAGCAGCATAGCACATAGGGGAAAGAGTGCTAGATTTGAAAGGCAGGATACCAGGGTTCACATTTTATCTTAGACATTTGCTCAGCAAAGTCTTTTCAAGAATCTTTAGTTTCTTCATGAAGATAATAATAGTACATGATCTCACAGTAAGATTGTGAGGAAACTACTTTGAAACCTTAAAGTACTAAACAAGATTGAATTATTACCGATTTACAGGGGAATGTTTTGCCAGATGATAGTACAATTAGGTGGGTTTGAAACTGACTGCCCTGACCAAAAGAGTAGTCCTTAATGGGTCAGTATAAATTTGGAGAAAGGAGTCCAGTGCCACCAGAAACTGTTTTGGACTCATGCTTCTTAATGTTTTTTGTCATTGACTTGGATGATGACACAAAGTTAAGCAGGACAAGGACATTGGATGCCATAAACAGAATCCTACTCCAGTATTCCTCCACTCAGCTGTCAAATTGATCTCCCTAAAGCACAAATCTGACTATCAACCTCTCCCCTTCAGTATATTCTGATGTCTTCCTATAACCTCTAGAAACAAATATAAAACTCTATTTAGCAATAAAATTCTTTTATAACCTGGCCATCTCCTACCTTTCCAATTTTCTTATACCTTATTTTTTCCCCTCACTTGCTAACGATCTTACTTGCTGTTCTCACATATCTCCTAATTCCATTCATTTCAACTGAATGTCCCCCTCACGTCTGAAATTCTTGTCTTCCTCATCACCTTCTGGCTTCCCCGATCAGCTTCAGGTCCCAGCTAAAATCCCACTTTTTACAAGAAGTCTTTCCTGATCCTCCTTAATGCTAGTGCCTTCCCTCTAAGATTATCTCCAGTTTATCTTACTTCTTGGTTGTACATATTTGTTTGTATGTTGTCTTCCCCATTGGACTGTGAGTTCCATGAGAGCATGGATTTTGGGGGGGGGGGTGTATTGGGATAGGGAAGCAATTCTTTGTGTTTGCAAAACAATATCTTTGTGTTCCCAGAACAGTATCTGGTGCATAGTAGGTGTTTAATAAATATTTATGGACTTGACTTGATCTGACTCCTGGAAGATCTCAACAGCTTAACACAATGGGCCAAATTTAATAAGGTGAAATTAAACGTAGGTATAAATGTAAAATTTTGTGCTTGATTTCATAAAGTAATGTCACAAATTCAATATAGGGGATATCTGACTAGTAGCAGTTCCTGAGTGCTGGGAGAACCCCAGAAGGTTTTAGTGACTTGCAGTCAACATGGGATATGGCAACAAAAACCAGTCCAGTCTTAGGCTGTCTTAAGAGAGAGCTAACAAACAGAATAAGGGAGTTGATAACCTGTCTTCTTTACTCTGCCTTGGTCAGACCACATTTAGAATATTTGATTCCATTTTATTTCTGACATTTTAGCAAAGATTTTGTTAAGTTGGAACTTGGCTAGGGAAAACAAAATATTAAGGAAATTAGAGATGGTGCTATCTGATGATCACCTGGAAAAGAGAAGATTTGAGGAAGACACAAAAACTGTCAAAGTATCTTAAAGTCTTAAATGTAGAAGAGGTCTTAGTCCTGCTCTGCTTGTTCCCAGCAGCAGAATTAGCAGTAGTAGATGGAAGGTCCAAAGGCAGATTCAAGGCTTCACATAAGGAGGAAAAACTCCTTAATAATTCAAGTCGTCCAAAAATGAAATAGGCTGCCTCTCAGAGGTTTCTCACAAGATCAAGAAAAGACTGGATAATCACTTGTCAGTTGTCTATTGTGGAAGGTATTTCAGTTTAAGTATGGATTGGACTTAGATAACTTGAGATAATTTTTAAAGAGATTCTGTGATATTTAAGTTTTATCCTTAAGGAATTTTGTAAGTGGATCAGGTTTGTGGGGGAGATTTTTGGTTTCCACTTTTGTTTTTTTAATGGTAGTAACTGAAATGCTTCAGAAATTAAGCTCTCAGTTTCTGAAGTCCATTCTAAAGGGTTAATCACCTTTAGACACTTAAGTCAAAAGTGCACTGTTTCTCAGAAACTTCCTTTTTTATCTTGAAGAGGACAGGTTGAAGTATTAGGTGCAAAAGAATGGGTTAACTTCCACTAAGTTTTACCAAGACTTGATGTCTCCCACCTCAAGACTTCCAGATTCTGTGTATTCTATAGTGTAGTCTCACTTTGCTCTTTCATTTCTCCCTTGTTGTATTACCTCCCTCTTCCATGTCTCTTCCACACCATCATTTGTTAATCTGTTGAATTCATCAAATACATCAAATTTGATGTTGAATACATCAAATAAATCAAATACAAACTGCCTACTACATATAAAGTATTATGAAGAATAGGACAGATGAATAAGATAGATGTCCTTACCTAATGGGACAGATAAATATCTATTATATATGGTCTTTAACTGAACTGCTTTCTCCAGAGTTACTAAGGACCATTTAATTGTGAAACCTGTGGTTCTTTTCTCAGTATTCATCCTTCTTGACCTTTTTGCAATTTTTGACACCGTTAAATCACATTATTCTCTTGAATCATTTCATTTAGGTTTTCATGACACTTCTCTGACTCATTTTTCTCCCCATACTTATCTAACCACTATTCTTTCTCAATCTCAATTGCTAGATCTTTATTGGTCATAACAATGATATACAGTGGGGGGATCATATCTAGTTGGAATGAGAGAAGGCTTTGTTAGCCTGCTGCTCTCTGGCCATAACAGCTGGGTCTACGCAAGCAAGGATCTACAAACTATAGTCTAAGGGCTAAATCCAACTGGCTGCCTATTTTTGTGTAGGTTATGAACTGAGGATTTTTAATTTTTTTTAGATTTTTAAAAATGTAAAAAATATTTCCTAGTTTACACAAGAATACCCCTTGTAGTGGCTTAAGCATTTATACTGCCCTCCGGTACCTATCAAATCTATAGTCTGTGATGAGAAACACCTAAAGGATGCTACATGTGTCGTGGCAGGGTCTGGGGGAATGGAGGAAGAATCTCAACTATGATTCATTAGGAGTGAGAAAACAAGGGCACAGGGGAATTTATACTTATTTGGAGAGTTAGGTTCAGGACTTTAGTCTTATGGAAAATCATGTAGAAATTATTTTCTTTTATACCCAGTTGAAAGTCTTTTCGTTTTGCCATTTTTCCAAAGTTGTCAAGGGATAATTTTTTTTTAAAGGTGATAGCATGATGGGGTGGCCAGGTAGCACAGCGAGTAAGAGCACCGGCTCCAGTGTTGAGAACACCTGGAGATTGAATCCCGGGCTCAGACACTTGGCACCCACCCAGAAACACCTGGCCGTGTAACCTTGAGCAAGTTACTTAACCCCAATTGCTTAGGGGCGGCCAGGTGGCTCAGCGAGTAAGAACACCGGCTCCAGTGTCGGGATGACCTGGATCAAATCCGGGCTCAGATACTCAGCACCACACCCAGAAATAATAACTGGCCCTGTAACCTTGAGCAAGTTACTTAACCCCAATTGCTTAAAAAAAAATAAAAATAAAAAAACAACTTAAAAAAAAAAAGGTGATAGCATGAGAAAAATGGGGCTTAGAAAGATTAAAACAGTTTGCCTAGTAGTGACTTAGTAAGAGTCAGAACCAGGACTAAGTCACCTAACTTTAAGACCTATGTATTTTCTTAATATACCACACTTCCTTATCTTAAAAGTGGTCTTAGCAAGCCAGCATTCTTTTTATCCAGTTTCCTAATACCATAGGGGAAGAAAAGAGCTTCAGTGAAACTCTTCTTAGCCCTTTTAGGGGAAAAGCTAAGTAGAAAAGGATTGAGCATTTCTAAATTGACTTCACTAGACCAGGTGTTGAGGTGGGAAATGGGGGAGGAGGAGACCAGTGGAAAGATATTTAGTGGAGATGCTCTAAGAAAAATACAGACTATAAGATCATAGAGTTGAGAGATGAAAGAGACCTTAGAAATCACTGAGTCCAACTCCCTTGTTTTACAGATGAGGAAACTGAGGCCCAGAGAAGCTATATGACTTGTACAGGGTCACACAGCTAGTGTCTGAGGTGAGATAAGAACCAAGGTCTTCCTAATTTCTGATACAATGCTCTGTGCACTATATGTTGCTGCTTTTCAGTGGTCATCTTCACTCTGACAAGAGGTTTCTAGCAGAAGGTACACTATTTTTGAGCCACTGCAGAAGCGGTGGGATAGGTACGAATTTGTCTTTCCTAACCCTCCTCCAAGATCTGAGCTGTATCAGCCCCCGTGGAGACTGACACAGGGCCTAGTTCAGATGGACAAAGACTGGGCAAGAGGCATGGGATATCTGGGCTGCCTAGCCAAGACCCAGACTACTGGCTCAATGGAGTGGCCAAGGATGGGAGTAACTGAGAGGTTGAGAGGATTCAAGCAGCAGCAGAGGAGACATTGGGGTACAAAGACTTTATTAGTGTGTCCCACTATGTGAAGTCTGTCAGTGCAATCTCCTCGTTTTCCTTTCCCCCTTCCTATCCCCTGTCCCTTCACTGGCTAGGTGGGTGGTTGTGATATCCAGACAGATTAAGCTAAGTCAGGAACTGGAGCAGTGGGGTAAAGACCAGTGGCCTGTGTGCAGTAGGAGCTTTAGTCTACTGTGAGGGTTTTCTGACAAAGTGCAACAATCTTTGCCCTTGAAGAGTTTATGATCTAGCTTGAGGCAATGTGTATTGTATGTAAATAGGATTATATACCAGAGACTAGATGATGTTGGGAGAAGGTGCTTGGGTGGAGTTGAGGGAGATCAAGAAAGGCAGAAGGTGGCTTGAAACTGAGTCTTAAAGGAATTGAAAGGTGCAGGCACACTTTTTACCCCCCAGCTCTTAGAAATGGATGCTCAAAAAAATTGTGTGACCACTTCTCTAGACTTAACCCTTGGATAAAACAATTCTAGGAAATATTTTCCCCTGGGATTTAGAACCTTGTGGGCATCCCTGCAAGGGTTAGTATTTCAATAATGAAGCCCATTGTCACTCTAGAACAGCTTCATCCAATATTAGCTAAGATACAGTTCAAAAGAGAACTATTTTGTCACATTTACCATTTCAACTTCAGTTAAATATTGGGAATGATGAGAGAAACTATTAATGCATAGGAAAGAAAAACATAAGTTTCAGATCTGAAAAGAAGAAAGCACTGTTTAACTGCAGATAAGCTCTGGAGGATGTCTATGTAATATATCCACCTTAGATTTAGAAATAATTTACCTTTAGCCACGTGGGGATATGAATAATTACAGCTTGTAAATCTTCATTAGTTTTCTAAGCAAAGAGATTCCATGTCTTTGTCTATGTGATATACAGTATTAGACCCCTGAGGGGTTTGATCAGAATGCTATAACTAATAATGAGGAATTGGTTTAGAGGAGATACCCAAGAATTAGGACAAGTCCAGTTATTACACCTTAGAGGTTTGTTCTTAAAATCAGTATTTGCCACCAGTTTTGCCCATGAATGAGTTCAATTTTTTTAAGCCTTTGATTATTGATTAGCTTAGAAACATTTAAAGAATGTTTATTTTTTTTAAGTACTATAATTTTAGTCATTCAATATATTTTCCACAGCTGAATGTTACCAGTTTGTCTGTAGTGATAGAATTACAGGATTTGTTAATGCAAGCATAAAATGTCAACTCCTGTGGCATGTAAAAATAAATAAGGAAGCCTTCCATTACCACTAGTAAAAAAAATTATTAATTTAATAAATTAATTAAAAATTAAAGGTAAAAACACTCATTACATTTTCAGATGATCAAATGACTTGCAATAAAGTGATACTCAAAATTTTTCAGCTCTGATTTGGTCCATTCTTCACTCCACCCTCTATTTTTATTGTGAAATCTGTGATTAGAAGTATAGTAAATAGCTAAGCAAATGTAAATATATAAATATAAATATAGTAAATATCTAGACCTCACAGTTCAGAGGTGACAAAGCCATGACAGTTTAGGCAATTGACACCATAGCTTCTGTGCTCTACTTTTTGGAGCTCTCTTTGCCTTTCAGATTACCTGAGCAAGAAAGCTTCTAGAAACTAACAATCCCTTCTCTTTGTGTTTAAGCAATAAATCTAAAACCTTTAAGAAAAGGTAATCAATCATATGTCTGCTTTATTTTAATCATATGCATATCCATTTCTCTAATTTCACAAACTCATGTGAATCGTGCAGAAAATAATGTTTTTCAGGACCTTGAAATGATCCTATGCCAGTATAGAGGTTAGATGACTTTAATGTGCCTTCGAACTTTTTGAATTATAAATCATTGGTTGAAGAAAGGATGAAATATTAGGAGATTGCATTCATTATTTTTACTGTTGCTGTGTAACTAGATATTAAATTGATAGTTCTTTGGTAAATGAGTAACAACCAGAAAGATTAATAAAAATTTCTGAATATACAGTGACTAGGACATCACTTTATATTTTTTCTCATACCTTTTATGCTCTCTTCAGGGGGAAAGAATTGATTATCCTAATACTGTATTTGATTTTGTTTATATAACTGCCCATCTTTGAATCATCTTCATATTCATTAGTTACTGTCATTTATGAATTTGGGGAGGTTGATTAATTTTGAAACTGTGCATATATGTGTGCACATACATATATGTGTCTGGGAAAAATCAGTTGTATGTTTATGTAACTGCTTTGTGAATTAAATTTGGTCCAAAAATGTACAAGATTGAAGGTTCTGTGCCTTGTTTTTTGTTGACATCTCTGTGTGTTGTCCAAAAAATTGTTTTTAGATTTGACTGCTGTAGTGCCTTCCCCCTAGAATAATTTTGTATGTGTGTGTACATGTACATATTGGGTTCCCTGAATATACTCTTTTTTTTTTTTTAAAGCAATCAGGGTTAAGTAACTTGCTCAAGGTTACATGGCCAGTTATTTCTGGGTGTGGTGCTGAGTATCTGAGCCCGGATTTGATCCAGGTCATCCCGACACTGGAGCTGGTGCTCTTACTCGCTGAGCCACCTGGGCACCCCTAAGCAATTGGGGTTAAGTAACTTGCTCAAGCTTACACGGCCAGGTGTTTCTGGGTTGGTGCCAAGTGTCTGAGCCCGGGATTCGATCTCCAGGTCTTCTCAACACTGGAGCTGATGCTCTTACTCGCTGTGCTACGTGGCCGCTCCCTGAATATACTTTTAATGTTCCTTAGAATAGAAACTGTTTTTGCTTTTGTTTTTGTATCCCCAGTGCCTGGCACGTAGTGGACACTTTTTTTTTAAATTTTTTATTTAGTTGAGCATCTATTGAAGAGGATCTTTGCAAATTTTGAAATTGATGAAACTGGTTGCATTTTAATTCTCTGTTGCTTTGATAACAATCTGTACTGAAAGACTGTATATAGGCCATTTTGGTAGAGGAAAACCTGGTTTGAAGGGGCTCCGTTTTTCGATACAGTATCAGCCTATTAGAAGTTTCATAGTAAATCCCTGAACAACTAGATGAAAATTTAAAGTAATTATTGGAGGGAAAATTTTCTTTGAACTTGCTTTTGATATTTATCACCACTTTTAAAGAAACAGTTTGCTAATTTAATATCAGAATTTTGTGAATATTCCCTTGTATGAGCCCAGTTTTTTAAATCATTGTTTAAATTGGACCTAACTTTTTGTAATATAAGAAAATTTATTAGAATTATTGTTATTTTTTATTGTTTAAAGTGAAGTTATTTCGTTATTTGATAAACTTAATTATTCACATGCATTTAAAATAGTCACAGTTTCTTCAAGCTTAATGATATTTTAAATATGCATTTCATGTAATATATATATTATGATTATTCACAGTTAAGCAGTATAATTGATGAAAGAAGCATGCTATTTACAGGATACATAGTTTTGTTGTAGAGTTTTAGGGAAAAAGAAAGGAATTAGAGTGCAGGGAAATTAATAAAACAGCTTTCCACTTAGGTCAAAAATGGAAAAAAAAACTCAAGTTATTGTTTATAGCACTCAAAGTCATTGTTTCTACTTCATAGTATCCATGTATATTCCTATTTAAAAATTTAAAACATCTCTTTAATCTTCCATTATGAAAAGAAATATATATCCTTGAATTCTAGTAAATTTTATAGGCCTTAAAGGCCATTCAAAAAAGGCCTTTTCCCTTCCATTCTGTTCTTATTTTCTCATAGTGTGACATTCGATTAACTGGATTATCCGCACTGGTTGACATAAGCACAAATCAGTGGGGCTTTTTCTAATTGGTAGTATAGCACTGGACAAGCAAAGATTGGATAGAGAGATGGGGGGAGGGTGAGTTAGTGAATTTATTTATCCTTTTCTCCTACTTTGGCTGTCCTCTAAACAGATTTTTTTGAATTTTTTTCTCTTGTCTCACCGAATAGTAACATGTAATTAATTTTCTGTGAAATTCTTCTAATAAATAAAAATCATTATGCCTAGGTAGAAGAAAGAAGCCAGTAGAACTATACTGTCAATACAGTATTAATAATATTTTTACTTTAAAATACTTACATTTGCAAGAGAACTTTTTATAAAAAAGGATTCAACTCAATAAGTGATCTTGAGTTTTACTCAAGTCAAAAGTATATATAATCTTAAGTGGGATTATAAATGGGGATCTTATAAGAGGGGGTTTTGTAAATATACATATATGTATGTGTACGTGCATGCATCCCTGAGATCTTAGTGCAGATTTAAGCTCTTAAATGCATATATTCTGTGTGTGTGTATTTTATATACACACTGTCTCTTTGCATTTCATAGTCATTGGAGATAAAATTTTGCTTGAAATTCAAATAGATTTATGTGAATTTTTATTTTGAATCAGAATTGGCAATGACATAAAATTCATCTTAAGTTGTATTAAAATATTTTTATTTTATGTTGGTATATAATTATTCTTTTGTGGCTTTTGAGGAGAAATATTTTTTGCAAATGTTTCACTGTTTTTGCAGGAACATTTAGTCGATCTGGATGAACCAGCTTTGGGAGCTGGGCAAGAAGCTCTGCTTAGACAAGGGCAAGCGAAAATCATTCGTTTTGAGAAACAAGCAGAAGAATTCCTCAATGCAGTCTTTTATAGAAAAGGTTGGTTTGGGGAAAGAATAATATCTAGGATCTGTAAGAGGTTGTTGATTTTGATCATTTTTTATGTTTTTGTTTTACATTTCCATTTGGTCAAGGTAAAAATTGAATGAAATTTGTCAAGGTAGTCACCCTCATTTTGGTTGCTCTGGATTAATGTTTTGTTAAATTTTTAGTTAAGTAAATGGTAAAAATTATAATTACACAAATTTCTGTGACTTCCTTGAGACTTGAGTGTGACCTGAGAAATTGCCTCCATAAGCTGCCATTTTTCTTAAACAAAGATTCATTATTATTTAATATCTGGGCTCTTCATGAAACAAGCTATATAGAAATTATAATAATTTTTAAAAGATATAATCTGAGTAAAAGTGAAAAATATTTTTTCCTTGGGTTTTAAGTTCTGTTTCGATATTTTAGTAGACATTTTATGAGTGAACAATATCCTAGCCATGATCAATATATATAAATAGGTTTGAAAACTTAAAATAATTATTTTAGTTACATGTTTGAATTACGTTGGCATTTTTTATAAAAGCCTTTTTCCTGGAAATGTTTCTAAATAAGTTTTTTAAAAATTCAGTATTTTGGCATTTGATTTGATTTATTTCTTATTAATCATAAGGTTGAAGAGATTCTTTAGGTCATCTTGCCAATCCTCTTGCCTTTAGACATATTTGCTTATAATCAATACCTTTAGGAAATGCTATTCTATACTACTGTGATAAACCATCCCAATATAAAAAAAAAAAAGCATACATTTACTAGCCTAATTTTCTTATCCTGCAGTTTCTTGTTCCTTGATTAAGATGAAAACCAACTAGTACTTGAGCTTTGTTTAAAAACTCTTTAATGTGTTTAAAAGCTTATTTATCATATGACATCTGTAAGGCATCTTAAAAATTATCTATACCTGTCTCCTTATTTTTAGTGACAAAACTGACTTCCAGGGATGCCCACTACCTTCTGCTTGGACTATAGTGGTCTTCTGAATAAAGCATTGTCTGTTAGTGTCATAGCATGTACCCCTCCCACCACATACCCCTAATTCCAATGTCCTCTCTTACCCCCAGGATCAAACAGAAAAGCCTTCATTTGGCATTTAAAACCTTTCCCTCTGGTCCTTTCCTGCCTTTCTGGTCTCTTTATCCATGACCCTACTCCACAACTCAGGGATTACTTTAGCTCCAGGGGCTCCCTTGCTATTGTCCACACATGACACCTCCATCTCGCTGTCCTGGGCCTCTTCTTTGGCTGTCTTCATCTGTCTCCATCCGAGACTCAGCCCAAGTCCCCATCGCTTGTTTGAGGCATATCCTTTCTCCCCCAGACTGTTGTTTCTGTAACAAAGATGGTTTACCTACCTACACTATTTGTATCTTGGATATACATAATTATTTGCATATTTTCTCTCTCATTAGACTATGGGCTTCTGGAGGAAAAAGGGGATTTTTTTTTCCTTTTCTTTGTATTCCCTGCACTTAAACCCCAGGGCCTTAAACACATATTAATGCTTCTTGACTGATTGGCTGGAGAGTTGGTCCCTATAACCAGGAATGACCTGGATGGGTTCAGGGTGCCTTCCCTTAGCAGATCACTGTACCTTTTAGTGTTCTAGGACAGTATGTCAAACTCAAAGAGAAATGGGGGCCGCCAAACTACAGAGGGATCCCTGCATTCCCCATATTGTTAACATGTGGTTTTCTAAGTCACCTTTACCAATGTGGTATTATGTTTTACTTATTTGGTTAAATATTTCCCAGTTATATTTTAATTTGGTTCAGAACAGTGTGTTTCAGCAGTGTGTTTGATACTCTACTCTCTCTACAAATTCTCTAAGACTAAGTTACAAAGAAAATACCACACATTGATAGAGAGGAGTCATTAAAATCACAGGTTCAGTCTTATATAGGTAAGCACAAAGTCACCAGTAAATAGCCAGTGGAATTCACCTCTTAAGTCCTCTTACCCTAAATTTAGTGTTCTTTAGGCAGTTAGAAAGCATTTAATAAGTACTTTTTATGTGCCAGGCACTGTGCTAAAGTAACTTAGCTAAGTAATTTATAGTTACTTATAGACAGAAGTGGCACCTGCACTCAGGGTGCTTACATTCTTTTTTGTTTTTCCTTTCCTTTTTGGAGGGCAGTTGGGGTTAAGTGACTTGCCGAAGGTCACACGGCTAGTTTTTGTGTTAAGTTTGTGAGGCCGGATTTGAACTCAGGTACTCCTGACTCCAGGGCCAGTGCTTTATTCACTGCTGCCTAGCTGCCCCTAAGGTGCTTACATTCTAATGAGGAAGACAATATGCCAAAAAAAAAAAAGTACATACAGGAGGTAGACACTTTTATAGGGGATAATTAGCCATTATATTGACTAATTTTCTTGAACTTTTATCATTGGTTTTATCTTTTATTCATTTTTTTTCACACCTATAACCTCGTGGAGTTTTTTCAAGTCTGAAGGCCAAATTTAGAGCTCTGTGTAGAGTCTGAAGAGTCAGCCTGAGACTGATCTGAGAATTAGGAATATGTGAGCTCTAGGAATGACTGACATATAGTAGCTATAGTAGAGACTTTTAGTTCCAGAAGATTTACCTATATACATCCATTTCCTTAAAATTGGTAAAATCTCATTATTCCCCTATACCATTAAAGAAAGAAGAGACTGACAAGTGCTAATTTTTAAAGGGGTATTTATTATCAGATATGTACGTATATATGAATTCCCCTTGTACACATCAAACCTGAATATTTTGATAAATATTCATAATCTTTACATGCTTTAACTTTGGAGCAATCTCTGTTTTCACATTTACGTGCTTTTCTGTAGGGCTGTGTCACCATGCTTTTCACTAGTGTATTGGTAGTTTTTGCCTCCTAGACCACAAGCCACATTTCAGAGTAGTTTTATTTTTTTATTTTTAATTTTTTCCAAATGCTTTATTAACTTCTGATTTACATCATTCATTTCTGTCAGATTTTGAGTTACAAATTTTCTCCCAGTTTTTCCCCTACCCACCGCCCCAAAATAGCAGTCCCACAGGATATCCCCTCCTCCAATCTCTCTCTCCCATATTTTCTCCCATACCCCTTTCGACTTTTCCAGTGGATCTCTATGCCCCAGTGCCTGTATATCTTATTGCCCAATTACAGGTAAAATAGTATTAATAATAGTGTGTGTGTGTGTGTATATGTATATATATATATTTATATTTGAGTATTTGATTTTAAAACTTTGAATTCCAGATTCATTCCCTTCCTCCTTTGTCACCCACCCTTACTGGGAAGATAAGCAGTTCAGTATAGGTTGTACATGTGTGGCTAATGCAACCAATAACATAGTAGATATATTGTAAAAGACTGACTATATTTCCCTCCCTCTTATCCCACCTCCCATTTGTTCTATTCTCTACTTTGATCCTGTCCCTTTTCAAAAGTGGGTGCTTCCAACTTCCCTCCCCCATCCCCCCCACCCCCCAGCCTGCCCTCCTTTCCATTATCCCCCTTCACATCCCCTTCCCCTCCCTACTCTCCTGGAGGGCGAGATACCCTATTTAGTGTATATTTCATTCCCTCCTCAAGCCAAATTCAATGGGAATAAAGTTGACCCCCATTCCCTTTTGCCTTCCTATTCTTCCCCTCCATTGTAACCATTTTCCCTTGCCTCTTCTATATGAGGTAGTTTACCCCATTCTGTCTCTTCCCATCTCCTCTCATTATATTCCTCTGTCACCTTTTATTTTCACCTTTTAAGTATCATCCCTTCCTGTTAAATTGGTCCTGTGCCCTCTATCTATGTATACCTGTAAACATATATACACATTCACATATGTATTCATATGCCCATATACTCTCATGTATATATATATATATTTCTGTTCCCTTCAACTACTGAGAAAAGTTTCATAAGTTACAATTATTGTTTTTCCATGTAGGAATGTTAATAATTCAACTTTGATAAGTTCCTTATGATTTCTTTTCCCTGTTTACCTTCTCATGCTTCTCTTCTTGTATCTGAATGTCATATTTTCTATTCAACTCTGGTTTTTTTCAGCAAGAATTCTTGAAAGTCCTCTATTCCACTGAATGACCATATTTTCCCCTGAAACATGATACTCAGTTTTACGGGGTAGGTGACCTTGGTTTTAATCCCAGCTCCTTTGCCCTCCGGAATATCATATTCCAAGCACTTCGATCCCTCAGTGTAGAAGCTGCCAGATCCTGGGTTATCCTGATTGTGTTTCCACAATATTCAAATTATTTCTTCCTGGCTGCTTGTAATACTCTCTCCTTAATCTGAGAATTCTGGAACCTGGCTATAATATTCCTAGGAGTTTTCTTTTTAGGATCTTTTTCAGGAGGTGGTTAGTGGATTCTTTCAACCTCTATTTTGCCCTCTTGTTCTAAAACATCAGGGCAGTTTTCTTTGAGAACTTCCTGGAGGATGATTTCTAGGTTCTTGCTTTGATCATGGCTATCAGGTAGTCCAATAATTTTTAATCTCTCCTGGATCTATTTTCCAGATCAGTGGTTTTTCCCATGAGATATTTCACATTGCCTTCTCTTCTTTGATTTGTTTGGATATGTTTAACAGCATCTTGATTTCTCATAAAGTCATTAGCTTCCATTTGCTCTAGTCTTAATTCTGAAGCAATGATTCTCCTCATTGAGCTTTTGAAATTCTTTTTCCATCTGGCAAATTCAGCTTTTAAGTCATTCTTCTCCACATTGCCTTTTTGAGCCTCTTTTGCCTAATTTGAGTTAGTCTATTTTTTAAGGTGTGATTTCCTCAGTCAGGCTGTTGACTCTCATTTCATAATTTTCTTGCATTGTTCTCATTTCTCTTCCCAATTTTTCCTCCACTTCTCTTATCTGCTTCTTAGGTCCTCTATGGCCTGTAACCAGCTCATATCATCCTTTGAAGCTTTTGGTGCAGGAGTTCTGACTTCACAGTCTTCCTCCTGTTCCATGCTTTGCTCCTTTTTGTCCCCAAAATAGGAGTCTAATGTTGGAATCTTCTGTCTGTTTTGTTTCCTTTGCCTGGTCATATTGCCCCTCAGTCACTTGACCCCTGGGCTTTTTGCCACAATAGGACTCTGCCACCAGATAGGGGAGCTTTTGTCCCAAATGCTTGGGTTTTCTCAGCTGCTGGAGGTATTAGTTGGGTGCCCTCTCTGAGGTCTCCACAAGCTTTGGCAAGCTGGACACACATTTCAGGACCTCCACCCAAGACTGCAATCCAGACCAAAAAGGTTAAAGCAAGAGCGATTACCCCTCAGACTGGTGCTTGGTCCCCCTACTCTGTGCAGGCCAGGAGCTGAAGCTGCCACGTGGTGCTGGCTGGCTGTGCCAGTGTCTCAGCGGCTTCTCGCCCCAGGGGCAAAAGCCATACAGTCCCACTTACTGGGTCCCAAAGTCCAGACTGCACTGACCTCTCACTTTGTCCTTCGCATCTATGTGTTGATAAATCTGGCAACGGCCGCAACTGCTGCTGATCTGGAGTCCCTCCTGCCAGTGGCTGGCCAGGCCCACCCTGGGGCTAAAGCACACCTAAAGCACTCCTAGAGCACTGCGCTGGCTGATTCCTGCCTGCCTACTGGACTGTCCTCAGCGGGAGGTTAGCTTCTCTGTGTCATTTTGTGGGTTCTGCAGCTCCAAAGTTTGTTTAGAGTCCCCTTTTTACATGGATTGGGGAAGGTGTAAGCCGGAGCAGTGGGGAGGACCAGCTTCTACTCTGCCATCTTGACTCCGTCCCCTCAGAATAGTTTTATACCACTCATTGATTGCCTTCTTTGTCTCTGTCTTCATCCAGACTTTCTTTAATGTTCCTTTATGTTGACCTCTGCCTGCTTCTCAACTGTTCAGCACTTTATCGACACAAAGTATATCTGAAGATATCCATGCTGCAAAATTGTCTCTCCCTTTAGCTAGTTGCTATGGGAACTGATTAAAAATGCAATAATTTATAGATATTTTAAATGGGAATCTCATTTATTAATCATAATGAATTACTCAGTTGTGTAAAACAAGTATCACTTTCCTTCTCTCTGGGGAGAGGAAATTTGGAGATAGAAGGAAAGAGTGCTGTTTTTGGAGCATCTTGTTTCAAGCCCTGTTTTCTGAAGGGAGGCACCCCTTTCAATATGGACTTTGAGGAAAGAGAAAAAAAAGTTCAGTGACACTTATTTTTAAAACTTATCTACATTTATTTATGTACCCTTCTTTTTTTCCAAGCCCATCACTATCATAGAAAATTACATTACAATGATTCTTGTGTGTGTGTGTGTGTGTGTGTGTGTGTGTGAGTGTGTGTGGTGTTTTAAGTACTTAATTGTTAAAAACCTAGATGACTGAAATAGTGAAGTTTAGGATTTTCTTTTAGTGACATACTTTTTGAAGGGATTTCAGATTTTGAATAAATCAGTTTTCTGTGACTTCGATAAATTCAAATTGCATTTGTTTTCCATCTAAGGTTCCATTTAGCTTAGGTCTCTGATCCTTTGTTTCAATTAAATTTATTTCAGTTGTAATTTTTGAGAGTATCATTTTATTCTAGTAAGTGACATTTTATAATGTGAACATGTCATGTCACATTTAGCTATTTTAATTAATCACTGTTCATAATAATTAAATGGTTATTGTTGTGTAATTGATCAGTTGTGTCTGACTCTTTGTGACCCATGTATCATAGCATCTGAGTATTATCCATCAGGTTTTCTTAATTAAATGTTAGCTATTATTATTTCAGTTTGATCTAATTTATCACTTTTCTGCCCTGATAATATTGTCTAGGTGTGCATATAGGGTACATGTAATGTGTTTTAGGTACATTAAATAATCAGTATGTCTATAGAGTTTTCAAAAGGAGCAGAAAATATAACAGGACAAGTAGTTATCTAATCTAGACATTGTTTGCCTTTTTCTCCACTGTATTTCCTTTGTCTAGTCTGTCTTGCTCTCAGAAGTGAAAATGATCTTCAGAGTCTGTTCTCAAGACCCAGTTCTCCAAGAATTTCTTTAATTATGGTTACTAATCTTAAAAGTATAAACACACCTCTAAACTATTTAAATTTGGTTTTTATTGTGAAAGTATTTTCCTCTTTTTTTGAATGTTCTCTACTTTTTCCATTGGAAAAACTGATTTTTAAAAAGAGATTGGAATATCGTTTTATACAAAAGCATATTTTTAGAAAGAAGTAAAATAAAAACTGCCTGAAAAATTTTCCAAAAACAATTAGCAAGAAAAACTACTGGTTGGTGAGAAATAAGTGGGATTGCTTTAGTGTTTTTTACTGATCCCTAGTATTTTCTCTTTATTTTCACCTGGCCCCAGAACTTTCTGAACATTCACATTTACATTCTGTCAAAAAAGAAAAAAGGCCAAAGGGTTTCCAGTGAAACTGTACTAAAAAATAGGCCAGTCAGAAATTTCTGCAATTATATTTATTTTTACATTTATTTAATCTTTAAGTATGTAAATCCAATTATAATGGTGTTGTCTTTTTTTTTTTTTTTAAACTGAACTTTAGGAAGAATTTACTCTTTCAAGTAACTTAATTGGTTAGAACAGATTTCATAATAATAAACTTTATGGAATTGACTCAGTGATTTGGTTCTATGAAAATAGTGGGGTTTTTTGACATTTTTTTTATCATACCAAAATTTTTACTAGAAAGGACCTTGGGTAGCTTGCCTGTAAATTGAGGAGGTTGGACTATGTGATCTCTAAGCCACTCTCTGGCTCTAAAAATCTGTTCATGAGAAAGACCAGGGAACTTAGAGCTTTCAAAAACAGTGTTGGTATAGTAGTATGATTGGAAAGTGCATTTAATTCCCAAGAGGATTCCAGGGTTCTTGTCCAAGCACTGCCTTTAAATTGTGACTTGGAGTCATCAATCATTTAACCTCTTGAGGGCTCACTTTTCTCTTAAAAAGAGAGAGTTGGGTTAAAATATTTTTTAAGGTCCCTTCCTACTTTGAAATTATAGTGATTTTAAAAAAAAAATTATGTTTCTTATTCTAAATCATTGTTAATAGGCATTTATAGTTGGGTTTCTCCTCCAGAACATACCTAGAGCTATTATTTTAGTTGAAGTCATAGTATAGTTAAAGAATATACCACTTGAACTGCCTGCTTTGGCCTTTTCACGTGGGATCTGATCATTAAGTTTAGGGATCCCCTTCTGTATCTTACTATGCCTCACAGTTTAGTTACTTAGCAAATTACTCAGTAACTTATCTCCCAAATACTTTTTAAGAGTTGGATTAGTTAGCTAATTTGAAGATTTTGAGTAATCTTGTATGTGGCAAACATCAGAGTAATTATCACAAAATATTTACTCAAGGTAATTAATAAAAGATGGATTTTAGAATTTCTCTATCAGGTAAGTCATAACCACAGGATAGGATATGCTTTCTTTACGTATTATGCTGTGGTTTTTAGGTAATGCTATAGTCTTAAAGAAATTGCTGAGAAATATTTATAATCACTTTTAGAAATTCCCTGTTGTGAAGAAATCTGCATCTTGGAAATGAAAGCATTTTATGGGGAAAATTCCTACATTTTAATGAAATTTTTTGTTTGAAAAACTTTTAAAAATATTTTTTTAATTAAATAAATTTTTGTTTACAGACAGTCCCTGGGTCTCTGACCCCAATATTCCCCTAGTGGCCCGTGAGATCATGCAGCGAATGATCCAACAATTTGCTGCTGAATATACCTCAAAAAATAGCTCTACTCAGGACCCCAGCCAGCCCAATAGCACAAAGAACCAAAGCCTGCCGAAAGCATCTCCAGTTATCACCTCTCCCGTGGCTGCAACTGCTCAGAACCCTGTACTCAGCAAACTTCTCATGGCTGACCAAGACTCACCTCTGGATCTTACTGTCAGAAAGTCTCAGTCAGAACCTAGTGAACAAGGTATGGTTTTATTCTCAGGATCTCTTCCATATAATAAAAAAGTGCTGATTTAATACTTTCATCTTGAGAGCCACTTTTTGCAAATAGGGCTTCAAGCATTGGTGAAAACATGATGAACATCCATCTTCATTTATGATGTCAAAGTGTGCACTGAGATGAAACATGGAAGGTTATTACTCTAACTTTCAACCAGTGAAGATATGGGTCTATCCTAACACTGAGTAGAGTTAGTCAGTTTTACTTGTGTACCACATATTTGATATGTTTGTAGATTAACATTTTGTGTTCTTCAAAATGTATTCACATCTGTCATAATAATTTTTTCTTTCATTTAAGATAAATGAAGTTTTCTCTCCTGCTCATAAAAAATATGATCTGAGACAAGTAATTTCCCAAATTTTTCTGCATTCCCATATGCTAATATTTTTGTATTGTCCATTAAATGAGAAAATATAACCAAAAAGCTGTTATATTACTTTTAAATCAGTTTATATTTTATTAATTATAATAGCATCTCTTCACACATTTGAAAAATGTTAATATCAGTTGTGAAATATTATATAGCCACTCTCTAGAAGGTATTTTTGTTTATTTTACTGTGTCACACTACTTACATTGTTAGAGTTAAAGATCAATATGGCAGTGATTGGTGTATGTGTGTGGTAAGTACACTTGCAACTCTACTTCCCAGTTTTTAACCTTAGGTGGATCCCAGGTTCATGCCCCATAGGTTGAGAACCCCTAGTTTAGGATGAACATCATTAACTAGAAAAAGCTATTCCCTAGAAGGTGAAGGGATAGGACAATAAATCACTCATCATAGGTTTCCACCTGTGTCGAAAATCTTCATAAACAGGAAGGACAGTTAAATGTTCCTTAGGGGCATCAGGGGGTTGAATTAGTGAAAAGTACGAATTATTTATTCCACATTACTGTCTTGTATACAAAGTCAAATAAAATCTGTTGCAGCCTATTTTAACAAATGAGAAAAATTTGTTATGAATGTATGTATATTAAAATCTATCACTGGTAATAAGTACAAATCTAGCATCAGTAAACCTCTGACTCATTGCAGTGAACTTCTTTCTGTCTGTCTGTCTGTCTATCTATCTACCTACCTATCTACTTTTTGGAGGGCAGTTGGGATTAAGTGACTTGTCCAAGGTCACATGGCTAGTTTTTGTGTTGAGTGTCTGGGGCTGGATTTGAACTTAGGTCCTCCTGACTCCAGGGCCGATACTCTATTCACTGCACCACCTAGCCACCCAAGCAGTGTGAACATTTATTTTTAGTAATATATGAATGCTGCTTTTCTAAAAGTTCCTTAAATTTTTTTTTTCTCAAGTAGGTTAAAATTTCCCTTTGCATTATAACTTTGATAGCAAAATGTCTTTAGCCAAGCTAGTGCTTGGATTATTATAAATTCTAAATTTAAAGTTTTTAATTAATGAGTTTTATTTATATTGAACTATAGGTAACTCAAACCTTTTGGTAAAAGTAGTACAGTTTTGTACATATCCAGTGGGGAAGGTAAGGGGAGAGAAGGGGGAAATCATCTGAATTGAAAGTATTAACTTTAAAAAATTTGATTGCATAAAACAAATTTAATGTTTGCCTCTGGAGATTTCCATATAAAATTTTCATAATTTAACTTTTAAAGATGACCAAAAAAACTGTTTTTGAAATTATTTTCTTGTGCCTAGTCAGTGAAATTATATTCTTATT
Organism: Petaurus breviceps papuanus; assembly: GCF_028583685.1. Lineage (NCBI taxonomy): Eukaryota > Metazoa > Chordata > Mammalia > Diprotodontia > Petauridae > Petaurus > Petaurus breviceps. Next base: position 1,705,982 of record NW_027187330.1, read on the forward strand.
TATAAAATAGCCCACTTTTGGTTGATCATATGTAAAAGCCATAGTTTGAATTTGTTACTTTATTATATTAAATGCCTGCCATATGCCAGGTACTATGCTGAATATTGGGGCATACGTATAAATGCAAAAACACCATACCTGTCTTCAAGGAGCCCATATTCTAATTGACCAAAGACAACATGTTATCAACTATGTATTTAAAATATACAAATACAGAGTAGATTATCTCAGAGGCAACGTTATTCTCCGTAGAAGAGACTAGGAAAGGCTTCAGTCAGAATGTTTGAAGGATTTCTTGACTAGACAAAAGTTGTCATATGTCCACTTCATTGATAATAATGTTCTTTCTGTAAAACTGGGGCCTTTCTGAACATTAGATATTAAAGGAGATTGTTTTCTTTTCAGTGCTTTTGTTATTCTACTAAAAAAAATCTGTTTCAGACTTCTTTAAGAAATTAATTGTTCCATACTTTTTTATGCCTCTGCAGATTGTAGACCCCATCTGTGTTTTAATAAACAGTCTTCATGAGGTACTATGAGCAAATAATTTCTTTCTTTCTAATGAAGAGCCTCTCTGAATTTAAGGTTGATCTTTAGACAACAGTTGCAGTCTCTTGCCAACCTTACTAAAAATGTATTTGCTCTAAATATTACTATAATCTTTTGTTTTACAGTCACATTTGCTGGTTATGTTTGAAGTGGATAGATTTAAGGGATTATTAAATTTATTATCACTATTATTAAATAGTGATTTATTATCACTATTTAATATTATTATCACTATTATTAATAGTGATTTATTATCACTATTATTAAATAGTGATTAGTTAACTTATAAGCTGAATGATAAATTTATATAAACTAACTTCCTTCAGTAGTGGTTCTATAGTTGAATATTATATTATCAACATCATTATTGTGGTTATATCTTTAAAAAGAGATGGTATATATTTGGTTAATAAAAATTCCCATGTAGACTTGAAATGGATGCCTTTGGAAATGCACCAATGGCAACACATTGACTTTTTTTGATGAATATTTTTAGTATTGACCACATATCAGTTTATAACAGCCCACACTAGGAAATGAGAAGGTCCCCACAAGTCCTATCTCCCACTCTCTCCAAATAGAGGGAAATTAGATTTAAGAGACCTGTTGCTGTTCACCTGGTGGCAAAGGGTATTTAATAGTAGTATAATATATTCATTTTACCTAAAATGCTATCTTTAAAAATCATATAGTATTTTGGGTTACTGTAAAGGATATTTGAAGTTGTGGGATGGTTGCTTAATAAAATGAGTCCACAAGGTTAATCGTTAATGCTATATACAAAGTGTAATTTTCTTGTACAGTGTTATGCACAGATAGTAACAATGTAACACTTGGTATATTCTTGGTTAATAAAGGATGCTTTCTTGCGTTGTCTTCCTGAAACTTTGGTTTTGTTAAAAACAAGCAAAAAACTTAAAACATCATTCTTATTAACTTCTACTTAGGATTCGATATCTGACATTTCCATATTTAGTACTGTCATAGTATTATGTACTTTATCTTTGAAATCAGTTATATAGGAACGGCTGTGGGGTGTAGCAGGAAAAGGACAAGAGTTGGATCACTCAACTTGAAGTCACAAGACCTGAATTCAAATCTCAGCTGTGCTATTTGTGTCACCTTGGGCACTTATTGAATGTCATTTTTCCTATCTGTAAAATTAAGAGGGTTGGACTAGATGATCTCTAAGATCCCTTTCAACTCTAGATTTGTGATCTTGGGAATACAACCATTTTTAACTAAATTTATCTGAAATCACATACTAGTAATACCTATTCCCACTTTATGGAATTTTTTTGTATGGTATAATGGAAAAACACTGGACTTGGAGACATAGGTTCAGATCCCATGTCTGATAACTGTGTGACCATGGGCAAGTCATGACCCAATTTTCTAATTTGTAAAATGAAGGCAACATTAAAATGCTACTACTTTCCCTCACTAGGTTCTTATAAAGATGCAACAGGGCAATGTCCATAATGTTCTCTGTTAACTCTAATCAATCAACAAGCATTTATCATTGTCTATATTTAACAAACATATTATTCAACTATAACCTCACAAAAATATTTTATTACAATAAAATTTTTGTCATTAGGTTTGTAAACTCCCCCATTGAACAATACTTGCAAGTATTTTGAGAACCCAAGATATGTGGACTTTACCTTTTCTAGACTTAATTTTAGATGTTTGACTTTATAATTTATGACTTTGGGAGATTGGATCTTTGATAGTTTTGTGAAATGTTTGAACTTTTGTGGGCAGGCTCTCTAATATTAATCTTTGGTCATGTTAACTATAAAGACTTGACCTTGGATATCCCTAGTATAAGGAACTCTATGAAGAAAACTTTTGTTCAGCTAATGCAGGTTCGTACCTGCTCTGCATCTCATGGTTAAGATCATGAGAGTTGCATAGGCCTTGAGATGTTAAGAAACTTGCTTAGGTCAGGCAGCTAATGTGCTTCAGAGGTGGGCTTTAGACAAAACTTGGACTTTTTTCTAAGTTCCAAGATCAATTATCTCTTGGCTACACCATTCTGCCTTTTATAAGACATTATAATAATGTTTGTGAGATTAACACTTGCTTTGCCAAAGGGTAATCTTTTTATTAGATATCTCTGACGATAGGCCAGACTTGCCTCCTATCCCAATATTATGAACTTGTATAAAATCTAAAGTTAGTTTATAATTCCTGTTGTTTTGAGTGTATACCTCTTGAGTTTTTTCCCCCTTTTAAAAAAAGAGTTCTTTTTTTTGGATTGGGGGGAACGTGGGGGGGGTACACAGAGTAGGATGGGATGGCCTATTTTCTAAATAAAATGGTAATTTGACTGATTGACTGATGATTTAGAAATTAAAAGTAAATGTATTCATCCATAGTAGGATGACAGCTTTTAACTTTTCAGACCAACGGAGTTCATTGTTACACATAGTTTTTCCACATTCTCATATGTTTCTTTGTGTTTCTACAGACGGTGTCCTTGATCTGTCCACTAAGAAAAGTCCATGTGCTGGCAGCACTTCCCTCAGCCATTCTCCAGGTTGCTCCAATTCTCAAGGGAACGGGTAAGGGAAAATATTTGCAGCTTTCTCATAATCTCTCATAAGTAATTTATTACAGATTGATACTATTCTCCTCTTCCATTTAAAACAAATGGAAATCCTTCAGAGTGATGATTTTTATGGTGGATCTTTTATAAATTCAGCCTTTAGTCCACCTCCTAAGAATAGCTGCATTCTGAAACTGGACAGCATAGTTTTACTTTTATAGTTTTATTAAGTAGTTAAGAACTTGCTAAGAATGCATTTGTACTTTTGGTTGGTTTGTTGGTTTGACATGTGAGTAAAGAACCTTAATCAAATATTACAAAGTTAAGGTATATCAGATATAGTCTTTTGGTTGTAGCTTTTTGGATAAGAAGTGGAACTTGGTACATGGGAAATCTTTGGGTTTTGGTAAGTGTGAACTGCAACTATAATTTCCAGTGTTTTCAGTTCATAAAATATAATAGTGCTTTCTATTGCCTCTTTTAACAGATGGGGTTGATGTGGTTGTATGGATAGGTATTGAACCTCTTGTCAGGACGATATACAGAATTATTGTAAAATTAGTTTTTGTAGCACTCTTGAAGATAAAAGTGAGTTTTCTGAGATTCTAGGAACCAAATTTCATAGTGAAGAAGGATCTGGAGCCCTTTATCAACCTTGTATATCAACCTTCTAAAGGAGCTATTTTTATGTAGAATAGATTAGAAATTGAGATATATAGAAGCAGTTTTAAGAAGTTGTCATTGAATTGCATGTTAGATATGACAAACAGTCTTTTTAGTCATCCTAAATAATATTTAGGGTTAGCTTCAAAGTATAAAGCTTTTGGCAGTTACATAGATTAAGGTAGGGAAAATCAAAATGTTTTAACTTTTTGAAACATGCTCTTAACTATGCTTTTAGAAAGTATCCCTTTCTTTGTAATGCTTTGTAATATCAGCGACTACAACGCTGTCCCTGTTATTTTTTCCTTCATGTTTCATTTTTTTGGTCTTTTTGAAATGAAAGAAGTTAAACTTACTGTTGATTTTATCCATTTTGGTTTTTAAAAAGTATTTGCCTTTTCTTTTTCACCTTTCTCTTCTTCAAATACTGATTTAAATGCAATCTATCCCTCTCGGTAAATTTTATTCTTATATCACAATATCATGAAAAATTTGGGAATTTTTCAGGAGCCCAAGTAGTTTGACTAAATGGAACTCTTAGATAAGACTTACCTGTGATTTGGTGGGAAAAATCAGCATCATATTTTGCCTAAAGTTTGTCTTTGCAGACCACACCTTCACTTAGGAAATTATTTCTCTGTTCTTTACATTTTGTGGAACTCAGATCAATTTCTCTAGTCTCTTAAGTGAGTTAGCAGTACCGCCCTGTTTTTAGATGAAGTTTCGGTATTATCCTTAGGGTGTTACTTTTGCTGATCATAACACAAAGCCCATAAGAAAAAAATCTGGCATGTTATTTTTGTAAGATATAATAGGACCAATACCTGTATGTCTTACTTCTTAAACATTCACTTTCTTACCTAGATTTTATTAATGCTATCACTTCTTTTGGGCATGCTTTACCATTCGCCATTATTGATCTTGATAATCTGTCGTCATTGTGAAAGTCTGACACTTGCAAACCAGTATAAGTTTGTATTGTAGATATGTGGGGGGAAAATCGGCTAAGAATTAGTGATTCATGAAATCATTAACTTTTGGGTAGCATTCTTCGGGAGCCATCACTGTAAAGTATAGATAGAAATGAATACTCCACAAATAATAGATTTTTAAAATAAAGTTTAAAAGACACACAACATAATGCTCCTAACTTTGAAGTGAATTAAATTTAGTAGCATTTGAGGAATAAAAATCTTGGAGGTAAGAAAAGGCCATTTCTTTTGAGGCTGGCACATTTCATAGGGAGAATCAGAGGTTTTTCTCATTCAGTGTGTTTCTCGTTGTGTTTAAAAAGGAAGCAGTGTGGTAAGTTGTTAACATGTAGCTTCTTTGCTAGTGAATGACAAACTGTTTGGAGTTGTTTATTTTTTGATGATGAGCAGCAGCTTTCTGTGTGGATTAAATGAGCACCCATACATGGCCTCCACCATTGTGAACAGCAGTTCAGATTTTGTAGCAGGTTGTCCAATGTATGTTGAATGTGTTGCATTTTAAAATCATTGGCTTACTCTTTTATTACTGTACTTGTTTAGTGGTAACGTCACGTTAATAACACAGCTGTGTATAGAGCCATGGAGACTGACGCTTACTTTGTAATTTATACTTAAGGTGCTATTTTCAGACAGTTGCGCGAAGCCTTTCACCTCCGAAAATTTGTGAACCCGACCAGCTGACAGGTTTCATTTTTCTTTGCCCAAAAAGCTCCTGGTTTTTGTTTTTTGTTTTTTTGTTTTTGTTTTGGTTTTGTTTTTGTTTTTTGGTGGACAAGTTTTAAAATGACTGCTGAGACCTTTTTTAAATTTTAGAGAGAGAGAAAATAAATAACACAAAGTGATGTTACCCAAGCAAGGCCTTCTAATAAAGGAGTGGTCCCCTCACCCATCCCTCCCTACCTGTGCAAGTCCTGCTCACATCAGTTTCCTTCCATCCAATTAGGCGACCTGGGAGACCCAGCCAGCACCGTCCGGACGGACTTCGGAGTGGTGATGGGGTACCTCCAAGAAGCCTACAGGATGGAACCAGGGAAGGTTTTGGCCACTCCACATCTCTCAAAGTTCCACTGGCGCGATCACTGCAGATTAGTGAAGAGCTACTGAGCAGAAACCAGTTCTCCTCAGCTGCCAGCCTTGGGTCATCTGGATTACAGAATCATGGGCAACATTTAATCTTATCCAGGGAGGCCTCTTGGGCAAAACCACATTATGAATTCAACTTCAGCCGCATGAAATTCAGGGGAAATGGTGCACTCAGCAACATCAGTGACCTTCCTTTTATTACAGAAAATTCTGCCTTTCAAAAAATGGCACTTCAAACTAAACAAGATGGAAAAAAGGACGTGAGCCATTCATCTCCAGTCGATTTAAAGATACCACAAGTTCGAGGCATGGACCTTTCATGGGAGTCCCGCACTGGTGACCAGTATAGCTATAGTTCTTTGGTCATGGGTTCACAAACGGAGAGCGCGCTTAGTAAAAAGTTAAGGGCTATTCTTCCAAAACAAAATAGAAGAAGTATGCTAGATGCTGGACCGGATTCTTGGGGCTCAGATGCTGAGCAGTCTACCTCTGGACAGCCATATCCCACGTCGGATCAAGAAGGAGACCCAGGCTCCAAGCAGCCTCGGAAGAAAAGAGGGAGATATAGACAGTACAACAGTGAAATACTGGAGGAAGCAATCTCGGTGGTTATGAGTGGAAAAATGAGTGTTTCCAAAGCTCAGAGTATTTATGGAATTCCCCACAGTACACTGGAGTACAAAGTAAAGGAGAGGCTGGGCACTTTGAAAAACCCTCCAAAGAAAAAGATGAAATTAATGAGGTCGGAGGGTACAGATGTTTCAGTAAAGATTGAGCTAGATCCCCAGGGAGAGGCAGCACAAAGTGCAAATGAGTCAAAAGATGAGTAGGGATACTGTAGCGTGCCAATTACTTTACAAGCTGGGTGAGCACCACTGCATTGTTCAGCTATCACTGAGCGCACCTGACCCCATTTACTGTGACACGTGTTCGAACACCCAGGTGGCAGGTGCATTGTGAATGTTGCATTTTTGACATTTTCCATGGGCAGTGTGGCTCAGAATACTTTTTAGATTTTTTTCCCTTTGGCCTTTTGCATGTTTCTCTACAATTTAGAGAATTGAGTTACCTCATAGAGAATGCATATATGTGGAAGTGGACTCCTTGCCTGTAGAGCCAGTGTGCTTTTTTTTTTTTTTTTTGGGAGGGAAGGGGAGTTACTGTCATATTTACCTTTTTTTTTTTAAGGCCACTTTTAAAGCCCAGCTCTCTTCTACTTGGAGCTTTATTGTCCATAATTAGAAAGCCATCTTAAACTAGAAAATTATTCAGAATTTTCTTTCTCCTTGGATCCAGCTAATTAAAGTATTACAATAAAGTACTTGCTCTTTACATAGGGTAAATCTCTTGAGCTCGTGGAGAATGATTATCTCCTTAATAATTATAAGTAATCAATTGGGTCTAATTACATTTTATTATTTTCTTGCAAAAATTAATTTAACATTAATAATATGTTTAGTGCTCACCCAGTGGGGGGGAGGGGAAGGTACATACACTACCTTCAGAAATGTTTCAGTTAATTACTTCGTAAACACTACCTTCACTGTAATTTTGTTTGGGTTTTCTAAGGGTAGGATTTGATCTCACCAGTTTGTGAGGATGTAGCCTTATCTCATGGAGGACAAGCTCCGTTTTTACTCAGGAGCAGTCAGGGTACATTTAATGATACAATAGAGTATGCCTCATTTTTAGTAAAACTAGGTTTCTTTGTAACCTTAAACCCTTTTTACAGATTTGATTATGCGTTTACTAACTACTATATGTAGTTCCAGCAACTGGTTTAAATTATTTCAGATCTGTATATTAGGGTTGGAAAATAGGGAAGGGGAAATGTGTATAACTGTGATCTTTTTAAAATGATCTCTCGACATTACAACCTCAGTAATCTGCCCAATTGGCCACATTGATGAAGGATCCATTTTTTGTGTAGAGGGGAAAAACAAAAAAACCCAAAGGTAGTCTAATCTGATTTAGGCTACACATCAAATTTAACTATAATTCATTCATGACTAAAGATCCTTAGGGTGTTTCCTTTTTAAATAACCCATTTGCTAGTAGCAGGTTGTTTTTTTAATCTAGCATCAATTCCCCCTACTCCCTTCTCCTTTTCTAGTTTTTAACAGTAATAGGTTTCAGTAATAGATTTTTAATGGTTGCTTAGCACACAGTACTTTAGGCAGTTTCAGATCATGTTGATATAAGCACTCCTTAAAGGTTTTTTTTGTTTTTTGTTGTTGTTTTTGAGGTGGGTTTTTAAAACTCCAGTAGACCGAGAACTAAGTTTAGCCAGTACATTCTTCTAGTATTTCTGCAACAACCATCCAGAACTGGGTGAAGCCCACAGGTTTTAATGCTATATATAAATCAGAATTATCAGTTGTGCAAAACAAAATAAAAACACTACATACATCCTATCAATTAAAAATCAATTTTAGGCCCTCTCAGTTTTATAATTGCTCAACCAAAAGAATCATTGGCTTTTATGTATAAAATAAAAATGATAAGCATTGTACTTGGGCATTGATTAAATTGAAGTTGGTGATTGCAAATAGATGCCAATATTTTATAGCAAAAGAGGACTAGGTAGGCCCAAGACTGCATGATTTTGTTTATATGAAAAATATGGAGCAGTTAATTAAATTAGCCTTTTTAGGCATATATATATATGCCTAAATAAAAATGTGTTTTTTCCCCTGCATCTTAACAGTTCAAAGGTTAGGCACACCATTGCTGTCAATTAAAAATATGCACTGCTCATTTTTAACATAGACTGGGCTTGGTCCCTTGTTTGCTTCAGTTACTTTGTGTGATGATTTAAATACTGAATGAGCCTGCTTCCTCTTAGGTTTCCAGTTATCATCTCAATACAATAAGCAGTTTGAGTTCAGTACCAGTATGTAAACTCTGCAGTATTTTCTAGCATAGCTGGAAATTGCAATAAAAATGCATTGTTAAATGTGTGGCTTCATCTGCTGTTGAAGGAAGTTGTAGAAAGTTTGCTGGGAGCAAAGGGCTAAATTTTTAAAGGAAGTCTCCTGTTTTCCACCCTTATTGTTTTTGTCAGCACATAATTAATTGTGGCTACTAGTGCCTTCTTGTACTTTACTTGGATTATTCAGTAGCTAAAGATTGTTGCAAAAAGGCCCTTGTGAATGCAGTTAATTTGTGCCTGTGCTGTTTTTTCGTTTGCAGACAAATATCATTAAAGGCCCATTTAAAAATTTGGCCCTAAAAGTTCAACTTTTGTAGAGTTTTCCTGTTCAGAGAGGTTTAACCCTATATGGTAGTCTATTTAAGTGATGTATGAGTTGAGTTTTGTAAAACTTTGTCATTGTAGTGTACATGGAGTGATCATTTTACTAACATAAATATTTTCTATGTGTGTTTCAGTGGATGACAATCGAGCAGCAGAAGAATGGTGTGCCTACCCTTTAATGCTGCAGTTTATAAAGAGAACTTGTATTGTGTCATTTCAGATTGTAGGCTAAGAATTGTAAATAGTGAAAATTTGAGTACTTCTATTATTTGCTTTGGTTTAGAAAGTGAATTTAAAAACAAACCAAACTCTAAATGTTCTCAGATTAAATGTCCTGAGACCTGAAGATTGTAATATTCATGTCTGTGAAGCTTTTTAACATTACACTTGAGATCAGTGACGACTTAATATTCAGGTAAACTTTCTTTTCAGAGAAGCTTTTGAACAAGCGTATTTCCTCCAAAGGTCTCTTGTGTTGGCTTTTTTTTTCCAGTAGATTTTTTTAAGCACTAATTGCATTACACTGGTAACTGCAATATAAAATAGCCATTATTGTTTTGTGAAGCATGGTTGGAATTAGTTAGTGGTCCCTTTTAAATTTCATGAGCCTCTCAAAAAAAGACAAAACAAAAAAAAACAAAAACAAAAAAAAGCTGCTGAATATTTCAAAAGATATATATTTTACCTTATTGTAGGTTTTGTAAAGTTAGTTTGTAATATTCAGGTGCACTTTTAATGTTAAATTTTGTTCTCAAAGTTCCATTATACCATGTATTTCTTGAAGTGGTTCATCACATGGCTGGCTATCAATCTAGGTGCTGCAGTGATCCCTTTATGTTTGTTTGACTTCTCTCTTGATTTGTCGCTATGCTGTATTGGCACTTTCAGTGTAGATCTACTAGTTGTGTTTGGGATCATCTTAAATATGGAATGGGGGATTGTCTTATTAGCATGCTTAATTTCTGCTGACTCAGAGGTTTTGCAGGGCCCAGACCCCAGTTGACCAGTTGCTTTTTTGGAGTGGGAAGATGTAGTTTATTTGTCACAAAAGCCTTCTTTCTCACATCTTTTCTGATAAGTGGATGATAATGTTTCTAGGTCAGGGATATATATTTAGAACCTGTTATTCCTACCTTTTTGTGAGAGAACACTGATGACAATACGCAAGCTCATAACCCCGTTGTAGTGAAAACACTAAGTAATTCTGTGGAAGGATTTCTTTCTGGTATTTTTATCACTAGTCTTTTGATTCCCAAGGCAGTGTACTTCATGTGCCGTCATCAGAGTTTGGCAGTAATAGAGTTTTCTGTCATGATAGTGTGTTAAGTAGGCTGACAGGAAGTTAAGTGGTTATGAACAATTAGTAATCAGCTGTGAAATTTTTCCCTCTTCCAAATACCATGAAAGATAAGGTTGTTTCCTTTCACAAAACAAGCATTTTATATTTATGTGTACGATACTTTAAAGTATTCAGTTTGCTGTTATACTGAAATAGATGTTGCTTAGTAAGCCTTTGCTGCAACAGATCATGAATATAAGTAAGGCTTTATGTGATGGGGGTCCTTATGTGGAGTTAACTCTATGGTTCTAGTGAGCAAGCTCAACAAGTGTGAAGTGTATTAGCTTTATTTGAACCACATTTCCTTTCGAATGTTGAAGTGCTTTTAAAATCTCTGGTTATCTAGTACCAATCATTACCTCAACCAATTGGCATTTTCATTCTCTAACATTTTACCCTAGCTATAACATGAGCCTATAAGAGATCAGATATTCTAATACATTGGCACCATAGGAAGTTTAATAATTATACAACTTTTTTTTTCTTTGAGGGAACTCCATACTGTATTGCAAAACTTACTGCTTGTAAAGGCTGTGTCATAGCCATTTTCTGTCATTGAGACATAGTTAACAGTATGGTATGTCCATTCCTTTTACTGATACAGAGTGGGGGCTGTTCCGGAATAGTAGACTCCTTACCCCTCTCACATGCCTCTCTTGGAATTTACCTTTCAGTTACGGGGCTCCATCTCAGTTTTTGTGATCCTTCCTAGAACTTGAAACTTACACTACATTTGTAAGTTTTGGGAGAGATAAATTGAATTTCTGCTTAAATTTTAAATTTTGAGTAGCTGTCAGCTACATATTAGATTGTTAGGTGCCACTTTATAGCTGTTTCCACTTTAGCTTTGAGCCATTCGCTTTTGCTTTTTGATTTCTTTTGCCTGTCTGAATGCCAGAGGACATTTTTCACATGAGCCATCCTTTCCTCTATATTCAAGTTATTGTCTTTGGTGATAGAACATTGACAGTGGACTGAAAAGCTCCGAAACAAAACATATAGTGTTTCATGGGAAACATTAAAATTTGATAAGCCAAGTCAAGATTCTTGACTTTGATGAAGTAATAGACCATTTTCCTTGTTACTTGTTACTTTCCTTTATAATTATGGCTTCATGTTGATACCTATGGCCAGAGCAGTGCTATTGAAAGCTTAATGGTCTTAACTAAACAGCTCACTAGTTAATGGGTTACTACATTGTATGGGCCAGAGAAATATTCTATTCATATAAAAATGCTCTTTAAACTTCACTAAAAAGAAAAAGATAACTTTGTGGTGCATAGAATACAAATCCCCAGATCTTTGTTTGGTTTTCTTAGGATTAAGTCCAGTTACAACTGAGCAGGTTATGTGAATATGGCATTTGAAGGGAAACTGGAGAGAGATTCTGTGCAATTAACCCCTTTTTCTCCAAAATGACCTTGCTTTTTTAGCCTTTTAAAAAAAGTTATAAATTAACCCTGTAGCATAACATTATAGCTGTGAGCCCTAACTCTTATGAAGGAGATGGAAACGGGGAGGGTTGGGGGGGGATCGGGACAGACGGGAAAGGGATAAGGATATGTAGGCTTTTGTGAGAAATTAGGTTGGGATAAAGATGGAAGAGCTTAAACATTCTGTCCTAAACTCTGAAAACTAGTAAGAGGACATACTGTGATAAGGTTGAGCCATCTACATTTCTTGAGTCAAGAATCTTCTAGATCCTTTTTATAGCCATTTGTGAGAAGCATCTAGATTATTATATGTTAAATTGGCAGATATCAAAATGTATGAGTTATGTACAAATTACTATAACATGTTGGAGGGTACTTTTAAGTTTTCTGGCTGATTTTGTAGCTATGGGTTGAAATAGCTAAAAGATTCTGCAGAAGCCTAAAAGTAAGCACTTTTAGTTACAGATTAATTGGATGGAGCAAGTATTGTAGTCATATTTAATCTATATTATTTGTATGTAAAAATTGAGCTGTTTATCTTGTTTTAGACTGTTATTGAACGGTCTTAAGGTAATTATTTTTAGACACTGGAAATGTCCCTATACACACATACCAAAAAAAAAAAAACCAGTTACACATATTCAACAATCCATACCTCTTAGACTTGTAGGTTTGTCTTGGGCAAAGAATTTGTGAAACTATTACCAGTATTAGTGCAGTCTTGGGTTCCTTGTTCTGCATAATTGTTCCCTTTCTCAGGTGTTAATCCTGAAAACACTAATTTAAAAATAATCTCTTTAGAGATTAATTTCTCAGTGGATAGTGTGGAAGGGGCTGGACATAGGACACTGATACAGGAGAACAGACTACAGCAGTTACTAGCCAAATGAAATTGAGATCTAAACTATTTTCTGCCCCCATCAGAATAATGGGGACACCTACCAATTGAGTTTAATAAGTACTTGGTGCTGCACTTCTCAAAAGGATTTTCTTTTTCAAAGGTGATTTTTTTTTAATTGTTGGAAGCAGTACATTTTGCTGTCACTATTAAAGCACTTGTCTGACATTTTAAAAATATTGGAAAAGGGATAATTCAGCACTTTTTCTGTTACAACACTAAAGTCTTAATTTATCTTGTCTTCAGAGTCTTAGGTACTGTAAGTTTTAGAATGATTTGAAAAACAAAAAGAAAACAAACCATCTCCTAATCTGGGGTCAGATCACATTTATATAAATAAATCTTTGTCTTAAGGAAGAAAAAATAACATTATACCTTCCAGGCAACTCTAGTGTTTGCTTGATCTTTCTCTCATTTCATTAAGCTATTTTAGGGCTTAGGAATTTGGATTTCAGAGGAAGTTAGGAAAATTCCTCCAAATGAAAAATCGTGTCAGATCATTATTGTCACTAGGAAAATGGGTAGGGATTTTCTCTCCCTTTTATGTCTTCAGGGAATGAGCAGTATTTAGAATCTTTGGCTGAAATTCAAGCCTTTTTACCATGTAAATTTTTAATATTTGCTCACTGACATGCTTTTTACATCAGAGGACTGAAAAAAATGAATCTTAATGTTTTTAAGTTGTGGAATGGTATATTTCTAAAATGAAGGGGGGTGGGGAAATAATTACATAGGTTAGAATACCAGCATTAGTCAGTTTAAGGAATTTTAGTATGTAATAGCAAAGTGTTTGATTAAAAACCTAATCCTGAATTGCTAGTCTGTAATTAGGTGCTTTCTGATTTAGGAGATAAATAGTCTTTGGTTATTGATATGATCGGTTGTATGCCGTGTTGTCGGAAAAACCAGACTTTTAAAGATAGAAACTTTTATCAGACTCCCACTTGTTGCTTGTACTAATGGGATGTATACTTTACAGCAGCTTATTGCTGCTTTGAAAAGAAATGTATACAATATACTTTTGGAGTGTTTTCTCATAATTCTTTATAACCTCCCCTTGTTAAATTGTCAGACATGGGTATTTTATCAGTCCAATATGTAAAGTAAGACTAATGTGCTTAGGAAGCCGACTTGTTCACACTGTTTAAGAACCCTCAGGGACAGTTGACACACTCTTCGAACTCAATTCAGGTACTTCTACGCTATTCCTAAACCTAGCAGTGACTTGTATTTTTTTTGTTTTGCTTTTCTTTTGAAGTGCTGGTAGCACATCCTTGATGAATGTCAACTTAAAACTCAGTTCAGGTATCCAGGTATAACTCAGCCAAACGGATTTAAAAGCTGCATATAACTCTCCAGCACACAGTGCCTCAGACACTTATAGTGGCATTCTGTATATTCAGTTATTACTACTGAACAGATAACATGGGGGTTCCTGTTAACAATGTATTGTAAGAGATGTATGTGTGTGTGTATACACTCACACACACAGTTAAACTATATACTTAAAAATGCCACTAATAGCCAGCACAACTAAAGTAAATGACATTCCCAACTGTTTCTATAACTTATATAGAGGCAGTTCCTTAATGTGGCTCTTGCTTCTTCACCATGACTACTACTAAATTCAAGCACTGGTCCTTGGGTGTCTGACCTCTACATTCTAGTTATGCAATGTCTTTAGAGAATTCTGTGCACTGGCCACTGTGATGGAACCAATGGGCCAGGAGTGCTTTGAGTTTATTAGTAGTGATTCTGCCAAAGTCGGTGTTGCATTATTTAATATGTAAAAATGTCAAAGAATCAGCAGAGATAGGGGTAGGGGGGTGGGGATGGGGGTGTTTCCTGCACAGAGGCAGGCATTTACATCTAATTGGCCGTCTTTAATCTCTTGATGACAGATTTCTTCTGATGTGAAGTTCTAATTAGTCCTTTGCATCTTTAAAGAAGAGATCAGACTACAAGAGAGTAAGATAATCTTTAAACGTATCTTTTAGTTACTGCAGGTTATCTGTGGTTAACAAAACTGGTTTATTCCTCTGCTTTAGTATTTGATATTTTACATATGAAAAGAATTCTCTTTCCATTTGTATAACCCATAGTCTTTGAAGATATGAAAAATGGCATTTATCAGATTTCTAGAAGCTCAAGTGTCATGAAAAAATATAACAGGAACCCCTTTTACTCTTATGGACCTCATTTCAATACTGTTTACAGTTTGACGGAATTGTATAATTTAATATTTCTCTTGTACTGTAGTTTATATTTATTTACAGATTTTTTTGTACTGTGTGATTTGAACTTTTTGTTTCTTGCTATGATCAATGTTTTATGTAGTAGAGCACTTATGATCACAAATTAAGGTTTTTGGTTTGATTGCACTACATTAATTTTTTTTAATGCAGTTCTGATTTTTGACTGGACTAAATAAGCTGTGTCTTAATGTATGTGATAAGTACTTAAATTTTAATCCATGTGGTCCCCCCCCTTTTTTTTTTTGCTTTATATGTCAAAAGCGCTAGTTCTTTCGTGCATGTGTAAGATTTAATGGCTCCATTGTATTATTTGACCATGACATTTTGGAAGAACATTCCCAACTGTAATGTTGTGTATGGTAGTTCTCACTGGATGCTAGACTTTTCAAAACCACTATTCTTCTAATAAATTTTGTTGTGAAAAACTTTTAAAAAGTTTTATTCTTTTACTTTGTGTTTAAATGTTTTCAATGGCATGAAATGATAAAACAATGAGTGGTAGAAGTTCCAAATACACCATAAACAAATGTGAAAAAATGTTTAATACATTTTTACCATAGATAAAAGCCAGATGAAAGCCGTTCAGAAGCTGTCAAATTATAGTGTTCAGATTTAACACCCATGACCATTACTATACTAGTACTATTTAGCTCTTTCTCAGATAACTTTTTTTAAAAAGCTATTTAGTGAAAATGAGAACACCATTTTTAGCAAAGCTAAACAAACTGAAAATAAGCTAACTTTTTCTTTAGAGACTGGATTCATTTTTTTTTCTGACCATAAAACTATGAATTATTTTTAAATGAGGAAAATAATGACTTGCTTGGTAGTGTTTGCTCTTTGGAATGTTGTACTCTGCATATAAGGCACAGACATAAGAAAAATGTTAACAGATTAAGGTTCTACCACCCCTCCCCCCTCCCAATATACACAATTTCATTGGAAAGTAGGTATTTCCTTATATCTAGACCAGTAAGAAGAGTATTATATCATAAAATGAAGATAAATAAAATAAAACATCTTGGTCAGTAGGTATATGCAGTTTATATAGATTTTGTGTACAAAGGGGATCATGATTTTAAAGATAGCAATAGAAATGCCAAATTTTTTTTTTAGAGGAAAATGTTTTTAGAAAGTAGATTTCCCAGTCTTAGGCTCTTTCTTGGGCTTAGACTGGTTGAAATAATTTTCTAGCTATTTCAGTTTCATTGTTATTGTCCTTGGTTTTAAATGTACTATTTATTATATATGGATATATCTGCAAAGATCAATTTAAGGCCAACATTCCTTGGAATACTGAACCCATATAAAATATATGCATTGCTTTGTGCTCACATTTTTCGAAAAGGCTTTTATTGGCTGGCCTTAGGACTTAACTACCTAACCATAAGTAGTTTCTATGAAAAACTCTTAAAAGTTCCAAATAACCAACTTTAAAAGAGTTTTTAGAATATAACCCAGGTTCAAAAATAAGGGACTGCCTTATGTATTTAAATAGATGTGGTATATTAGCTCAGTTTTAGGCATTAAGTTTAATTTTTTGTCTGCCCATATAACTATATACTTGCTCTGCATTAGACATTTCTTCTGGCTATTTTTTTCAGTCATCTCAGTAAAGTCTATGACCTCTGTAATATAGATCTGACTTTCACACAGTAGCTAGACATGTTTTGTTAAATATTTGTTGATCAAACTAGATCTCAAATATACTACCAAAAATAAATCTTTAAGAAACGTTGTGGGGGTGGCTAGGTGGTGCAGTGAATAGAGCACTGGCCCTGGAGTCAGGAGGACCTGACTTCAAATCTGGCCTCAGATACTTAACAAAAAACTAGCCATGTGACCTTGGGCAAGTCACTTAACCCCAATTGCCCTCCAAAAATAAAAAAAAAAAAAACCAAAACTTGTGGTGATTTGTTTTGTAATGTAACTCATGCCCATATTTACCAGTTCTCTAAATTTGGATTTTCATTTTGTAGTTTTCTTAAAATGGGCATTCCTGTTATCATTGTCATATT
Source organism: Petaurus breviceps papuanus (assembly GCF_028583685.1). Lineage (NCBI taxonomy): Eukaryota > Metazoa > Chordata > Mammalia > Diprotodontia > Petauridae > Petaurus > Petaurus breviceps. The sequence goes on from NW_027187330.1 coordinate 1,723,022, forward strand.
ACTATAAAGTTTTTGTCATAGCAGTTTACTTCTGAGGAGTTTTGTCTTTTTTTGTGAGAATTCGCTTATCTCCTGTTCATTCACCACAAGAAGTAAGCTATCATCTGGCCATGGCCAAACTGACTATCTTGTTTCCTTAGAAGTCTTAAGTCTTTGTTCAGTTTAGTTCAACACATATGAATTTTGAATACTAGCTTATATGAAAAATGTACTGTGCTAGTTGCTGTGTTTCTGATACATACTCCTTTCTGTCCCACATGCACCATTGTCCTCCCCAAGTGTAACAGTGGCTAGGGTCCTGAACCTGGAGGCAGGAAGACATAAGTTTACTTACAGCCTTCACACTTGTTAGCTGTGTGACCCTGGGCAAGTCATATAACTTCTCTTTTGGCTTCAGTTTCCTGATCTATAAAATGGGAATAATAAGGGCACTTACTTTTTTGAGGATAAAATGAGGTCATATTTACAAAGCCCTTTGCTAACCTTAAAGCACTATATAAATGCTAGCTATCATTATTCAGTCTAAATTTGTCCCAGCACTTAACATATTCCCTTCTCTGTACTCTTGTGGCATTTGTTCTCTGTAGTATGCATTTGCCACTCAGCATAATCCTATTTATCTTTTATTTAGGTGACTTCACTCCAAAGCTGAATTGTAAGCACTTTGAGGGCAACAACCATATCATTTACCTCTTTGTATCTGCATTGCCTAGTATAGTGTTCTTTTGGGGCTCAGTAAATGTAGAATAATTTTTAAAACACTGGAGTTAGGTGAAACTAGGAGGCAATCCATTTACTACTATTAAATCTAGGCAGTTGTAATTTAGACTTACTTTAAATGGTAAATTAACAATATTTTCCTTAGCTTCCAATTTAATTAAGTGTTAAGTGTAGAGTGAAGGAAGATTATAATATGAATGAAATCAATGTTGTTCCTTATGAAAAGTACTAGAATGCCTCTTATGAGTTAACAAGAATTTAGTGAGACCTTATAGTATACCTAGCATTGTACTGCACTAGGTGGTAGAAAAAGCAAATTCAGCTCTGGTAAGACCTCCACTAAGATGGGAAGTCTTTAAGAATGGGTCTAGGGGCGGCAAGGTGGTGCAGTGAATAGGGCATCAACCCTGGAATCAGGAGGACATGAGTTCAAATCTAGGCCTCAGACACTTAACACTTACTAGCTGTGTGATCTTGGGCAAGTCACTTAACCCCAATTGCCCTGCCTTTCTCCCAAAAGGGGGGGGGGGTGTCTAGCAGAGGACCATTTGTTGCCTGAAGACCTTCCTAGTCTGGTTCATCACCGGGTTGGCTCAGAGAGTGATGATTTCTTAAATTTCTCATAAAGGCAACTTTGAGACCATTTGTTAAATGATAGAGGACTTGCAATTTGCCTATTTGGCATGCTAATGAAATCATAAATCCTAGCAGTATTAAAGTGATTACACAAACAACGTCTACTTATTTATTAATCTTTGACCACAAGGAATTTACAATCCAGTTGTGTAGACAACAGAGCCTTTTCCACCTCCAGCCTCACTTAACAGAGTGATTACAATACCACTCTACCTTATATACTCAGTGTACTAGCCAAATTGACCTTCTTGGTAGTCCATCTCCTATCTCCATAGCTTTATACAAACTGCTTCTTATGTATGGATTCTCTTCATTTCTCCCTCTTAGAACCCCTAGGTACCTTCAGCTGTAAGTACATCTCCTTTAAGAAGTCTCTTCTGTTGCACAGTGCTTCCTCCAGAAAATGACTTCAGTATTTTCTTTTGTGTATATTTTACATTTCTTGGTGTTTGAACATGTTGCTCTTCCCATCCCCACAGAATATTAGCTTCTTTAGGGCCAAGACTGCTTTGTTTTTGTGTTGTATCCCCAGTGTCTGTCATGTAGTAGACACAACAAATGTGTATTGTCAGATACATGAAAACAGGAAACTGAAGGGTGTACCATTACACTAAGCCAGAATTTCCTAGGTCTGCCACCAACTAGATGAGTGATAATAGGCAAGTAATTTAGTTTCCTTGGTCCTCAGTTTCCTCGTTTGTAAAATGAAATTAAGGTTAGAGAGGTCATCTCCAAAGTAGGGGTTATCTAATGACCTCAAGAGTTATGTGATCAGCAATCAGAGTGGGCAGATGGATTGTATTTTCCCTTCACCTCTACTAGGCAGTCATGAGCTTGTCTCCAAGGTAGGTACCCCACTCTGCCTCCTTCAACTTATTTTGACTGCCTCAGCCTGGTACCTGTATTGGCTGAGCTGGCAAAATTCTTTCCTGCCTTTTTTGCCTTAGTCCTTATACTCTTATCTGCCAGTCACCTTCCCTGGGTACTGGCCATTAGGAAGGACCCCCACATACACACTCTCTCAACACAGACCTTTTTTTTGGTGGCTATGAAAGAGAAAAAGAATGAATCATTATGAATGGAATGAAGTTCTGTTACCATTTCCTCAATCTCATACCTCCTCTGCGCTTCCTTGTTCCTGTGGGTCAGTCACCCAGGTTTCCACCTTAGTGTTATCCTTGACTCTTCACTTTCCTTTACCCCACATATTCAATCAGTTGCCATATCTTGTAATTTCAATCTTCACAACATCTTTCATGGGTTTTTCTTTCGTTTCTTCTTTTTCTACTCACATTCCCTTTCTCCCCTTTCAAATCAGGCCTTCATCATGTCTTTTTTTTAAATAGTATTTTATTTTTTTGCCAGTTATATGTAAAGACAAATTTTAACATTCATTTAAAATTTTTTTTTGTCCCAAATTTTCTCCCTCACCTTCTCCCACTCTCCAAGAGGGTAAGCAATTTCATATAGGTTATATATGTGCAATCATGTAAAACATTTCCATATTAGTAATGTTGTGAAAGAAGAAATAGACCAAAAGGGGGGGTAAAACACAAAAAAAATAGTATGTTTCAATCTGCTTTCAGGCTTTATCAGTTCATTCTCTGGATGTGAATAGCATTTTTCATCCTGAGTCTTTTGGAATTGTCTTAGATCATTGTATTGCTGAGAATAGCTAAATCATTCATAGCTGATCATCATACAGCTATTGCTGTGTACAATGTTCTAGTTCTGCTCACTTTATATCAGTTCATGTAAGTCTTTCTGGGTTTTTCTGAAGTATGCCTGTTGTCATTTCTTATAGCACAATAGTATTCTATTGCATTAATATACCACAACTTGTTCAGCCATACCCCAATTGTTGGGCATCCCCTCAATTTCCAATATTTTTGCCACCACAAAAAGAATTTCTCTAAATATTTTTATATAAATAAGTCCTTTACCCCTACCCCCTTTTTTATTCTTTTTGGAATACAGACTTAGTAGTTGTATTGCTGGATCAAAGGGTATGCACATTTTTATAGCACTTTGGGCATAGTTACAAATTGCTCTCCTGAACAGTTGGAGCAGTTCACAATTCCACCAATAGTGCATTAGTGTCCCAGTTTTCCCACATCCCCATCTCTTATTATGTCTTGACTGGATTATTGCAATAGCCTTTTAAATGTGTCTCTTTATTAAGTCATTCTCCTCTCCAGTTCATTTTCCACACAGTTCCTAAAGTGCTTTGCCTAAGTCACGAATCTGACCCTTACTCAGTAAATTCTATTGGCTTCCTGTGGACTATCTTATCCTTTTACAATTTTATTTTGTTGTATGGTTCATAAGTACAGCTATATGTGTACACAATTTATAAACATACATGTATGCCTATTAGGAATGGATGCTTCCAAATTTTTAATTTTAAGGCTGCAGAATTAACAAAGTTTGGTATCCACCAGACTACAGAATCTTTTGTTTTCCTTTTATCCTTGACATTCTGTGTGTCTAATTGGGTAAAACAACATTATTTATTCTAATAAGATTAATTGCACAATAAAGAGAATAGGAAGATATATAAATACAGATTGGTTTGAGAGCAGAAAGTACAAAAGAAGTAGTGAAAGGATGCCTTAGAGATCGATCAAGTCAGAGCAGTGAGCATTAAGTGTCCGCTATGTGCCAGAGACACAAAGAAAGGCAAAAACCTGCTCCGCGGCCTCGTGAAGTTCGCATATCAATGGGGGAGACAGCATACAGATAACTGTCGAACCCCGTCCAAAGCTTCTGTGGAAGGGTCACTTGTCTCTGTAAATATTGGGATTTCAGCAGGGTAATCCAGCCTCAGATCTAGAACATTAGTTGTGTGACCTTGGGCAAGTCACTTAACCCTCTTTGACCTCAGTTTCCTCATCTGTAAAATGAGCTGGAGAAGGAAATGGCAAACCACTTCAGTATCTTTGCCAAGAAACCCCCAAATTGGACATGACTGAAGTGACTGAACAACAACAGGCCTCTAGTCACCATGACAGTGGATAGAGAACGCAACATAATTGTGTTAAATTCATTTGCAGGTATGAATTTGTGTTGTCTTCGTTGCATAATTTTAAATGTTAGGGATATTCTCCAACCAAAAACATTTAGTCCTGTGTAATAAAAACAAGCAAAATCTTTGTCGGGGTCCAGGGGATTGTATTGGTTCTATTGTTCTTTCCTCTAAGATTCTTGTTCCTCTCTCTCATTGGGTTTTTTTTTTTGGAGGACAATTGGGTTAAGTGACTTACCCAAGGTCACACAGCTAGTTTGTGTGTGTGTGTGTGTGTGTGTGTGTGTGTGTGTGTGTGTGTGTGTTAAGTGTCTGAGGCCGTATTTGAATTCAGGTCCTTCTGACTCCAGGGCTGGTGCTAGCCGCCCCTCCCTCATTCATTTTGAAAGCATTTGTTGGTCCCACTCTAAAGAGTGAGGATTAGAGAAAAATAATACAAGGATATAATCATATGCCAAAATGTGTTATATGGTTAATGTGTACTTCTATGAGGTTAGGAATCAGAGGAGATGTGATCCAGAGTAGTTACAGAGGAGGTACAGCTTGAGTTGGAAGGCTAAATAGAGTTGTATGAACAGGGATGAGAGGATATAGGGGTAAGCACCACAGCCCAAAGTGGAAATAAACACCATCTGTCCATAGGATCATCAACACAAGTTCTTAATTCAAGCAGAGGGCATTTTTGTTGGGAATTTGTGAATCATTGTACTCCCTGTTGCCTAACACATTACCTTGCACATATAAATCAGCAGTTAATCAACAAGCATTCACAGTGCTTACATACACTGTGCTAAGCTCCCAAAGGAGCTCACATTCTAATGGTGGAATTAGGCAGTGTTTGTTGAGTTGAATTTTTGTTGTTGCTTTTGTTATTATCTAGGAGCTAGAGAAAGCCATAAAGGTCATAAGATGGATATGGTTCATTGATAAATGAATGGGAATAGTTTGTTTTTTTTTCTGGAAAACTTCCTTAAGACTGAAGTACTAGTTGACAGGGATCCTCTTTAAACATTGATACCATGGCGTTATACCTCTTTGTAGAAATTTATTCTCTTCTAAAATGATTATTATTACTCTTTTGTGGGTGGAAAATTATGCCAGTTATTGTGATTTAAACGTTAAGACCAGTAATTATTCTTTAATTAATTCTGTCTCCTGGGAATGCAGCTTTGAGAAATGGCCCAGCCCTCGCCTTTGAGGATATGGTGATATCTGGTGGCATAGCACATGGACAGAAAAGGTTGTTTTTGGAATGCAGTTGCCCTCGGGAAAACCATTCCTATCTAGAGTCACACTGACTAGAGCACCTGGAAGAGAAGACGCCTGAGCTGGATCTTGAAGGAAGAAAGCATCTATTTCAGCTATCACTGATAGAAGCATGTTCCGTATGCTTTCTTTCCCCTCAAATCCTCCAAACCACTTAGCTTTGTCATTTCTCTTGAAGAAGCCATCATTATTTCAGTCCTCAGTTTAAAACTTCAGAGAGATCTCTTTAGCCCTCATGCCACATAGCTATTCAGTTGGAATCCCAAAATAAGAATGTTTCCATACACACAGCAAAACACAAAACAAGGATTTCATATGTAACTATGAATCTTCCTTTCTTACTTGATTTTTTTTTAAGTATATAAAATTACAGACATTACTTTCAGAACTTTCCTGCTGGTCTCTGCTTCTTACAACTCCCTTTTGGTCTCTTCTATGAATTTTTAAAGATGTTACAATGGCCTTTCCATTCCACAATTTGATATCTAGAGGACCCCCCCCCAAAAAAAAAAAAAACCAAGTCTTGAAAAAATAAGCCATATTCAAGCAAAATGAATCCACACAATGGCCATGTTGAGAAATGTATGTCAGAACCTTATATGCATCACCTTTCTGCTGGGGCCGGCACTCTTACTCACTGCGCTACCTGGCTGCCCCAAAGCATTCCCTTTTTTTTTTTTTTTTTTGGAGGGTAATTGGGGTTAAGTGACTTGCCCAAAGTCACATGGCTAGTAAGTATGGCAAGTGTCTGAGGCTGGATTTGAACTCAGGTCCTCCTGACTCCAGGGCCAGTGCTCTATTCACTGTGCCACCTAGCCACCCCTTAAAGAGACTTTTAAAAAGACTAAAATAGATTACAGTTGAGTTTTGCTCACTTGGGGCGGGGAGGGCTTCTCAATCATCTGAAGTATTTATGTCTTTCAACAACCCAACAAAGGCTATTTTGCTAACATGGCCTGATAATGTTTAGCTTGTATTTTTGTGGAGAACAGCTGCAGTTGACTGGAGTCTGTATCAGGGAACTCATGGACACGTTCTTGTATCTCTGACTAGAAAGGAAATATACATTATGGAGAATAGGGGAAATACCAGGGAATATAGGGGGAAAACAAGGGTTCCTTAGTGCAGTTGATTCAGCTGTGTCTAGGAGGACAAAGGAATAAATGGACCACCACCATCAAGGTTAATCCAGTCCCTTTTCCCCCCATTTTACAGATGAGGAAACTGAGCCTCATATTAGTGAAGTGATTTAGCAAGGGTGCCATGGGTAGTAAGTGGCAAACAAAGCTAAGATGGTACTCAAGTTTTCTGGCTCCAAGTCTTTCTGCCACACTTAACTGCCTGCCATACAACCTCCCATTGATTCCTGCCCTTGAGGTGTACCACGGATGGCCATGTTAAATGTCTCAGTTAAAATGTCAAAATTTGATAGTGGTGATCAAGATGCTCTTGCTCCATTATCCTTTCTTGTCTCCCTGCCTGCCTGGCAGACACTCCCATAGGGAAACATTTGTTTTTCATTTCTTCTTACCTGAAAATTTCTCCTTTGAATGTATGATTCATAATCTACCCCAACTGAAAATTCTTTCCCCACCTTGTTTATATTTCATAATTTTCCCATTGTCTACAAGTTCCCCAAATACCTTAGGAAAGAGTCTTTTAGACTATAGGATAATTTACTAGTTTACATTTTCTGAGATCATATTGTAAACTCTTTGGGTTTGAAAAAAAACAATGAATGCATGTGTAAAAGTTAGAAGGTAGATTTCTTTTCAATAAAGTACAGGACCATTTTTTGGCCTTATATGCATTCTTCCTAAGTAGGGTAAAAAAAAAAGGCTATCTCCATGATCCTTCCCAAAGTCATTGCTCTGAAGGATTATGGTTGTTCCAGAGTTATTCAAATACACTTTTAATATGTTTATATGATATTCTTATTTGTGTGTGTGATTTAAGCAAATTGATTAAGTATAATTTTGAAGATATTACTAATAACTTTTCCCCGCAGTTGTAATAACTTTATCACTGATTAACCAGAGGATCGGATGTGGGGCAACAGAAATATATGTGCGTCCAGAGAAAAATCATTGAAATATTTGTTGAAATTTTATTAGTTCTTCAAAATTTATCTCTATTCCCCTTATTTCTCTGTTTTTACTACAAATTTTATTTGCTGTGCTAAATGGAAGGAAACTAAATTACTACAGAAATCAAAATGCCGGTCTAATGTTGAAGGTTCAGTGAAGAGATGGACAGAGTCTGTGATTGTCATGATAACTCAAGTAACCCTTCAGCATTTTCTTTTGAAATTGAAGCTGTTAAAATTATATATTTAATATGAATACATAGGGCAGTAGAAGACTTATGGTTACTACAAAACTGATAGGCTACAGAAAGAGAGTTCTTGTTTTCCACTATGGACAGCTCTAGTGAAGAGCAAAATTTTGGAATAAGTTTTTCCTCTCCTAACTCTGAAAGTCTTAGATTCACGAATGATGGCTAATGCCATGGAAATAAACAAGTAAAGGTATTTCTTTTCTTTCACAAGTATGGCCACAAAAAACTTAGGAGAAGGGGACAGAAACACGTTGGTTCTGATAGTCCAAGTTTCAAATGATTATCGATCTCACCTGCTTTATGGGATATGGAATAGCTTCTAAAAATGCAAGTCATAAGATTGAACAAGGGACATCATTTTGTTGTTTATTATAAAATAATCTGATGTATCAAGAAAAAAAAATCCAAAGATGTCTATTCAAGTAAAGTATCCTGTTAGATTTTGTAAACTTTTAGCTTTTATTTTATTTACAGAATTTTAATCTTCATTATATTTGTTCTTCTCAGAACACGAAACTTTTGCTTTGAATTTTGTTCTGGTATAAATAATATCTCACTAAGATTTAGAAAAACTAATATTTTAGAGAACAACCTGATAGGTTAGTTTGAAAGTACCCATTTGAGATGTTTCTATAAAAGAAATAAAATTATCCTTAGTTTTCTTAATGACTTTACAGTATACAAGGATTCTATCGAGTTCAGCAAACATATATTAATGCTCCTACATTGTGCTAGTTACTGGAAATACAAAAATGAACCAAGATAGCTCTACCCCTTTCCTCACCTCCTTTCAGTGTAGCCACTGGAACACTCTTTGAGATGGGAGTAACTTTGCTGATAGAGTAGGAGAGAGATCATTGACTGTGCTTTCCAAAATCAAAAATTGGGGCAAGTAATCTTAAAAGGTATTCTTTTTAAAAATATATATATTTTTTACTTATTCCATTAACTATTTCCCAGTTATAAGTAAACAAAAAAGCTTTTTAACATTCTTTTTTTTAAATTTGAGTTCATATTCTCTCCTTCCTTCCCCACCCATTGAGAAGACCAGCAATTTAACATCAATTATACATTATAAAATCATGCTCATATTTCCATATTAGCCATGTTAGAAAAGAAAACAGACCCCAAAACCCAAGAAAAATAAAAATTTTTTAAAAGTATGCTTCAGTTTGCATTCAGAATTCATCAGTTCTCTCTCTGGAGGTACACATAGGTCACAAAGGGTATTCTTTTTGCAGAGTTTCATCCAAAGTAAACTTCTTTTAGAGAGGGGCTGTCTAAGAAAATCAGGAATATATAGTTGCCATAGTAGGGCAAATGGAAAACTGGCAAGTACATATCCCTAGAGTGTTCAAGAATGTGCTTGTCTATAGGTCTACCAAGGTGCTATGGTACAATTATGTATTTTCTGCATAGAGGGTTAGTAGAAGCTACCACAACAGAGAAAAGTGCACTTTGCTGTTCCTTTCAGTGCCTAAAGGGAGGAAACCAGCTAAATTCTGTTTTAACTACAGCCTGTTTCTTATCTCCCTGGTGGTAATTGTCTTCTGCTTAGCTGACTGCTTCCTCCTTCTACCATGCTCCCCTGGCATACTTTTTGGACGATTTCCCCATAGTTTCTTTTCTTTTAGCTGCTGAGATGTAACTTAATTCCACAATTGATTTACTACCTCTAATTTTGTGTTCCTGTCAAAATTGCTGTTGTTTTCTGATCTCCATCTTTGTCACAACATGAGCAGGATAAACCTGTCTACATTATTAGTCAGTTCTTGATCTATCCCCAGGCCTTGCACACTCTCTAGGTGATGAGAACAGGGACCATCACCATCAAGGCACAGGTGACTTCTCTAGAGGCCACTGCTCCTGAGGACTAGGTCCTATTTTGGTGTGCCTCCTTACCCACCAGGAATGAAACCATCTTTTGGGGCGGTGGGAGATAGAGCCCCTATCTGCTCTGGAAGTGGGATGGCTATATATTAAGAGCTGGAGACATGAGGAGTCATATTCCCAAGGTGGCCAGACAAGAGAAGATGAGAGAAGACTTGGCATGCTAAGAGGCAGATGCAGTATAGCTGATGTAATTTATAAAGAATTCCACCATAAACAATAAGGGATGTATTTACCTTTCAGTGAGATTGTTTGCTTACCCAGAAATCTTATTGTTGCTGAGGGAAAGAAAACGAGGGACTTGAATTTCTCACTTCCTAATTTCCAGGCTCTTCTTAGAGACTTATCTTTTCAGCTCTTTCTCTTTCTTGCTATTTTCATCTATCTCTAGTACAAAAGTACTTGAAGCCCTGTAGTTTAATGGTAAGAGGAAAGCATTTACTATGTGCCAAACATTTTCCTAAGAGCTTGAGATAACAAATTGTATCAGCAATGCCATATTCACAATGCCTATGGAGATTACAGATATGCTGATATAATTATCCATCACAAAATACATCATGATTGTCATACAAGGGAATAAGCTGGAAAATTTATTAAGATACCAAAAGACTGAGTCCCAAAACCAGAAAGTGAAAGCCATCAGAGTAGTTATGACATTGGCACAGGTAGATAAAGTAGAAAGCACCCACATTTTCAAGCCTTTAAAACAGAACAGGTTACCTCAGGCAAAGGTCCTCCTCTCCTCACGCACAGCAACCACCCAGCGTCCTGGAAGCGCGCTCCCAGCAGCTCCGGCCCCTGGCAGTCCTCAGCAGGAGTCCTTAGCAGTCCTAACTCAAAAAGGGCTTCACGCTGCCGCTGCCTCTGCTGCTGCCGCGGCCTCCGCCAGCCACCGCAGGAACGCTAGCTTGGCTTTTGCTTTCTCTGGCTTTCGCTTTCTCTTGCTCCACCCCTTCCTGCTACGTTGGCACTTCCAATGGGGCATGGAAGATCTTTTAAATCCCATAACCCTTACACAAATACAGAAACAAAGACAGTTCCTGCCATCAAAGAGTTTACATTCTAATAGGAGAAACTATATACCCGGGGAAGTGGCCACCAGGAAGAGGATTTGGTAAAGAAACCTGGAGGATTGGTGAGTGAGATCAGAGTTTGGAGTGGTGGAGACCTGTATTCACATCCCACTACTTATCTATGTAACTTTGGGCAAGATATTTCACCTCCCCAAGGCAATCTCAGGTACGGTTTCTTCATCTGTAAAAAGCAGAAGTTGTAGTACATGATCTCCAAGGTCCAAATCCCAAGATAATGAGGGGAAAATTGTGGCTAGATTATTTCTGCCTTTATATTTACTTGTTGAAATAGTCAATAGTTACTGTAGGTGATTTTAGCTGTTACCTACTATCTGTATTGGAAAAGAAATCATATGATGAATCATTAAAGATGAGGCTATGAAATAGTGCCTCCTTTTAAAATAGCACCTTTCCAAGGAATTTATCAGTATTATTTTTTTCCCCCATATCACACGCTTCAAAATTAGATAGTCTTAAAGAAACTAAGGGATAGAAAGTTAGTTGATCATGGATCTACCAGCCAATTCTGCATTCAGGGTTATACCAGTTAGTTGTAAAATTCAGTTCAGTAGATATTTGTTCAGGATCTACTATGTGTAAAGACTTCCCTTTTTCCTTTCAGAACCTTCCTTTCCCCTTCTACTAGTCCTTCTTGTTTTCTTAGTTTCATGTGTTTTCAAATAGTTTTTTAAAATGCTGATTAGTTGGTACATGGTTCATTCTGATACAGACAACCTTCTTGGACTTTAAAAATATTGGAATGGAACAAACAGTGTCAAATCTAGGTTCATTAAGTGAATTATTGGTCTTGCATAGGGTAGTAAGTCACTGAATCCACTGAATACGACAAGTATTGTAAACACTGGACCAAAACAGTTTTTTTTTTCTCAAGCTGAAAATTGTTTTCCATTAGGATCATTTGCTTCTCTCTTATTTCTTTTTAATTATTTTGTAATATGTTGTGTTGAATTTAAACTTTATAACGACTTTTCATAAAGATCAAGGGCTCCTTAGAAAAATTGACTAAATAGGGTCAAAGTGAAGTCTTGTCAGAGTTTAAAACAAAAGATAAGGCTGTAAATGACTAATTCTCACACTTTGGGAAGTGGTTAATAAAAGAGTAAAAGTACTCTAGGAGTTTGTGGAATTACAAGAGAAGCCAAGGAGCAAGATCATAAAAAGGACCAGAATTGTAGTTATTATGATTTATTGAGGCTTTAAGGTTGGGGGGGGAGGGGAAAGGGGGTGATTGTACAGGGAACAAAACAAACTAGAAAAATGAAAGTCAAAAATAATATTATCATAGTTTAAAGATTATATGTAGTAGTAGATGGAGACATTTTATTAGACCTGATCAAAGGTCAGTACTATAGAGAGTCTCCATCCCAGGTGAATTTTCATTTTTCATAAAAATTATAATGTATATCTAATTGCATATACTCATTACCATGACTGAATAGGGAATGCTCCAATAGTTCCTGTAATATGAAATTAATATTTTTGTAGAGATTTCTGAAATAGGAAGATTTACCTGAATTCACTATTTGAAATTTTGTCAGACACCAGGTCTAAGTTCCATTTAGATGAAGAGGCTTTTAATTCTTTAATAGGCAGGACTCAAGGTTTGCTTTTTATGTTCTATAATGAGTTTCTTCATTATTCACTGACATCATAAAATGTCAGAGATGGAAGAGAACTTGAAGACCTACCCCAGTCCTCTCACTTTGCAGCTAAAATAACCAACTTGCTTCCCTACCCAGAGCCTGAGAAAGAGAAATGACAACCTTTAATTCCTTTTTTTTTGGGGGGGGGGCGGGGAGCACAAAGTACACAGACTATATTGCTAAGTACATTGTTAATGTGTGCTGTTACCTAACTTCTAAGTGGCTAGGCTAGTTATTTTGATAGAGGATAAGGGCAAGAACAAATACCTTTATTCAGAGTTCCTCATATACAGGTTTAAGGAAATAATGAACTCTCTTTATTGAACATGAGCATTTTGGATGGTTCAGATGTCCCTTCTGTATGCTCCTATCAGGGAATCAGCCAGTTAAGTATCTTTTTAACTTGGGAAAATTCAAACACAGGAATCATCTGTTAATTTGCCTATTTCCAGTTTAAATGTTAATATTTTGGAGTGCTGTTATTAATATGACCATTTTGCTTTTCCTTGAAACATGATTAAATATCCTCAAGAATGATTTTGTTACATCTCAGGGTCAGAATAGATGATATCCCTGATTATATAATGGAAGGCAAAGGGAAAACCTGATTCACTGAACACAGCTTTATTTGCCCCCAACATATCTGTTAACTGAAAGACATTTGTATTGCATTCAGAGCCTGCAGGCATAATACCTGAAATTTGCCATTGATTTTGAGAGTTTTGTTTTTTTTAAGCAATTGGGGTTAAGTAACTTGCCCAAGGTTACACGGCCAGTTATTTTGTGTGGGTGTTAAGTATCTGAGGCCGGAACCGATCCTGGGTCTCCTGACTCCGGGGCCAGCGCTCTTACTCATTGTACCACCTGGCCGCCCCAATTTTGAGAGTTTTTTAATCTCTATCTGCTCATTCCACAGATTTTGATTGAGCCCCTCCTGCTCTGTGTTTTGCCTTGTGAAAGAGGCAGAATGAGGTGTTAGATTGTATATGACTTTGAGCTCTGTCTTCTAGCAGCACTTTTCTTTGTGAGACACTGGTCAGTGTTTGCAGTGTATTACTTGATTTACTGTTAGTGCAGCAACATTGATTTCACAGATTCAGAGTTCACTTCTCTGAGGATCTCAGTATTTGGTTAAATCGGCTAAAATTCAAGAAGTAAGCTAAAAAGGACCAAAGTAACACCCACAAAGTTTATGCACCGTATGTAGAGAAGTTTCTCAGGTCTTCCCTGAGACTTCTTAATTCTTATTTTAGATAGTCCTGAAAAGTCTAGCCAGTGATTGATTAGAAAGAATAAATTTAGAGGAGATGGGGCAGTAGACTAGAGGAAAGACACAAAAAACCCAGTGGTTTGGAGCCTTTTAGCACCGGGGCAAATTCCATCATTGTGTCAAACACCAGATATAAGACACCACATTGATAATTCTGAGTCAAGAAAACATAATATTAATCTTAGTGTCCCCCATTTAAGAAGACAGAAAAATCTGTGGTACATTTTAGATAGCTAAAATAATAGAAGAGTCGAACTGCTCAAAGGTTTTAGCATGAATTATGTAAATGGAAAATGCACTTATTCCAGACATTCCCTTGATAATGGCAGATAAATGAGATATCGTTGTGGCATTTTATTATGATGCCTTTTCTAGAAACCTATAAGGGATGAATGGTGTAAAAGCCCGCTCATTTGCTGCAGTGTGGCAAAACAATGCTGGTTGAGAAGGCAGAGAGTGTGCCTTAACTCCTTGAAAAAGCAAGTCCTAATACTTTTTCAAATCATAAAAGTATTTATTTGGAGCAGAAAGGGAAACATAAAATAGTAGAAAAATCCTCAACACCTGTTTCTCAAATAGCAAGTCCTAACTCAAGTTCATAGAGTTCCTTAGAGGCAGCTGGCGGGGTAGGGCACAGAACAGTGGGCCTGTAGTCAGGACGAACTGAGCACAAAAAACTCAGACTCTTAGTAGCTGTGTGACCCTGGGCAAGTCAGTTAAACTCTTTTTGCATCTCCTTAACTGTAAAGTGGGGATAATAATAGCATCCATCTTGCAGGATGGTTGTAAGGATAAAATGAGATATTTGTAACTTAGTACCATGCCTGGCTCAGAGTAGTTGTTTTTCAGTCCTTTCAGTCATCTCTGACTCTTTGTGACCCTATTTGGGGTTTTCTTGGCAAAAAGAGTAGAATGGTTTGCCATTTCCTTCTCCAATGCATTTTATAGGTGAAGAAACTGAGGCAAACCAGGTTAAGTGATTTGCCCAGGGTAAGTATCAGAGGCTGAATTTGAACTCAGGTTTTCCTGACTCCAGGCCTGGTAGTCTATCCACTGCACCCCCCTACTACCCTATTAGCCCATAGTAGGTGCTATATAAATGATTGTCTTCTTCCCTTCTCATCCCCTACTCAGACACTTTGTGTGGTTTATATTTCAGACATGTTTGTGGTTGGCTGACAGGGTGGGAAACTCATCCATTTTAAGCATTTATTAAGTACCCACTAGTACTGTGCTATGGACATACTCAATTAAAAGACAATGGAGAAACAGCCCATCCCTTCAAAGAGCTTTTTTACATTCTAATTTCATTCACACAGGATGCCTTCCAAAGAAAAATGAAATTCTCTCAAATTAGGCATGAGCAGCCTAGGAAAAATTACCTAGAAAAGTAGGAGGTGAACCCACATTAAGATAGAGGAGATTGTGCTTCCACAAGTGTGAACACTTCATTGATTCCTAACCTGAAGCAGTTTGTGTTAAAAACAAGTATGATATAGTAACAAACAGCATTTACATGCCATGTGTGAGAGATGTATTCTCCAGAAATGTTTAGTGTTCTAAGCTTCCTAGTTCACACCTGCCATATGAATTATCCTATGATTTCTTATAATTAATTTTGAAAATTGAAGACAGAGAGGGATGATTTAATGAAAAATGTCATCACTGTAATAAAAAAGGATTGCTCTGCGCTAGGTACTGTAACAAGATGTGGATCACTACTAGGAAGGAATCTATAATCTTACCCCCCAAAAAGCCATTGATAAATTGAATAAAACTTCTTGAAAGTATTAGCGGTGAGGAAACTTGGCTAAGCAGGTCTATCACACTAAGTGTAATAATGATAATGTTCTCTCAGCAAATCCCAGATGTCCTAAAATTTTTCTTGCTAAACCATTGCTACCTTATTGGCTGTACATTTGGTTTGTCCTCTGTACTAAGTTAGTTCCATAAATTCCACATTAAAACTCTAGAATCTTATTATGAATTAGCTTCTCCTGGATGCTTTCAAAATAAAGGATTCTGGTATAACATGCTCTCCAAAAATTACAGGTTTTATTAAGATGAATGAGAGAATGTAGTAGTGGCCTGGTGTTAACAGTAGCTAACATTCATATGGTGTGTATGTGCTACTAGGCATTGTGCTAAACAGTTTATAACTCCTATTTCATTTGTTCCTCACAACAACTCTGGGAAGTTACAGGTGAGGAAGCTGAGACAGACAAAGGTGAAGTGACTTTCTCAGGCTCACGTAGCTAGTAAATATCTAAGACTGGATTAGAACAAAGGTTTTCCTGATTTCTGGCCCAGAGCCTTTTGTACTGGGCCTCCTCACTGCCTCCCATGTCCAGAGTTAGATCCTGGGAGTCAGAGGCTTTGGGTTGTAAGACTGCCTTTGTCTGGACGTCCCAGAAGGCGGATCATTGGTTCCTCCTTGTATGTATTTATATGAAGAGGAATGTGATGGCCACCTGCATTGTTGTTATCAACCAACTAGCAAAGTTGGGAAAAATCATAGGTGACCACCACATGCAAAATACAAACACTAAAATTTATCATAATTTTGTCATCTATCCAGGTATTAGACTACTAGGGTTTCCTTTTCAAATTGGCTTTTTATTTCTGGGCCTGATATCTGTGTGCCTAAACAGTGTTGGTAGCCATGTTGGTAGTATTGCTATAGTTAAAAGACACTGTTAAAGCAGTTTAGTATTTAGTGATCATTTTCAGGAGTAGAGATATTTCTGAACAGCCTTTTTGAAAAAATATGAAGGATGTTTTATAATGGTTAGAGAATGAAATTAAACTAAATTCGAAAATCTGTTTTTTTAAGCATATTGTTAGGAGTTTTAAAAATCAATGACTTTGTCATTTTCCTAATTTGTATTCAGTCACCCATTCCTATTTATATTTTTAAAATGTATAAAATGAATGTGAGTGAATCCTGATATTTCCACTTATTAATAAATGACCATGGGCACAGTCACACAGCTTCACCAGACTTTAGTATCCTCATTTGTAAAGTGAGAGGGTTAACCTAGACGATCTAAGGTTTCTTCCAATTCTGAAACAATGATCATAGATAGAGTTTATTAGCTTTAATTTTTTTAATGGGTAAATACTATAATCTGCCAGCTGCTAAATCTGAGAAATCAGACCCATTTCAGCTAACCACCTGAATTTATTATATATTGGTCATTATTCTAGCCCATATCCATTATGAATTAATTCTGTTAATTTTTAATATATATAAGTGGAATTAAGATTTGATGATGTACATTTTTTTTCTTTGAAACTGACTTGCCTTTATTGACTATTTTTCTCTCTATCTGTCTAGTGAGGATCCAGCAGAGACAATAACAATAGATTCTAACAACCAGCCGAAATCACCACTGGAAAAGTTCATGGTCAGACTGTGTACCCATCATCAGAAGCAGTTCATTCGTGTTCTAAACGACCTCTACACAGAAGTGCAGCCAGGGACTGACGGCCAACGATTTCCTGATTCTGAAACTATGGATCTTTCTACTTGTAGCCCTGGCTGTGGTCAGCTAAGCACTGAAAATCAGGAAAAGGGAACTATTTGTTTTGACATGAAGTCCCCTTCTGCAGATTTACTCGTAGCGACATGTCAAGGGTCCCCTTGTTTGACAGGGTCAGCCCTGAAAGAGCCTGCTGAGATGAAATCTTTAGAAAGAAAAGAGAATTCCTTTACTGTTATCAAAAAAGATTCTTCAGAACTTCCAACTACTAAAGCCGGTTCTGGTGGTCCAAAGGATAGTTCTACTCTTGGATACCTCACTGCGTCTAATTCTTCCTCATTTAACTCCCACCATGTTTCTAAATGCCCAGAAGGGCAAACTACTGGACAAGAGCATGACATCAGTGTTAAAAAAGCTGAGGATGAAAAAGACCAGATACAAAGCACAGCTTTAGTGGAAGGTTTTATTGCTGTAAAAGTGGCAAATGTGAATAGTACTGAGGATGGTGACAGTTGTATGGTTTCTCAAAAGAATTTATTCAGAGCTTTACCAGAAGAGACTTGGGACTCAGGGTTTATGGGAAGCTCACCTAGAACTGCTGACAAAGAGAATGCTTTACAATGTAGCTCAAAATCATCTTTGCACCAGGATTTAGAGGAAAATGAACAGGAGACAAGGCCAAAGCAGGAAAACCATCTCCACATGCTGGGAAGGAATAAGGCGGGTTACCATTTAAATCCTGGTGACAAGGGTCAGTTTGATAATTCCAAAGATGTTTGGTTATCACCAAGCCCCATGCCAAGTCTACACAAAGCATCCATTGGACATTCACGATCAAAAATTATATCGGCCTCCATTAAAACAGCTCGGAAAAGTAAAAGAACTTCAGGCTTGAGAGTTAATGATTATGATAATCAGTATGATGTTGTTTATATTAGCCAACCCATAACTGAGTGCCACTTTGAGAGTCAGAGATCAATATTATCTTCTCGGAAGACAGCAAGAAAGAGCACTCGAGGCTATTTTTTCAATGGAGACTGCTGTGAACTGCCAACTGTCCGCACATTGGCCAGAAGTTCACGAAGTGAGGACAGAAGCAGCTGCTCAGCTCTGCATGCAGAGGCCTTAGGGACTCCCAAACAGTCCCTTACAGTTTCAGACAGTGCACCGGCAGGAGATGTAGTGATCCTTGGAGAAGACTCTGAAGGACCCAGTGAGGAAAGAACTCCCCTTAAAGAAGTATCCCAAGGCTCTCCCTCAAAAAACGACCCTCAGGAGTCTGAAACTTGTTCTGCAGCTGAGGATACTGAAGAACACACTGAACCTAATCAAGCTAGTTTCCTGAATCCAAAAGAATCTACAACTTCAGAGTCTCTCCTTTCTCTTGTCCATAAAGAGAAGGTACCAGAAGGCAATTCTGATACCATAGTAAACGGCTCACCTTTGCATATGGAGGACCAACCACAACTTGAACTGTTAGGCACTAGCGAGGTTAGTGTTCCCCTGGGAATGGGTAGTTGCATTGACCACTCCCCTGAAAGTGTTCTTGAAGATAATAGTGACTCTGTTACGGCCTCAAGACCTCATTCTCCTTCTGAAACTCTTAACAGAGAGGGAAGTCCTGTTTGCCCTGAAAATCAAGCTTCCCCTAGGAACTTGAATATGGATGCCCCTGCCGATTTCGAAAGTGTTGATAGAAGTCAAAGCATTAATGTTGAAACCAGAACTGAAAACCCTCAAGAGCAAGATGAAAACCAGCACAAACGAGGTGAGGTTGTAGGTACCAATGAAAATCTCAGTGACATTGAGGTAAGTGAGTTAGCACATGGTACAAGTCAGCTAGAGAAAGAAGAGCAAAGTGATGATAAGCAGGCTTCAGAAACAGAGATATGTGATCAGAACATTCCTCCAGAAGAGAATCTAGACAGCAGGAAGAAGAAAGTCAAAAAGACCCTTGTGGCCTCTGATAGGTGCCTGAGAAGTCAGCTGTCAGATACTGTGCCAGCTGCTCTCCAGCTTCCCTGCCTTCAGATCAAAGTTTCCAAAAGTCCAGGTGCAAAACGTCCTAAGAGAGAAGTGTACCTTGATGGAGCAGCCTCTGTCCATTTCCCAACTGACTGCTTCCACACAACACTGTTAAAGAATATTGGAAACATAAATGATGAGAAGGATCCTGAGCAGAAGGAAGGGGAAGGGAATGGGGTAAGCACCAGACAGACTTTTAAAAGTGTGATAGCAAAAGAAGACAGGGTTGCAGGAGGAGAAGAAACATCATCTCAGAGTAATAGCCCCACTCTCACAACTAGCCAGGACCCACAAGGAGAGAAGCTTGCAGTCTGTGTACAGACTGATTCTGACCCCACAAATGTTCACCTTCCTGCAGAAACCAGTCCTTGTAAGGAAGATACAGAACAATCAGAAAAGGAGCCTGTGAGCAACGCTGCAGAAGTGTTAGAGGAGGCTGTCAGTGCGTCAGACAGTGAAAATAGAAAACATAGTGATGCACTGTCTAGTCCATGTGCATTACCAAGTGACAGAAGGGAAAGTGCTGGTACAACCCTAAAATCATCAGTGAAGCAGAAAAGGCTGGCCCCTCCAACCTACAACCTAAGGCATGCTCATGCAGTGGACTCTTTGGATACTGCAAAACCCACTACAGCAAAGGATGTTGTGCAGGTACATTCTGTGCCTGAAGAAAACCAAGTCTCAGATGCTGAAGATTCCATGGAATTTCAAGATACAGATACGCTGGTGGATGATAAGCCAAAGTTTGTGGAATGGTGTGCTGAAGAGGAGAACCAGGAGCTTATTGCTGACTTCAATGCCCAGTATATGAAAGTTCAGAAAGGCTGGATCCAACTGGAGAAAGAAATACAGCCAACACCAAAAGTAAAGAACAAGGCTGACAAACTGAAAGAGATCTGGAAGAGTAAGAAAAGATCACGCAAATGTAAGGGCTCCTTAGAAGTTCAAAAACTTTCCCCTGTTCAGATGCTATTTATGAAGCCTTTTAAACTATCTAATATTTGTAGGTGGTTCTTAGAGACAACTGAAACAAGATCACTTGTAATTGTGAAGAAACTCAATACTCGTCTCCCAGGAGATGTACCCCCCATCAAAAGCCCCCTTCAGAAAGCCTCCTCTTCTAGCCAGTATCCTAGTTCGCAACAGGCTGAGCGGTTGAAAAAACACTTAAAAAAATTTCCTGGGGCAACACCTGCTAGGAATAATTGGAAAACTCAAAAGCTGTGGGCTAAATTCCGAGAAAGTGTTGATAAAATGGAGTCTGCAGAGACTACCACTGTCAGCCTTGGATCTCACTCCGAAGCCAGTTTAGAATCCAAGGAAGAAAGAACTAGCCAGCCTTCTTCTAATTTGCCTATGCCAGCGAGTACTCGAATCCTAAGAAAATATTCCAACATTAGAGGAAAGCTTAGAGCCCAGCAACGGTCAGTGAAGAATCAGAAAACTGAAAGTTCACTTGATCTCCCTACGGAAAATAAACAGAATCGAAAGAGTGTGTGCATTAACCCTTTAATGTCTCCCAAACTTGCTTTGCAAGTCAATTCAGATGGATTTCCTGTGAAGTCCTCAAGTGCTGAAGGAACTCGGGGAAGGAAAGGGAAGTCAGATTCCTCACCTAAAGGTGAAGGTCAGCAGAACAAAAGGAAGAGAACAGCCAATGAGAGCAGCAGCCTGCAGGACAGCACCACTCCCTCCGCTGGCAAGGACAGACTTCAGGTAAAGAAAGCTGGTAAAGCAAAGCATTCAGATGTGCCCTCCAAAGCACCTACTATCAAGAAGCGGCCTTCATCGGACAAGACCAACAAGCTGTCCAAAAAGGCATCTTCGAAAGAGAAAAAAGTTAAGAAGTCCGCAGACAAGGCTGCAGGGAAGAGCCATCTTCCCCTCCGGAAAGGAAAAGACAGCGCCCAGAAGAAGCCAAGCCAGACTCAGCCTGCCCCTCGAGAAAAGCTGTCCAAACCTACAAAGCAGAAAGCTGCTGGTGAGTCACCTTCCAGGGCACAAAAAACCACTCACAAAAAGCAGAGTGGAAAGACTAAGAATAACAAATCATCTATAAAGAAGACCCCAGAGAGCATCATGGCCCAGAGAAAACGGAAGCTGCGGGCAAAACTTGACTGTTCCCACAGCAAAAGAAGACGGCTGGATGCCAAGTGATGTAAAGAGTGGTAGCCTGGTGTGAGCCATTCTGTGGCGGCAACCCTTTACTTTGCATTAACTCAACCTGCTTTTATAAGCTGTAGCAAGCCTTTAAAATCTGCAGTGAAAGGAAAACATTCATAGTTTTAGGCATCAGAAAACTGTCTCAGATGGAGAAAGGAACTTGCTTTCTCCCTCTAGGGCTGAGAAAGGGAGTTATTAATTACTTTCTGAACGTTCCTTGGATTTTAAACTTGGAACCAGGCAGATTTAGTTTAAAAGTACAGTGCCTTATTTATCCTTTTTTTAAAATAAAAAAAAAGCTAAAAAGCTAATCTGTATGATTAAAGGCTTGCATTTTATACTTGATGCACAAGCACTTGTACTGTAGCAGAAATGACCACCATCGAGCCCCTGAAGTCGTTTTCCAGCAGCCTTCTAGCAGTGTCTCTGTCTGAACAGTTGTTCCTCTTTGAAAACCTCTTGGTGTTTCCTCCCGATCTTTTTGAGTTGTGGTAAAACAAAACCAAAATCCTTTGGGATGGTGTGAAGACTCCAGGGGTGGGGGGTCTGTTGCCCTTTAGTTTTAGTTAAACATTATCCTATTTGTTACTTTTTTTGAAAAAAAAATTTTATCTTCCTAATTGTTGGTCACTTCTGTGGACTTTGAGTTTTTTAAATTTCAGACCATGTATTCTCATCATTGAACCCCACTTAAAATCCATGTGGCGCAAGAGGTCAGGTATTTGCTTGTAGCCTCCAGAGTTGTTTTGTAGACCCAGTCTTTGCTGCTGATTCTTCAGTATCTATCGTCCTCTTTGCTTTGGGGCCTGATAGCTTGGCTTTCCTCCTAACACTTCCACTGACCCCAGAAACAATATAAACTTTTTTTTCCTCTGTCCACTTATAATAATATCACTGTAAGGATGAGAACAGCCATTTTTTATTTTCTCTCTCATCCAAAGTTCCCCCACATTTTTAAAACCTAAATGTTATTTTACTTAATAACAAGCCTCAGCTTTGGTAAGCATGTGGTAAGCATAAAAACATAGTTTTCAATTTGTTATTGGTGTTTTCCTCAAATAATGACGTGCTCATGGCATCAAGTGGATTGAATAATTAACAAAGGTCAGTCAGTTCAGATAGAACAGAATGCCTCTATGTTATCATCTATCCCCAAGCCTCTTGGAAACAGACACTTGAAGATCTAACCAGTGTAACCTATGAGATATGTCAAGGGTTGGCTTAAGATAACCCTCCCTTGGAGGGAGCCCTAAGCAGAATAGCTGCTGTGTGAAAAATGCCTCCTTTGGGATAGGTAGACATCCTTTCCCATGCCAGGCCTTTTCCCAGAGGCTCAGAATCAAGGGCTACCTTCTCTGTTAAAAAAAAAAAGTTCTTTTTCCTTCTTCACTGTAAGCCCCTGGAAGGAGGGAGCACTTGTTGGCTGTAACTCTGTGCCTTGAATGTTGCTTCTCTGCAAAGCTGATACATTCCCATTAAGCCACTGCAAAGGAAAGCTGAATTGTTGAAGACTTTTCCATGTTTTTACTTCCGTGTGCAGCACCTGACAAGGGTGGTATGGGTGTCTGTTTTAAGAATAGCCACCCCTTCAAGACGTTCCATTATCTCTGTACATAGAACCTGATGTTTGCTGTTTTTTAAATGCACTTCACTCAGATCATGATAAGACAGGCATTTCTACCAAATCTGGGAAGATGAACTCTACTTAGTGATAGCAGCCATAGAGGTACAATAGAGAAGAAGGGTGGAGTGAAAGGCATTCCTTCACCCAGCCTGGAGAGCTAAGCTGAACTGCCAAGGCTTTGCAAGGGAGAACCTTTTTTCCTAGGTTCTCTCTGCCCTGTAAGACGCAGACTATGTTCATGCTTTGAAAAATCCCTGTACTTAGCTATTCAAGAGCTGCTGACATGAATGAAATTGCCAAGTGTACATTTCGATAGCCTTTCTGTTTTTCTCAAACTGAGGTGCATGAAAATAGTGGCCCAGTTGTAATGTTTTTAAGAGTGTTTATTTTCTTAAATCTCTCTTCACATAAATATTGATGAAGAGAGCTCAATCATGATTTAAATAGTTCTGCATTTGTCTCAGCCAGGTGCATTTTCCCCTAGCATAAATATGTCTGGTTTGAATTTGTTTTTGTTTTTTAGCTATACATATTCCATTTTTGCAGGGGCTAACATAAGGTTGAGGAGAAGTGTGGAGTAATGGTTAGATGGAGAGGATTTTATATAGACTTGCTTTTAAAATCCTCTTAGGCTTATTTTGGGATTTCATCATTTTCTCTTTTCTTGTTCTGGGCTACATTTGGAAAATGTGTATTTCATGTGTGTTAAATTAATAGAGCCTCTTTTAAATCTACTGATAACTTTGTAGCAGTGACTACTACTGTAGAAGCAGATGGGATTCTAAGTAAGAGAGACACCTTTTAAAATAATGATTCTTCAGTGAATAGAGCACTGGTCCTGGAGTCAGGAGGACCTGAGTTCAAATGCGGTCTCAGACATTTGACACACTTACTACCTGTGTGTCCTTGGGCAAGTCATTTAACCCCAACTGCCTTGCCTTCCCCCCCCTCCAAAAAAAAAAAAGAGATGATTCCTTTTATCTTGGGCAAATTTCATCACATTGTTTTAGTTTACTCAGAATTTCCCTTGAAATGATATGCCCAACAGATGTTCAAGAAACTTTCCTCTCCTGCCCACCTGCTTTCCATTGCTTGCCAAATATTCTTTCAGCTCCTTCCTCTATGGGGTTGTAGCCACAATGCCAGACTTTGCAGCACTGCCTGTGAAGGAGTCATAGGCTGTTTTTTTTTTCCTGTCAAGCCATATCCCCTGATTCATTGTGGCAGCAGTTGTCCCCTCACCTCTCTGACTTGCACTCAACAGTCACTACATCCCTAAATGTTTATAGACCAATAAGATAGGCTTGTGAAAGCTGGTATGGTCATGGATGAGCAGCTCTTGAACTTAGGGAAGGGGCTATGGTACCCATAATCCTCCCTCTTTTTAGATTCTTCTCTCACTGACTTTGTAACTTATTCTCCCTCTCTGCAAAAGTAGATATGTATGTGTATGAAATTCACATACATATCTATGAATAACTATCATCCCCCTTTCCAGTTAGACATTTTCTCCCAAATTAAATTTCATGTCACTTAGAATTGTCTTCTCTTCTTCTGTCTTCTAACTATTCACCTGTTTCTCAGGGGAAGCCTGAGCTCTGCTCCAGAATGGGGCAGCAGGAGGAGTCTTGAGGCTCTCAGTGTGGAGAAGTATAAGGAAGACTTCCACCAAATCAGAGTTCAGAAATGACCTAAACCACCTTCTTGATTCTCACAATCAGATACATAATGACTTCAGAGATGCTGCTAAAGCAGGCAAAAACCTTTATTCATATAGTAATAGTACTAGTATTTATTAGACACAAATTAATGTCAGGAGTCTGCCTATCTTGAGTTTTTTGGCAGTGTCCATTTCCATTACTAAAGAAATCAATATAGAAGTAATGACCCACACATTACCTTAAAGAAAACTTTTATCAATTTTTATAAGCATAATAGGATACATGTAGTAGTATACATAGAATAGTTTCCCAGGAAAGAGGCATAAATGAATACTACCATATGTGTATACTTCCTTCTAATTAAGAATTTGGATCAATCAATTATATGCATCATCTACCACCTTATTGTAGGTTTCTTAAGTAAAACACTTTTTAGACTTTCTAGATAAAATTCACTCAAAGACAAGTAATTGGAACTGAGGCTTTCATTTCTTCAAGTGAACTCATGCTTGCCCTGTACTTGCCACTTGCAGCTTATCCCATTCTCATTTGGGAGGTGGCAGTTTGATTGGTTTGGGGGCCATATTGGAATAAAAGGGGCAAAGGGTACTGCAGAGAAGTATAGACTGGTATTACAAACCGCATGGTGTTACCATCAGTGGAGGCAATAGCCATAATATGGTGGCACCTGCACCCAATCCCCACCATGGGAGAGGGGACGGCACCAGCTGATTCCAGACCAGTCTAACCAATGCCACATTTTCCTCACTGATGCTCAAGTTTAAGAAAATCAGATTTCTTACTTTGAGATAAATAGAATCATTCTTTTTTCTTAAACCCCCCCCATCACTTTTCCTCATTCTGCTATTGTTTCCTTGCTCATTTTTTCCACTTCTTTATTTTTTTTTTAATTTCTGACCTCTTTCTTTACATTCTTCACCACTGACTTATCTTTGTAACTCATTTTCTCTACAGAGATGGATGTGTATGTGTACACATCTATGAATAACTATCATTCCCCTTTGCAATTAGACATTTTCACCAAAATTGAATTTCATACACCTTCAAAATGTACCCTCTCTTTCTGTCATCTAACTGTCCACCCATTCTGTTAGTCAATCTATATATCCAGAACCAATGGCCAAATAAGTTAATAAATGCTGAAGTGCATCCTGATATAATTTGGTGCAGTGTGAGTGAAATGACCCAAGTATAATGAGGACCTGTACCTTTAAGTTTGTTATTGAAAAGAGGCAGAGATTTATTTCAATTAGGAAAGAATTCAGTTTACTCCCGTTGGACTCCTACTTTTATGGATTGCAAATTTGGATATAGAAAAACTCTTAATAATTTGAAGCAAGGATCACTTCAAATCACAATGGCTTGCCTTTCAGAATGATTGTAAAATATCATTTAGTTTTAAATAGTATTGTAGAATTTTTTTTTTATTCTGGGTCTGAAGAAAGAGGTGTGTGGCATCAAGCTCTTTATAGACATGTTCCTTTGTACCTTCCGAAATTATCATGTTAAAGGCGGGGGGGGGGGAGTGGAAGCACAGAAAAGGGGTGCAGAATCATGAATTCATCTGAACAGGAAGCTGGAAGGGATTGATTGCTTTTTTTTCGTATGTGCTCCAAGCAGTGATTGATACAGGAGCAAATGATAATGGAAAAGTCAGCTCCTTGTTTTCTGTCCATAACTATAAAAGATAAATTCATATACTTTTTTTCTTTAATGAACAAGATGATTACTGCCTTGCTGAAACTTCTTCTAAGGAGCCCCAGTACTCTTAATTCTGTTTGAACAGGAAATTTGATTTGGTGGGTCTTTGCCATTTCTTTTAAATATTGCCATCAAGTAGACTGGACAGACTGTCTATAATGCTAGATTTTGATTAGTTGTGTAGAAATCAGGTTTGAAAAACACCCCTATATTGAATCATGCCTCCCTTTGGCACATAGGTATCATATTCCTGAAACAAACTATGCATCCCTGCTCTCCTAAATTATTTTAAAAGTAAGAAAAAGAATTCCATGTTTAAAACAAGCATAATGACAACATTCTGAGGATTATGGATACTACACCCTCCCTGAACATGGCAGGACAGACTCCCCTGGGATGGGGTGTATGTATGGGATGTCCTAAAAGAAAAATCTTGGTATCTAAATCCTTTGCTTCAAATATAAACAAACCTTGAGGAGAAACAGACTTTTCTGTGCTGCAGTATCCTGAGGCTATGCTATACTACATTAGGGGACTTATATTCTCAAGGACTACAGAGCCTCATTGGTAAGAATACATGCATTGAGAGGTTGATTGTTCTGGACTCCATAAACTAGACCAGCATATCTCGTTAATATAATTATCGCTTCATTGTCCTTTTCTCAGAGCTTTATGTCTTATGCTCAGCTCTTGGGGAAACTCTTTGGCTTCACCTTCCTGGAGAATAGTTGTGCCGGTAGTATTAAAAAGGTGTTATTCTCACCCTAATGCACCAGCAGAGCAGGCGCCATACACAATTACCATACATGGTCATTAAACGTGCCCATTGCAAGCTTGACTCTAGACAGAAAACTGTTTAGTGACCCAGCTTGCGGGTGCTCCTGTGGAATCATCTCAGTTTTGAGCATATTGGGCCATAAGTATCTTTTAAGAAAATTCAAGGCCTCTTTCTATTTGGGCATGGAGTTGAATAGCTAGTTTACATACATGGTTTTCCAAAATGCCATGCAGATGATCAGACTGGTATTCATAAACCTCTGTAGAAATTAATCTTTCTGTAACTTTCCCTTCCTTGACGGCATTACATTCTCTTGAGCATGCAACATAGTTAAGAGCTATAGAGGAATGCTTTTTCATAATAAAGGATGGTGGGCCCCATTGTTGTTTATTTGTCAGTGGTACATGTATAAGTAATGTTCAGATGCATTACATGTCTGTAGTTCAGCCACTGGTGGCAGGTAGTGATCTTAATTTTTGTTATTCAAGCATGAGCTTATACCTTTTTTGCTTTATTTTTTTTTTTTTTGCCTTGGAGCGGGGAGGGAGGACAATTGGGGTTAAGTGACATGCCCAAGGTCACAGGCTATTTTTTGTGTTAAGTGTCTGAGGTTGGATTTGAACTCATGTCCTCCTGACTCCAGGGCTGGTGCTCTATTCACTGTGCCACCTAGCCGCCCCCAACTTGTACCTTTTTGAGAGAGACAAACACAGAGAAACTGGAGGAGCCGGAGGTAGGTGGGGTGTCCTTACCTGGCTCAGTCACTGCCCCAGTCAGAGTGTTTGCAGGCCTATCACCCTCCCAGCAGCCCCATGAGCTTTCCTCACCGCAGCAATCTTTTTCATGTTTAACAGAGAGGCTGCTGAAGCCCCTGATTGGGAAGGAAGCAGGTTTTCTCACCACTTCCCTGTCACTTCCACTTCTATGCCTCTGACTCCTTTTCAGCACTGTCCCCACCTCCCCACCCCCTTAGTGGTGCAAGCACCTTCTCCCATATAGTCTTAATCAGTTTTTATTCATCTGCTTCACAAGTTTTACATTTTCTTGTCCAAAAATTGTCCCATTGTTTCTCTTAATTGTTCTTCTTGTCATTGTCTTCAAGAGTGATGTTTTTTTTTCATGCCCAGTTGCTTTCTGTAATTTATACAATATATTCTTATATTTAATGCTGTAAAATATTTGAAAGTCTGGTTTGCAGAAAAAAAGTAAGTAGGCTTGCATTCTGTTGTATATTTATGCCATAACTGAGGAGGGGTATTTTTAGAGCCACTTTAGAGCTTAAAGTTGTTAATTTTTACCAATAGTTAACTATGTTCTGAGTAGTCCTAGGAGTATGGTTTATATCTGATGACTTTGTGAGTAAGATTTCAAATATCTGTATATATACATATATTTATACATGCCACTGTAGAGTTGATTTCACTGTAAATAGTGGTAATTTCCTGTTCAAATGCTTCTATTGAAAGTATTTATTTTAAGAATATAAACCAACTGTACTTACTATTGGTCAAAAGGGCTGTCATAAAAAGCATTATTTCTTTTTTTGACAGTTAAACATCCCCAGCCACTGTGCCCGGCTATTATACTCCCAAATAACATGAGAGGGAAAAAAGAGGAGACTTGAAATCTTTCTCCTACTTGTGCTGCAGGGACCTTTTTAACCTGCACATAAGATCCAGGTGCGAGAAAAGCACACATAGGGGCCACATTGCACGTCCTGATCGAACTCCATAGTAAGAGTGGAGCCGTATGCCCTGCATTCTGAGTGATAGGCACTGCCCCTAGAAGGCAGATCACCTGCCATTGCATCATAAGGCAAGCCTTTAGTTTTGCGACACAGTTGACTGCTCCTCTATTTGGGGGCCTCAGCTGCAGCCCCAAGAAAATCTGGATGTACATCCATGGGAAACAGAAAAAACCTGTCACCTCAGCAAAGCATTAAACTGAATTGATAGCCTGTTCTCTGTCCTTATGAAAGACCCTTCCCTAACCACAGGAAGGAAACATCACTTGAATTACCTTAAAACATTTCCCATGAACACCTCATCATTTTCCCTGTTAGCAAATATTCTGTGGGCATCTGGCCTGATGCTCCTCGTAACCAGGGGGTTAGGAAATGAATCCATCTGTTCTAAGATGTGTTCAGCTTACTTCTCAGGAGTCCTGGTTTGCATTAAACGTTTCCATGGATTAGTGGAACCCTAGTTTCTATAATCATGTTCAACTTCATTCTTGGGCTCCCTTGTCTGAGCAGTATTTTTCACTGCCTTCATGTAGAGGACTGGGGCCTATGTCACTGGGAATGCCAGTAACTTTAGAGCTAAGGGCACACTGGGGTATCTTTGTCCATTTGAATCACAATTTGTATATCTCTTTGGGGCCTCCATTTGTCTTTTCCAAACAAAGGAAGAGGTTACCTGAATAGTAATGCTGGAGAATGTTTTTCTAAGATCCTGTTTATAAGCAAATCTGGTTTTACAATAAAAATGTGAATGGTTTTACTGCGGGTGCCAGGGAATTTAGCACTAAGCTAGACATTCAACACTTTTTTAATCTTTGGGGAAAGAAATGAGATGACTTATACTCATGTAATGGTCTCAAGAAATATTGTAAATAGTTTTTTAAAAATATTTATTACGTGTGCTGTGTGCAGATTCATGTTCTGAGTGATGTCAGTTTGCATTGTAATGTTGTAGAAGGATATATTCTGAGCTGTGGTTTTTCTTTTAATAAATCCAGTTCACATCTAGAAAGAAAACAGTGAGCTGTTGGGCCTGGGTTGGTGGGGGTGGGGGCGGGGGGAGGGGAAGGGGTAATTTTTAAAGTAGCACCAAGTCTGAGCTTTAACGCTTCTCTTCATCTCATCCAATAACTTTTTTTTAAAAATTATATATATATATACGACTGAAACTGGTCAGTGGTCAGTACACGGGTCTGCAGAGCAGATTTCCCTTTGTTCCTTTTGGAGTGCCGCTCTTAAGCAATAATAATCTTGATAATAGCAGTTGTGATGGGGGTCCCTGTAGCCCCTGGCCTCAGAGAAGTGAGTAGGGCTGGAGTGTCGTCCTGCTACGAATGCTTGTCTTTGCTTGGAGATGTTGCTGTACTTGAATATCTGCTTCTGTTGATGTGCATGTTCCTACTTCAAGAAATGAGGATTGTAGAGTACATATGAAATCTATTAGGACCAGACCCATTACAAAGATCCAGTCCAATGAGGAATGCTGGTGACCTTCATAGCTGCAAACCAAGGAGCTATGTAGGAGAGCTTTTAGAACAGAATAAAAAGGGCCAATAGAAGAAAATGTCATCTGGCCACATTTTGTTTCCTTTTATCTAAATTCCATTTTCTATCCAACCACACACAAACCCCCTCCAGTTCTGGCTTTGAAGCACTAATTCAGTAGATAGAGAAGATCATGGACAGCCTTCCCCAGGATGCTTCCACACCTTTTGCTTCACCCTAGGCAGTCCAGCAGCAGCTCCTCAAGACCAGCCTGAATTTTGGTCAGAAGAGCCCCACGTTATCTTTAGTAGCTGTCATGTAAATTTTAGACTTTTAAAATGTCTTCTTTTGTATTTATGAAAATGTTTGGAGAATTTTCACTGGTGTTACTTAGCTTGAAGTGTTCCATTGGAATAAACCTTTCCTTTGCTAGGCCTGAAACCAAACAGGCAGAGAAACCGACCTCCACTTTTGTATCAGTGGTGAAGCAACAATATTAACTCCTCAGTTATTTGGGGAAGGGTTTGAAATGAATCTGACTGAAGGGTATAAGGTAATAAGACTCAAGTCTCCTTAAAGTGTAGCTTCTAGGGCCCTAGTGAGTGCCTTCCTGAGTTGCTTTTAAGATCAACAGGAAATCATGACTTCAGCTCTTCATTTCCATTACAACTCTTAAGATATTCACCCCAGGTTAGTACAAAAGCCCAGACAGGTTTCTTTAGTCTACAGAGGACAAAGGGGATCCTAGAAATCCACACTTTTAACTTTGCCAAAGGAGCTTTTGTAATCCTACTGGGAAGGTTAGGTGGCATTTTGGTTTTTGATACTTTCTAGTTCTTGATCCTGTAAAATTCATTTGGGGAGGTGGAAGGGTCAGAGAACAAGGCATCAACATAAATATGCGCTGCAAGGAGCGCCAATCAATCCGCCATTCCTCTCAAGGTCTTCTCAAGCTCCTCCCAACTTTGTCATCATTGAGGTCAATTCCTTGTGCTCTTTTTTTTTTTTTTAACTATGTGTGTGAGTCTTAGAGACGGTTATCCAAGATATCCAAGGATTGTATTTCCAGAGGGTCCTTCCCATTTTCTGGTACTTTGTGCATAATCCTGGCCAATGTGAAAGCTTTCTCCTTTCACCTTTAGCAGAGAGCAGTGATGAGAAATGTATTGCAAGCTGGTGCTCTTAAGGATTTGATAATGTCTCTTGGGTCTGGATTTCCGTTATGTTAGTGGGGATAGGGAAATACTGTGTCTTTAATGGGTGACAATTAAATGTATGCTGTGAATTGTTGGTCTGAAACATTGAAAAAAAATTCATTAGACAATGTTTACATACCTCACCTGAAGAACCTTTGAAAGTGTAAATAAAAATAAAAATTATATTAAGTTGCTTTAAAACAATATGTATAGCTATAAAGTTGGAGTTTGAGTTATTTTAACTTTGAATATGTACCAGGTCTCTTAAATATTGAAATTTTGTGGAATTTTTGTGCTTCTGTGTTTTACTTTCCTGTTAGGCCACATAAGAAATTGTGTTCTTGCTATTGGTAAAGGGGCCTTCACTGAAACCCAAACTTTGAAGGATTTCCTTTTTTTTTTTTTCCATGTTTGATTTGGGGGGAAGGGTGGTGTGGGTGATTGGATTGTTGGGAAGAGCTTATCCATCATTGGCATCTATTCTATGAGCGCTTATTTTATTGGAGTTTATTAAACATCTCTTTGATATTAAAATGTGCTTGTGTAATCACTAAAAGGATAAAGAATTATCAAGTCCAGAAAATGTGTATATACCTAACTGCAATTCAAGGAAAGGACGGATTGTATATCTGAAGCAGGCAAAGGCTTGAGTTGGTGTCATTAAATTGTATTTGACTTTAACCAAAACATACATACATGTATATATACACACAGACATCCACGTGTTATATGTATATATCTCTCCTGGTATAATTTAGTAACTATTTTGTCATTTCAGGCCTATCTTAAAAGGAAAAATCCAATGCAGTTAATGGCTCCTTTTGGATTTATATGGAATACTTGGTCAGATGCTGGTGCTTAATTCTGGGGCTGAAGTGACTGAAAGTCTTCTGTCAGGATCCCGTTTAAGTAGTTCCCATGGAGTGATCGTCCCATTGTCAGCCCTCCAGAGGACAAATGCCAAGATAGTTAAGATCTTTGTCCTAACAGCCCTTATTTTTAAAAGATTCCTGTTTTAAGGAAAGACCCAGAGCATTAGCTCTTTCTTGCAGAATTAGGGGGAACAACAATTCTGCTTTGCAAGTTTCTCCTGTCTTGTTGCTCTGCATCTCATCAGCCAGCTGAGTGTGGAGTGACAGAATCTACCCAAAAGAGGCTTATTTCAGGCTAGATTTCAGAGTATTGATTTCTGGATTGAAACTTCATAAAGCGGTCCAAAGTGTTTTGTCCTAGCCCATGATTTAAAGCTTCTCTGATAGAAAAGCCCAGCACTGAAAGGCAAGATCAGCTCTCCTGACCTGACTTTGTGTTGGGGAGTCACCTTGAAAGTAGTAGTGATTGTTAAGCTTTGAAGTCAACATTTCCCCCACATTGATCCTTTATGGTAGATATCAAGGGAGGCACTGACTCAGATCAGATGAGTTGGTACTCTACTGACACAGGCTAGAATTGAGGGATGGCACTATCTCTGAGATGAATGGGGTTTTGTAGGTTACCTGGGCCATGAAAACCTCTAGGGCCTCCAGAAAGAGATCACAGGATAAAATCCATATCAGCACGAAGGGTGAGTTGTGGATTAGATGAACCCATAGGAGTTTTGATATCTAATCTAAAATGTTGACTACAAAAGACTTCAAACGCAAACCTTGAAATCACAGGTTTCCTGCAGATAACTTCTTGCTAACAACCTTGGTCATTATAAAGTGAAACTATTTTCTGGATTTGCAGTCTATATTTTGGTGGCCTCAGTAAACTAATTCTAAAGTGCTGATGACTGAGAAGGTAGTGGTTTCATTCAAGGTCTGCTGTGGAAGTGAAATGATGACCACTGAGAAATAAGCATTGTAATGAGCTATATCCACAGACTTAAAAGTCAACGGTGTACACTGTTGTAGGACTTAATGGAAGTCACCCTTATGCTGTATTTTTACCAGCAAAATCTGGTACAAGCTAAAGTCTCAGGTATTTAACAGTCCTAATAATTGTATAATTCTGTGTGTAGAGAAAAGATCAATGCATTTTAAAAGTAATAAATTCTTTGGCCACTACTGGTCCAAAATATTCTTGCCTCTTAAAGTGCGATTAGGCAGAGGATGTGAGTGATTATTTTAGTATTCTAATAGAGAAGTTATACTGACTGTGGAAAAGACCTTTAGAGCCGTAGTCTGATGACTAATACATGTACACTCATGTGAAGAGTATGTGAAATTGGAGAAAGTGAGGTGAGAACTGTCCCAACTCTCCGAGTTAGAGCCCATCCTTTACATTCTTCAAGGGACACAAGTATGTGTTTGTTTTCTGACTCCCATTTTAGGAGAATGTTCCTCCCTCCTTTGCCAGCTTGGAAAGCCCAGTGATTTCTGTATCCCAGTGCCATACCTAATTCATGGTACCTCTAGACAAGGACAGAAATCCAGGCTGCTCCTCGTTGAATGGAGAGGAGCCCAATGTCAGCAGATGGCAATGAAAAAGAGACCAGCAATCCAAAATCTCTGAATAAGTGTCATGTTCACATGGAAGGCAACATAGACAATGTAATACATGTCCTAAAACAAAGGACCATGACTGGCTCCCTCATTGACCTACCACTAACCAGCTTCTTCAAGAATCCATACTAAGCTAAAGAAACCCCCAAACAAATGTTGCTCTTGCAAAGCTTCTGAAAACCAAACCAAAGCACTGTATTTTACCCTTAACATATAAAAATACTATAACAAAATGAAATACAAATATATATTAGAATCTGTAAGTATTCTGTATAAAGAGATTCCTTTAAGCTGTAACAGGCTAAAAGAAGGGCAGAAAGTTCAGCCTTTTCTATTTTCTACTGCTTTTCATGGGGAATTTTGTGACATTTTCCTCTTTAAATGGCCCCTGAACCTTTTCCCTAGTCTTCCTTTAATAACAGTTTAGCATAAAAGCAGCTTGTTCATACAATGGCCAGTGATAAAGCCAAAAGCAGTGAAAGTTCTCAAACAGATTATTGAGTGTGGATGGGGCTGATGTCTTGGGTTGGACTCAGTGGCTACAAGAAAACCCAAGGTGAGGGTGGGATTCAACTTGATAGCTAGGGAATGGGAGGGCAAGAAAACAATCAGGAATGCAATACAAGCCCTGCCCTCTTATCAGAAAAGATTTCCACATGAGGGCCTGTTCTTTTGGAGAGATCAGAGCTGATCTTAAGGAAGCCCAATGATAGTCTAAGCAGCTGGGTGAGGAGACAGTATTCTAGGAGAAACTGGAGAAAGAATTACCTTAGTCCTTAGCTGTCCTGGTGTGATACTCTGGGTGTCCTACAGCATAGGGCTTACAGCTGATGTCTTGTTTTTGACCAGGGTATATCAGGTGGCATGTGTTGAGGGGGGATATAGGAGGTGAGGAAGGGGGTTATTTAGTGTATATTAACAGTTGAGAGGTGAGTTTCCTTGGGGTTAAATAGACGTAAATTGGGGTTTTTTTTCCCCTCCACTTTTCATTCCCTTTTGGAAAGGAGAGGTTTAATGGGCATTTTCTGTCACTTCCAATGGCTTCCCAAGATGCTGCAGGATAAAAAGGCAATGCCTTGAAAAGGATTTTGTGTGTGTGTGTGTGTGTGTGTGTGTGTGTTAAGGGAAACCCAGCTCCTGCTTGCTGAAAGCTAGGTATACCTGCCCAGGAGGGAAAAGAACATTTTGACAGCATGAGGCCATTGTCTCAAAATCAGGCTTCTCCTAACAATGTGAAGATATCCCCTATGAGTAAATCTTTGCATTGTGTAGGGGCCAGAGATCCCCCATGGCCTTTCTTTCCCAAGATATAGCTGGGACCTTCTACCGTGGGCATTACAGAGCTGAGAGACAAAGCCAGAGCCAGTGGGGGTTGGGGAGACGGAGGGGGGGGGGGACTTTACCTACCTGCCCTCCCCACCAAGAGCTTCCTCTGGGGTTCTTAACCTTTTTTTTTTATATCACAGACACCTTCTCAAAATAATGTTTTCAAATGTGTGAGGTAAAATACATAGTATACAAAGGAAACCAATTCCACTGAAATGCAGTTACCAAAATATTTTTTTTTTAAAACAAGTTCATGAGCCCCAAATCAAGGACCGCTGTTCAAATGACATCTAGACAGAATCTCAAATAATCTGGCAAAAGGAGACCATGGCCCTTCCCCCTTTGGCCCCTCTAGCCAGGCTGGTGTTTTAGAATAAAAGAATGAAGTTTCATGTTTATTTTAAGTTTCATAATACTTAAATTCATAATTCAATTCCATTTACAAGTGGAATTTTTATTTGTGGATGGTCAGCAATTTAGTGTCTCAATTGTGGCCCCTCAAACTCCATTTCCACCTTCAGCTGCCTTCTTTTTAATACTCTGATGTCTGGTAATCACATCCTAGTGGTCTTCAATTGGAGCCACCAAAGCCGCCTCCTCTGCTGAAGCTTGCTCTGACTCAAATTCAGCCCTCACTGAGCCTCTCTCTCCTCCCAACCCCAACAGTCTTTATAATCCACAACACACTGCTTTACAGTCAGGCTAAAAACGCTTAGTCCCATGTTACCGAATGTAGGCTGTTTGAAGGCAGGGATTCCGACTTCTGCTTCTCTGTATTCCTCTGTATCCCTCCCGTTCACTATGCCTAGCATGATGCTTAATAAATACTTGTTGGTTAACATTTGGGTTTTTATTTTGGTAAATGTTTTCTAATTCAAGGGATCCCCCTGCCCCTGCAACTTCCAACCTAAACTGTGCCTCATAGCTCAGTGATCAAAGTTTCACTGAGTTCACCCTCAAAATAGTTCTTCTCTTAGACCCTCCCAGCCTACTTGGACTAGAGCCCACCAATACCAGCTATGCCTTAACAGAGTGATCTATCGGTCCATAGGCCTCCTAACCCTAGGAACCTAGAAGGTTGTGACCAAAACTGAAAAATGTTGATCCAAATACTGGACCTAGTCATAGAATTATAATCCTAGATCTGAAAGGGGCCTTAGATAATCATCTTCTACAAAAGACTCATTGTACAGATGAGGAAATGGCTCTGAAATGACTTGCCCAAAGTCACATATCAAATTAGCAATAGAGCTAGGACTAGAACCCAGGTCACCTGATTCTGAATCCAGTTTTCATTCCATTATACTGTACTGTTCAGATTATTTGTAATGAATGAGCTGCACGGAATGCATCCCAGGAATGAACTTGGTTTGAATTGAATTGAACCCATAAGCAGAGCCTTATTCATACTTGTTAATCTGGCCTGTTTGACCTTGGCTCCTGCTGGGACTGGGAAGAGCAAGTTGGAGAGACAAGAGAAGAAGGCCATCATCTCCAGTCTGACCAAGGTCTTGTCCTTTCTCCATGAGCCCATTTCCGTAGCCAAAGTTAAGGCTTCTGCCTCCCTCCATCCCCTCTAGACAACTCAGCAATCATTTCCCTAAAAGTTAGATTTTGTTAGATCTTGGATATTTACCCTTACTAAGATAGATTTTTCTAGACCTCTTTTTAAAGAGTTACTTGCTATCCCTGGTTTCATAGCTGTGGCCCCAAGGGACTATCCCCTCTGTCATACTGCCCTCTCTTAGCTTGTTCCCAGGTTCAATCCCTAGCCCTATGAGAATAGGTTCCCCTCTAAGAGCTTAAGGGGGTGTCTGTTTTTCCTTCTAAGTGAAGAATGCTGGGGAGTGAGCTGGGGGACAGCAAAACTGTTCTGCAGATGAAACCTGCCTCATTGAAAGGATGAAGGTGTTGCTTTTGCCTGGAACACAAAGGGAAGAACTAACGGGAAGTTGTTTCTCCCCAACCTTCCCTCCCTGTGGCCCCATCCCTGGACACAAATGGGTCTCCATGAGTTTCTAGGGCTGTTTGATGCCATCTGCTTTTGTGTTTATATTTGCTGGATGCCCCATGTCAGCCAGAGATCAGGAAGAAATGCTGAATTTTCAGAAGTCCTCAGTGCTGCTGCCTCCTTGCGCCAGGGGTATTAAGGCTCCTAAGGTTCCTAAGGTGGCCAGATCCCCACATGACCACCATGTGCTTGCTAGCCCCAGACCTTTAAGAGAGCACTCCAAAATGCTCTCATGTACAGTCAGTTCCCAGGGAGGGAGGCTGGATGAACTATCCAAATCAGTGCCATTGTGTAATTAAGTCTGTGATCCCCTGAAGACATCATCTCTGGCACAGGAACCGTGCATGAGCCTGGTGAACATAGGCAGGAACCATGCTCCCAACTGGTTTCAGTTCTGGGATCTGGCAGCCTGCAGAGGTGGAGAGCACATCTGGGCTCCAGCGCCGTGCAGTGCAGACAGGAAGAAAGAGTTGAGCACAGATGGGTAGATTCAACCCAGGTTGAATAGCCTGGGCATCTGGCAGGAAGGGATTTGGGCAAAGGATCTGCCCCTCCCCTAACCTTACTCACTCACTCATTCATTCAACAAATATTTATTGAGCGCCTACTATGTGCAAGGCACTTCAAGCCGGCCCCAGAAAGAAAGCAGGCTGACAACACAGAGCTGCTCAGCTCAGCCCCAAGGCCCATGGCTGCCATTTTGTTTTGAGCTTCAAAAGGGGGGGAGGGGGAGGGAATCTATCTACACACAGGTTTTGCCCATGGGCAATTGACCTTGCCTTTCCTTCCCCCACTTCCAATGGCCATGGTTCCTGCCACATGGCTCTGCTGTCTCCAGACATCAGCACAGTTGCTTTTATTGCCACGGCTAGTCCAGTCCACCGTCCACACCTATCCTTGCTGCACTGACCATCCACATCCTGGCATCTCTGTCTTTGCTGTGGTTGTTTCCCACCCCACCACAACCCTCCCTCCCTCCCCCATGTCGCCACCCTCCCTCCCCCATCATCAGCCCAGATTTGGGCCTTTCTGGTGCTACATGCAGCGGGCACAGCCACACTTGATGGCCTTTTCCACCTCCTCCACAAATGAGGAACCATCGCTGCACTCAAAGGTGAATCTCCTCCGTTTCATCCGCAGCCCTGTGCAGCAGCCCTGGCCCAGGCAGGAGCCTCGACACTCGACCCAGGACAGCGGGCGGGTGGTCTGGCAGATGGCATAGCCCCTCTGGACCTGATGAAAATCCCGAACAGGGTCCCCCTGGCACTCGGACTCTGAGTGAGACACCAAGAGAAAGGCACAGGGTCACATGCCTTCTTTAGAGTGGTTTGTGGTGGTGGGCAATAGAAGATTAGCTTATAAAGTGTCCTTGTGACCTGTGGCTTGTGGGCTCTCCTTTCCCTAATTCCCTCTGAAAACTCCCTCTGAAAGTCTTTTGATTCTTAGAATACCAGATTTTTGAACTGGAAATGCCCTTGGAGGTAATTTTGTCCAGCCTCTTGGTTTTATGGATGAAGAAACTGAGGTCTAGAGAGTGTAAGTAACCTATCCAGTCACACACAAGAAGGAAGAGCTAGGAATCAAACCCAGCTCTTCTCTCTAAAGGCCATCCTCTTTGCACTGCACTGCAGTGACTAGAAGGGACAATGGAAGTCAGAGAGAGGGTTTCCAATTGGAAGGGCCCTCTGAAGTCATCAAATTCAACCTCTTAATGTTCATGCAAGAGGAGGTCAAAGGCCTGGAAGGTAAGTGATTTACCCAAGATCACACAAGCATCGAGCAGCAGATCTGAGATTAAAACCCAGGTCCTTTACTCCAAATCCAGTGTTCATCTTATTGCCCTAATTCTATCCAAGCCACCTCCTCACCTCCATTCCCCACCCCCACCCCACCCCCCCAATTCCTTATCTCACAGTAGCCAGGGGAAGGACTAGAATCCATGCCTTTAAAAACCTGGACTTCTCTTTGCTATACCCCACTTCCAGGCACAGGGAAGAGACGGGGGATAGGAAAAGGACTTTTTTTTTTTTTTACCAGGATGCTCTAGGCTGGGAGTATTCCCTGGAGAAGAGGAGATACTATGCAGACTTGGAGGGTGGCGCCATCCTTCTGGTTACACTGAGGGTGAGTGGAGGAGCATTTCATTTCAGAAGGCCACAGGGAGCTCTGGCTCCTCACTAGATATGGGGCAGCCAGGAGGCACAGCCAGATCAGGGAACCAGTAAAAATGCTGTGAGGCAATTCCCTCATTGGAGAAATTTAGGGATTGGTACCCAGAAGGGAGGGGAAAGAGAGGGGATCCTGGGCTTAGGAAAAAAAGGCAGAGTCTAGGAAATAAAGCAGTGAACTGAGGAGCAAGGGTTTTCAGGGAAAGGGTGCATTAGGATGGGGGCCCCTGACCTTGCTCACACAGCTCCCCAGCAAAGCCACCATCGCACACACAGTGCGCGGCCCCCTCCGTGGAAATCTGGCAGTGCCCATGTAGACAATGAAGGTTCTCACAGGGATCGGGCGGCTCCCCCGGCTGGTTGCACAGAGCTCCTTTGTACCCATCCTGGCACTGGCAGCTATAGGACAAAGCATCCAGGGGCACGCAGGTCCCATGTCCACACCTAGAAAGGAAAGAGGAGAAGGCCCTGCCTAAACTGGTAGAATGAAACAGGTGGGAGCTCTGTCTCCAAGAGGCAGACACTATAGATCGCTCCCAATGCTATCCACACCACATTCTCAGAGCTGACCCCCCTCACTCCTCATCACAACAGCAGCTGAGTTCTGACAGCAGCCAACTGAAAGAAAGCATCCATGTCTTTCACAATCTGGACTACCCTTTGCTATATACCCCACTTCCAGGAAAAAGGACCTTTTTGCTAGGAGGATCTAGGCTTCCCTAGAGAAAACCCCATGTAGTCAGTCCCTCTTGCTAGGTCCTAGGGAGCAGAGGCTATGAGGGGCATGGGCAAATGTTCCCTTGGGGCTTGACAAGGATGGAGAAGGGACCTTTTCATCACAAGGCTCTAGACTGGGAGTATTACCTGGAACATGTTTTTCTTCAGCATCTTTCCTCCCCTGTGCCCGCCTTCTATGTTTCCTTTCTACCCCTTTTCTATTGCTCTTCTCCTGGGCTAGCGTGTCAGCAGGCAGAGGCCAACTTTCTCACCCAAGGAAGGAGAGGAGGTTCCTGGGTATGCACTCACTTGTGCCCCTGGCAGGGGTTGCTGAGTTGCTGGTCGCAGTGGGGACCTCCCCAGCCTGGCTCGCAGTGGCAGACGGGCCCTTGGGCAGCATTGGGCTGACAGATGCCATGGAGACAGTACAGCTTACGGCAGGGCTCGCAGCCAGGCACCACGCCAGGCTTCATCTGGGTCTTGGTGAAGTCTTGCAGTTCATTGTTGATGTACAGGTTGCGTATGCAGCCGTGGAAGCTGGTACCATTGAGGATCTGCCACAGCCGGAAGGCAGCTGAGTTCACATCAACAGGCATCCCTGCAGCCAGGAGTAGAGCTTGCCTGAGCCCTAGGAGAAGCCCTGGAGTAGGCACTATCTGGGGTATGTCCAGGGGAAGGACTTTATTAGAGATAAGGCATCAAGTCTTCATCTCCTCCCATTCTATCAGTAGGTCTCATCCTGGACACTTTTCTTCTGTTTCCCCCTTTCTGGCTAGGCCCTTGTCTACCCCGAACATGTAGGTATGTCCCTGCACCCGTTAGGTAGAATGTGTAGGCCTCTCTTCCTGGCCTCCCTCAAGGCTGTCACTGGCCAAGACAGAGAAGGAAGGCTTAGGAGGATGTGGTCCCAGGACCTGGCAGTCCTCTCACCCTAGGCTCTTTGCCCTTCACAGACTCCCCACACATGCATCAGCAACTAAAACTTGGGCTAAGACACCCTTTACTCTAGCTCTCTCCTTTCAACTTTTTGTTTATGCCAATATTGGAGTAAACTTTTGTTCTGGAGCCCCAAGGCAGAGGGAGAAGAAGACCTTTGTGATCTAAGCCTCTGTCCCAGCCCCACATCCCCTGTACCCAAAGGCAAGGTTAGTTTTATACTCAGATCTGCAGTCCTGAGATAAGAGTAGGTAGGAGAGGGGAGTACCATGGGCAGGCTTTAGTTAACGCCCAATCTACAGGAATTTAGAGAGGCTAAATCTCGGTCTTAAATTAATCCACACGAGAAAAGGCTTAGGTCATTGACTTCTATATGAGACCAGATCCCAACCTCCAAATCATTTTAGAACTGATCCACTCCCCTGGGAACCTCCAGACTAGGGAAAGGTAAGGCCATCACAGGGCCCTGGGGCCTCCAGGGATCACAGTGACCATGCCAGAGCTTTCTATAACCTAAAATGAATGGGGAGGTCCTGTCAATAAGGCTTGGTGAAGCCCTGCTCCTTCCTCGGGGCCTCACCTCCCACATAGAGCGGGGCCTCACTGTTGAGGGTGTAGTGTTTGCCAAAGTTGTCCATGGTCATGGGGCTGCCACCATCAATGGAGAGATTCACCATCTGGTCAAAGGTGACAAGTTCGACTGTGTGGAACTGTCCATCATTGATAGTCTCGGCGCTAGAAGGAGACAAGGTAGTATCCCCCCGCTGTGGGTCAGGGGCTTCAGGCACAGACCATCCTTGCCACAGGAGAACGAGAGCATTGGTTTCTCCAGAGACGTGGTGCTACTATGGCAGCAGCCGAAATCCTTGTTCTCATGAGGATCTCAAAGCACCTTACAGACAAATAGCCTCACAAGAAAAGGACAGTGGGGTTTCAAAGTAACTCAGTGACAGACTTCTCATCCACCCTCCTTAGGGCTCTCTTGGGAAGGCATATCAAGGGTGTCCCTGTCTTGCAGAAACCTCCTGACCCTTCCCCTTGCCACACATGCTCTGCCCAGAGCCCTGACCAAGGTGAAAGGCCCTCAGAGGCACCTTTCTGAAGCAAACCCTGAACTGGAAGGTTGAAAACAAGGTAGTGGCAGGGGCTCTGGCTCATGGACCTCCACGGATTCATCTCCTCTACTAAGAATAGCAATTATAATTGTGGAGACCAAGTAGCAGATGCCCCACCCCAGCCCCAAAAGGGGGAGCAGCTAGGGCAAAGGAGGATCTACCTGTAGATGGCAGAGCTGGGGTAACTGCCTGGGTCATAGCTGACCCTCACATGCCCTTGGTACAGCTCTACGGCAATGTGGTCATTGTCCCCATTGTACAACAGGATTCCATTGTCTTCTGCTGTGGCGACCTGTGGGGCAAGGGGGAAGAAGATGCCTGTGCCAGCTGCATGTGGGAAGTAGGTAGGAGTGGGAACACTTGGGTCCCTTGTCAAGCAGTATCCTCAGAAATATAAAGTTCTTAGGACCACTCCCCACCAGATAAGGGCTTTCTTCTTCATGTATCACCCAGGCCTCCTCCCCCATCCCCAGGCCACTCATCTCATTGTACCTGTAGTGTGATGTTGGCCCGGGGCCAGTTTTGCAAGTCGGTGAACTGTAGGTATGTGTCTCTGTCCACAAAGTTGACACTTAGAAGCTTCTCACACTCAGGGCCACCAAAGCCTGGCAGACACTGACATACAGGTCTGTTACCCAGGTCCACACAATTGGCACCATTCTGGCATTCAGCTCCCTCGCAAGAGCTCAGTGGCATTAGGGGCTGGGAGGCCATCTCACATAGTTGCCCACTGGGACAAAAAGAGAAAGGAAAAGAAAAACCAGGTTGGAAACAGGCACAAGGCCTATCTTGTTTCATCCTGTAACACTTCTCCCAGTAAACACTCATTACTAGTCACCTGAGACCTGTCCCTATTTTCAATTAAATTCAATTAAGTATTTAGTAAATGTCCAGCCCCTGGGACCTACACAGTCCTTGTCCAGCAGAGCTCCTTCTGTTAACCACCATGTTTCCTGTGTCCCTTGGAATTTCTAATTCTGTTGTTTGCTGGGTTTAAAAATATTACAAACAAATACACATACAAAAAGAGTTCAGGATCTTACACACAACCTTTAAGGAGTCAGAACTAAAAAGAATTAAGGGACAAGGAAAGAAAAAAGCATTTGTTCTGTGTCTGCCATAAAGATACTTGTAGACTATGTTTCCACATCTTAAACAAAGAAATTCTATGAAGAACTTGAGAAGACCTTCCAAATTAAACCAACAGATATTTTAGTACTTGGTGAAGTCAGTGCAAAGATGAGCCAAGAGTAGTGAAAAACATGTTGGAAAATATGGCCAAGGAGCAAGAAACAAAAGAGGCTAAAGGCTTGTAGATTCTATAAAGGCCTTTTTCTACATACCATAAATATTTTCTCCCTAGAATAGAGTTGGAAGGTACATGGTTAAGAACCAAATGACATTGCAAAAAGTGAAAACGTTTATATTTTAATAGACAGGAAACTAGTTGATTACTAGCATGGAAGTAATTTCCAAATCGGCTATTGGTGCTCAGTCAAACCAATGACTTGTCAAAGCAAAGACCACAATGAACAAAAATTAGAAGAATCACAAGAAGGTATGGTGTATCAGCTGAGGCAACTTTAACCTGATCAATCTAAGTAGACTTTGACACTGAAAAATGGAAAACTGATCAAAAGAACAGACATACAGACGATTGCAATTTCCTGAGGAAGTTTGCTGTAAATTAACCACAAAAATAAGCCATCTTAAGGGGTGGCCAGGTGGCTCAGCGAGTAAGAGCACCGGCTCCAGTGTCAGGATGACCTGGATCAAATCCCGGTCTCAGATACTCAGCACCACACCCAGAAATAACTGGCCGTGTAACCTTGAGCAAGTTACTTAACCCCGATTGCTTTAAAAAAAAAAAATAAGCCATCTTAGCCACAGATACACAATTTCTTTGCAGAGCAGAGAAAGAATTATGGCAGCTAAGAGCACAACTGGTTCAAAATATAAATTTGTTTGTAAAATCCAAAGAAGGGCAGAGGAAGATAATGAGCAATTGTTACCTTATAAAACAGTAAGAGA
The DNA here is from genome assembly GCF_028583685.1 of Petaurus breviceps papuanus. Lineage (NCBI taxonomy): Eukaryota > Metazoa > Chordata > Mammalia > Diprotodontia > Petauridae > Petaurus > Petaurus breviceps. The sequence continues at coordinate 1,767,573 of NW_027187330.1, forward strand.
CAATTTCACAGAAAGCTTGGTGAGATTAAGTTAAATTATCTCAAGAGTACTTAAGGATGAAACTCGAAGGGGGAGGGGAGGGAGAGACAAAAGAATGGCAACTCCAAGAGATGTCTATAACAAACTCTTTACTCCATGAATGACAGTGGAGTCATCCCATTTGGACTCAACAGCACAGTCCCAGGGTACTGCATGAGGAAGCAGAAATTGTCCTGAAGAAAATGAGGTTGGGAACAGTAGCTGGACTACAGAAAGGAGGTCTGTGCTTGAGCTGATACAGTTATGAGGGCAATGAAGGACTGATTTTCAAGCTATCAGAAAGAGAAGACAATATGCTTGGGGAAAATCTGAGCTTTTATTACTCAAAAAAGTCAACTGAGAAAAAAATTACTATTTACCCATATACCTATTTTCCCAGCTCCTCAAAATCTGAAAAGGAATAATCTACACATGTATTGAAGACATCCTTGTGAAAGGTAGGAGAGGAGAGCAGGTGGGCTTTCCCAAATCATTCAACAGCAGAAACATCTTTCCAGTCAGACCATTGACCAAAAGGTACTGTAGACGATATAGGATTCCACTGTATTCCAACACAATATGTTGACTATTTTTAAAAGCATTTGATTTGGTAGAACAAAATGCTACTTCAAAACTTCTCTTATATCAGATTGTCACCCATATATATGACAGAATCATACAAAATCCCGTGAAAGATGTAACAGAAGAGATAATTTTGTTCAGTGACCTAATTATTGATAACAAGTAAGGCATGAACAGTGAACCATAGCTTTTCAACAGTTCTTTGCAACCACCATGAAGGAAAGGAAGTCCAAGCTTCTTTTTGGTTGGTGAGGTCTTCCAAACGTTCCTGTTTGCAGATTACATTGTACTAATTGCCTCAATCCTCCTATGAGGATTTCATATCCTCATAAAAAGAACATTTCATATCCTCCTAAATTAGAGATACATAATTACTCAAGAGTCTAGACTAAGTATCTATACAGGAAAAGCCAAGTGGATAAAGAATGCCTACTGTCTAGACTATATAATACAGAGTAGGATAGAAAAACCATAGACATTGTCTTTCAATAGATTTGTTTTGAACATAAATTATAACTAGATAATAAGCTAGGCCTGAGCCCAAATGAGAAGGAAGGGGAGAGCCAGCTGTATTGCATTTGGTAAAACACACAGTGTTTCTAATAAGCAAGCTTCTCCCTGAAACAAAGACCTATTGCAAACATCACTACCCTTCAGTAAATACTGTCAGACCACAAATCGTGAAATACCACAGTCTCCAAGGTTACTGGTCACCCAAAAGGCAAAGAAGAGGGGTGTGATAGAGGTGGATGGGCTATTACATGTTACCAAGTAATTACACGGGAGAAATTACTTAAAGGATATCATCAAAGGGTAGCCTATGTGCTTCCTAAGAGGTAGAGGGAGCATCTAGCATTTTGGGTGGACCGCTTGTGGAGAATCACAAGGGTTTACAGAAGGGAATGGGAGTAAGGCACAGGGAGTTTTCCTTTGGCAGCATTGGAAGGAGTGCCCACATTAACAAAATCACAGACACATCCCGGTAGTGTTGTCTTGAAGATGCATTGCAGGAGCAAGCTCCATATTTTGATTTGGGAGTCATCTGCACAGAAATGGTCATTGAACCCATGGGAGCACATGAGCTTACCAAGGGACACAGTGTAAAGAGAAAAAAGAAGACAGTCCAGAGTGGAACCTTGAGGGATACCTAAATGTCTGAGGCCTCATATGAACTCAGGACCTGCTGACTCCGTGGCCAGGACTCTACTCACTGTTCCACCTTGCTGGCCTAATGACATCAACAAAACTGTCTTAATAAACACCTTCAAGAAGAGAGTATTGAATTTAGAGGTTTAGAGATCATTGATCACCTTTGAGAAAGCAGTTTCATTGGAGTGGTGGGGTCAGAAATCAGATGGCAAAGTTGCTGAGGAGCTAGTGGGTAAAGATGGGAAAGTAGACAGCCCTTTCTAGGAGCTAGGCCATGATAGGGAGAAGGGAAAAGATGATAGCTTGAGGTACATGACAGGGTCAAATAGAGATGGAGGAGAGATTGCACATGTATAGTGGGCAATGGGAAAAGAGACATTAAATAGGCAAAGATTAAAGATGAAAATGGAGAGTTGGGGGAGAGGAAGAAAAGAACAATCAGCGAGATAAATTCCCAAAAGAGAAGGGATGATAGTTTCCATTTAAAGAACACTTACAATCTTACAAAGCACTTTATAAACATTATCTCATTTGAGCCCACAAAAGCTCTGGCAGATAAGTATTGTACTATCGAAGAGACAAGGATCATGTGCAGTTGAACTGGCTCACCGAGGAGTCAAGATGAAGCTAGTGTAGAAGTGATAGCCTAGGAAAGAACTGAAGTGTGGAAATATGAGATCATGGGAAGGACCTAGAACATACTTTGGGGTTGTAAGGCCAGAGAAAAAGGTGGAATGACCATATATTTTGATAAGGGAATTTTAAAGTTCATGAACTTAGAAATGATGTATCTGTGGGTGATGACAAGATCAAGGATATCATAATCTTTGTGAATGGTGGAGGGGGGCTGGAGGAAAAGGTCATGTGAAGTGAGGAAGCTGAAAAACTGTTAGGTTGAGGCATTTGAGGAAGTGATTGTTAATGTATGTTGAGTCTCTACTATGAGTGCAGGCACTGAAGAGGAAAGACTGTGGGTCAGGCACTAAACTCATTGAGAAAAGAAGAGGGGAAGGTGTCTGGAGCGACCAGTTTTGCCTGGGTGGTGGATATGGATTAACTGAACCTCAAAGGAGGAGGGGTTACTGAGTGATGGGGGTAAAGGGAGGGCCTGGAGGTGGCAATGAGGAGTGAGAAGCTTCTTAAATCCTCCACCTCAACCTGCAAGTTAGGGAGAATGAGTGAAGTTGTAGCCAACATTGGAAAAGAAGGCCAAGGAGGGAGGCCACGAGGGAGCCAGTTCTCAGTGAGAGAAAAAAACATGTATGGAAGGAACAGATGAGGAAAAATTGAAGAGGAAAGCAGACGTTCTGGACAGAACAGTGGGAAGGGTGGGTAGTTTGAGAGTAGGCCATGGCTCCCTGGATGGGGGTGGGGAGGTTTAAGGAGAATGAGAATAAGGGAGTGGGCAGTGGGAGATGGAGAGCAGAGGTCCTCTTCTGCTGACAGCTGAGGTTCAGAAGTGACCGACTCCAATCCTTTCAGCATACTGCTGCCCAACTGATCTTCCTAAATCCCAGATCTGGCTGTGTCACTGCTCAGGACCCTCCAGTGGCCCTCTGTTACCCCTCAGATAAAACATACACTTGCAGCAACTAGGGGGCGCAGTGAACAGAGCACTGGCCCTGGAGTCAGGAGGACCTGAGTTCAAATTCTGCCTCAGAGACTTAACACAAAACTAGCTGTATGACCTTGGGCAAGTCACTTAACCCCAATTGCCCCTCCAAAAAAAAAGAAAAAGAAACACACACTCTTCTTTTTTGTTTACAGCCCTTCACCACCCAACTCCAACTCATTTTCTAGCCAGCCTCTTCCCTCTCTGCTTCACACGCTCTACTATCCTTACAAATGGACTGACCCTGCTGCTCCTCACACACAGTATTCCATACCATCTCCATGCCTTTGCAGAGGTTGTCCTCTATACCCAGAATGTACTCCTAACCCAGGGGAAGGCGAGCTCAACTTCTTCAGGCTTTTTAATGAGTAGAAAATGTTTCTTTTTCATGCATCAAATACAGTAACCAAGGAAACAAAATGCCTCATACACACTCTGTCATGAACACAAAGCTGATTTTTCTCCGTTAATAATGAGCATGAGGAGCAGCTCTCACATGCATGGCCTCTCATCATAGCAGATCAAGAGCTGGGAAGGCTGTGGTTCAGTCCTTCCTCTGAGAGACTGCCTATGGGATCCCTGGTGCTCTAATCCAGGTCCCATTGTGCCCTGGGAAGAGACACTCACTACCAATTAAGTCACAGACCAGCAGAAAGAAAAGGAGGGCAGGATGTGAATGTTGGCGCCTATAGGAACAGAGGACTGCCTCTTCAAATTTCCTGTGGGGCTTTTGCTATACTCGTCCTTGAGCTTATCCTACTTTCCTGTGTCTCATGCTACTTGTGTCCATGCAATTTCCCACTTGAAAATGGAAGTACCACCAAAAAATGGTAAAATAGACCAGCACCTCTATCATTTCTAGAATGGACAATTTTGGAACAGGTTCAAATCCCACCCTGGACAAGGAATTTAATCCCTCTGGGCTTCAGTTTCTTCATTTGTAAAGTGTAAACCAAATTTGTAAAGTTCCAGCCAGCTCTCAATTTAAAATCCTAAGGTCATTGTCAACAGTGCAAATACTCCACTGGGGATCTGATACCCCAGTACCCAATGTGTTATATGAGGAAGCAGAAAGGGGAAACTGAATCTGGAAGAACAAATGGACTTAAGCATAGGGAAGTCTGTGCTGGAGGGGATCGTTTTAAAGAGACTCAGAGATAAGCTTTTAAGATATGTCAAGGCAGAAAAGACTCTCAAAGAATTGGAAAAAATCACAGGCAGTACTACTTAAAAAATACTTTTTTTGCAAAATGGATAATTTTGATTACATTAAATTGAAAAGTTTCTGTACAAATAAAGCCAATGTAACCAAGATTAAGAGGGAAGTAGAAAATTGGGAAAGAATTTTTACAACTGGTATCTCTGATAAAGGCCTCATTTCTAAAATATAAAAAGAATTGAGTCAAATCTATAATAATACAAGCCACTCCTCAATTAATAAATGGTCAAAGAATATGAACAGGCAGTTATCAGAAGAGAAAATTAAAGATATCTATAAACATGTGAAAAAATCTTCTAAATCTCTATTGATTAGAGAAATGCAAATCAAAACAACTCTGAGGTACCACATCTCACTGGCCAGATTGGCTAAGATGACAAAACAGGACGATGATAAATGCTGGGGAGGATGTGGAAAAATTGGAACACTAATACACTGTTGGTGGAGTTGTGAACTGATCCAACCATTCTGGAGAGCAATCTGGAATTATGCCCAAAGGGCTATAAATAAGTGCCCTTTGACCCAGAAATACAATTTCTAGGGTTATATCCCAAAGAGATCAGGGAAGTAGGAGGAGGACCCATATGTAAAAAATATTTATGGCAGTTCTTTTTGTGGTGGCAAAGAATTAGAAATCAAGGGGATGACCATCAATTGGGGGATGGCTGAACAAGTTGTGGTATATTAATGTAATGGAATACTATTGTGCTATAAGAAATGAGGAGCACACCCACACAAAATAACTGGCCATGTAACCTTGAGCAAGTTACTTAACCCCAATTGCTTAGGGGCAGCCAGGTGGCGCAGTGAGTAAGAGCGCCGGCCCCAGCGTTGGGAGACCTGGGATCAGTTCTGGCCTCAGATACTCGGCACCTACACAAAAATAACTAACTGGCTGTGTAACTTTGAGCAGGTTACTTAACCCTGATTGCTTAAAAAAAAAGAAAGAAACGAGGAGCAGATGGACTTCATAATAACCTGGAGAGATTTATATAAACTGATGCTGAGCAAGAGGAGCAGAACCAGGAGAACTCTGTACACAATTACAGACACATAGTATGTGTGATGACTGACTTCAATAGACTGGGCTCCTCTCAGCATTGTAAGGTTATAAGACAACTCCAAAAGACTCATGATCGAAAGAGATATCCACATCCAGAGAAAGAGCCAGGGAGTCTGAACGCAAATGGAAACAAACTACTTGCTCTGTTTCTTTTTCTTTCTTTTGTTTCCTCTTTCCCACTGATCATTCCGTTGGTTATAATCCTTCTTTCCACCTGACTAATGATTAATGTGAAGATATTTGTAGATCCTATATTTGAGTGCATGCCGCCATGATGGGGGGGAGGGGAGGAGAAGGAGGGGGAGAAAATTTGAAACTCAAGGGACTGTGGAACTGAATGTTGTAAACTAAAAGTAAATAAACAAATTAATTTTTTAAAAAATAATACTTTTTAAAAAAACTGAAAAGACATTAGCAATTTGCTTATCTTCTCATGTCTATGTAGTCTTTTTTTTTTTTTTTTTAGGCAACTGGGTTTACAACTTGGGTCACCCAGCTACTAAGTGTCAAATGTCTTAGGTCATATTTGAACTCAGGTCCTCCTGACTCCAGGATCTGGTGCTCTAACCACTGCACCACCTAGCTGCCCCTTCTATGTAGTCTTTTGAGGTTGGTCTGTGCACACATCAAAGATATTTTTGATGGAAATATGAGAAAGGCACAGGCAGATTTTAAAAATAACTTTTTTAGAGCATGACACAACCATACAATCACATGGTTGGGAAGATAAAAAATTCAAGATCCTACTGTGTTCATTGCTTATTGGCTAACAAAAAACATTTGACTCAGAGGAGCAAGACACAGACTTAAACCTTTCATCAGGATTTCTTCCATAGATTTGTTAAGGTCATACAAGATTCCTTGATGGATGTAAACAAAGGGAAAATGTTGGGACATAGAAGAAAATAAACATTTATTTAGCACCTACTACACACCAGGCACTAAGCTAAGCACTTTCCCAATATTATCTCTTTTGACCCTCAGCCCTGTGAGATTGGTGCTGGTCTGTTATTATCTCTATTTTACAGTTGAGGAAACTGAGGCAAACAACAGTTAAGTGACTTGCCCAGGTTCATAAAGATAGTCAGTTTCTGAGGCTGGATTTGACTTCAAGTCTTCCTGACTTCAGGCCCAGCGTTCTATCTAGTACACCTAATCAAGCATTATCAAGTGAGATATGAAACAGGAAGGCAAATTCTCACCAAAAACTCTACTCATTTCACCTCTGAAATGAGGATGATCTGCACAAATTCTAAACGGAAGAGAGATTCGATCCTCCTAGTGAGGTTCTCTACATGCTCCTGGTTGTAGATAACATTGCATGGATTATATCATGCCCCCAGACATCAGAAAGTCTCCTCCAGGAGATCCATAGCTACTCCAAAGAGACTAGCCTAGCAGTTCCCACAGAAAAAACCCAAAGAGAGTAAAAATACACATTGTCCAGATAATGATGTGCCATGACATCGGCATTCCATGGGTTAATCCACCAGTCCATTCATCTTGGACAGACACCATAGACCAACAATGGCCCACCTGGGCCCAGAAACAAACAGGAACAAGGCAATAGACCAGATTGTATTTGAAAGATGGATGATGTAGTATTTTCAGTGATCCCAAGCTGCCTATCTTTTTAATACCAGTTTTCTCTCATTATGCTCATAATCTCAGAAGAATCAAAATTGTGGGTGGCCCAAGGACAATGGGAAAATGAATGATGTCTGTGAATAGGCTGCAGCAGATGACCAAAATTGACTTGAATGCAAGAAGCAGTGTAAAAACATTAAAGAAATGCAGAAAGGTTGACTGATACTGTAGTAAAAGTGAGGGAAAATTGAAGGATAGTTAAATCATACACGCTCACGCTCCTCCCAAAGAGAAAGGCCTTTAGCACACCTGGAAGATCCTCTCTGGAGGTTTTGGGGGAGGAGATGATACATAAGAAATGCATGAGATGAGGAAGAATGTTTGACTGGAAGTTTGAGGCAGTGGAGGGAGAGTTGCTTTCCCTTGATTGGATGACAAGCTTGCAAGAGCAGAAGCTGTGCCATGCCTGTCCTCATATCTCCAATGCCTAGCTGTAGTGAGCACTTGCTTCATTGAACCAAATCACAGAACTGAAGAATTTCTCTAACCCTCGTGCTGTCTCCTTGACTGGGAAGAAGCTGGGACATCCCAGACAAAAAGAGGGCCCTGTTTCTTTGATGCCAGAAAATCACCAGGCTTAGTGCAGTGCCTTCAGCAGAGGAGAAAACATTAGGATGCTGAATTCTGGACTTTCTTGCTTGCGCCTTCCTCAGGCTCTGGCTCAGATACTCTGAGTGTAGGTGGGACCTCTGGGTCCCTGATTCTTACCTGAATCCTTCTTCACAAAGGCAAGAGTAACCATTCACTTCGTCTACACATTGGGCGCCATGCTGGCATTGATGGTGTGTGCAGTCATTGTAGTTTAAGCTGCAGTTGTCACCCACGTAGCCTGGAGCACATTCACATCTGGGCAGAAGGGAAACTCCAGATTTACTCGCTGCTCCAAAGCCAAGACCATTGCCATCACCATCATCATCACCACCACCACCATCATCATTACTGTTGTTTATATGACACTTTAAGGTTTGCAAAGTGCTTTATAAATATTCTCTCATTTGGTCCTTATAACAATGCTGTAAGATAAGTGCTATCATCGTCCCATTTTACAGATGAGGAAACTGAGGCTGAACTAATAAGTATTTGAGGCAGGATTACAGCTTCATTTATCATTCAATTCCATTTAGAAAGAGTTCTAGCATAGGAACTAAACCTGTGATTTAATCGATACTGCTAAAGTAGGTCAGCAACTACCTTAGGACAAAGTAACTCAACAACCCTTTATGAAGTACTTACTAAGTGTCAGGAAATGATACAAAGAGATACAAAGAACAAGCCCCTCCCTCCTTTCCCTCCTCCGCCCCTGCCCCTCAAGGATGGGACATTTTAATGGAATGTTCTTATAGGCTTAGACAATTGCCCAGAGCAGAGGTGTCAAAAGCTAAGGGCAGAACCAGATTAAAAATGTAATTGGGAAATATTTAATAATATAAATAAAAATACAATAAAACATAGTTAAGATTACACTTAAATACTAAGTCAAAATGCAGCCCAGGAGAATCCTTACAGTTTGCTATTTGAGTTTAACACCACTGACCCAGGGCCCCAGGGGCTCAGTGGACTTGCCCAGGGTCACACAATCAGCACATGGTGGAAGAACCAGAACCCAGGTCTTCCTGGCTCCAAGTCCATTTCTCTATTCAACATGTCATGCTGGCTTTTGTTAGGAACATTTTTTTTTCTCAAATTGAGCTAAAATCCCTAAAATTTCCACTCCTAGTTCTTCCTCCTTGGGGCCTCCCCTTTCTACAAAACAACCAAGGGAAAAGTATTATCAAATCTGAATTCAAAGTTAACTCAGTGGCCATCTCCTCCAACGCATGCCTAAACAATAATCCCCTCTAAAAATACCCAATTAGTGGTCATCCAGTTTTTATTTGAAGAACTCCCTCCCTCCAGAGGCAGCCCAGCTGTTTGATTTTTGGATGACTCTTACTGTTTAGGTATCAAGTCTAAATGTGTCTCTGTTACTTCTTCCTAGTCCCTACCCTCTGGGGTCAAGCAGAGAAGAAATAAACATTTATTACTCTGTGCCAGGCCCTATGCCAAATATTTTACAAATATCTCATTTGTACAACAACCCTGTGAGGTAGGTATCCCCATTTTACAGTTGAGGAAACTGAGACAGATTAAGTGACTTGCCTAGGGTCACACAGCTACTAAGTAACTGAGGCTGTTTTTGAACTCAGGTCTTCCTGAATCCAGGCCCAGTGCTCAATCCACTAAACTACCCTACCCAGCTTCCTCTACAGAAAAGGTATCATCTCCCTCTTTTATGCAACAACCCTTCAAATAGCTGAAGATAGGTATCATAGGCACCCTAACTCTTCTCCAGACTAAACATTCCCAGTTCCTTTGACCAGTCCTCATATGACATGACCTCAAGGCCCTCTAACATCCTGGGTGCCATCCTTCAGATACTTTCTAGCTTACAAATATGTGGTTTTTAAAGCAAATGTCATTTGCAGATATATGGTAGAGGGAATTATTTTTTTTCAGGCATAGGTTGGACTAGATCACTGCTAAGGTCAACTCTAAAATTCTGTGATTCTGTTATCTGTTATCCTGATTAGCAACTGACGTGACATATGGACTTGGCAACCAAGTCAGAACCAAGTAGCCTAGGAAGGGGAGGGGGCACATTTAAGCAAAGGGAGGTGACCTATGGATTGGGAAACACTTACTTGGGCCCCTCAGGGGTACCAACACACTTGGCACCATGTTGACATGGGTTTAAGTCCAGAGAACAGAAGTCCACCAGCTGCTCACAGACCCTTCCTACAGAGAAAGAGACAAGACAGGGTGCCAACTTTACAGTCCCTATTAATCAGGGGCTTCCCTGGCCCACACTAAATCACAGGGCCATAGATACGGAGCTGGGAGAGACCCCAGAGGCCATCTAACCCAACCCCTTCATTTTACAGACAAGAGAAGTCAGGCACAGAGGGGATATGTGACTTGCTGAAGGTCACAGAGGTAGAAAGTGGCAGGGCTGGAATCTGAACCCAGATCTTGGCTCCAAATCTAGCACTCTCTCCATGATACCACTCTGCCTCCCCTGTAAGGAAGCAGGGCTGCTTCAGGCCACCGCCAGTCCTTGCTACTGTTGGGTGGTGAGGAGAGGCTTTGAGAGCTGATGAGCCAGGCCTATTCATCCCAAGACTACAGTTACTCGGATGCTTGAATTTGATTGTTTCTTATGTTGTCAGTTAAGGAGTGCAGGGGGCTCAGAAGTTAACAAGCCCTTTTTTGATCCTTTCCCCCTTAACATTCACAGACACAAACACTTAATCGTTCTCTCCTGTGAAGGTGGCACCTGTGTATTGAAGGGGGCATAAACATGTGTAGTTGTTGACTCCATCCACACAGATGCCCCCATTCTCACAGGCGTGATCTCTGCAGTTGTCTGTGTTCACCGCACAGGTTGGCCCCTCAAACCCCAATGGGCAGGAACACCTGCAAGGGACAAGAAAAAGCAGGTCAGCTTCCAGGCAGCAAGTAGTCTGAGTTTCTGGCTCACTTCTTGCTTCCTGTGCCTTTGGACATGCCACAGTTCTCCCAGTCAAAGCTGAGACCTCCCTTCTGAACACTAATTCCAATCGTGCCAGTGATATCCCAGGGCAAGATCTGCACCAGGAGTCAGGAGACCCCGGGTTTAGTCCCTCTAGTGCTACTTCTAAGCTGTGTGACTTTGGGCAAGACATTTTCCTTCTCTGAGCCTCATTTTTCTGATCTGTAAAATAAAGGGGTTGGACAAGATGATCTCAAAGTTCTTTCCAAACTTTAACACATCTAAGTCCTTCTCACTTCTGGAGTTAGAAGTGCTCCTCCTACCATGGGGGTAGGAGCCCAGAGGAGCTTCCTAACCTTCTTATCTCTTGTTCTTGTTCTAATGCTCCAGAACCCTGGACAGTGCTAATGCATGGAAGCTAGCAAACCAGTGTTCTGTGTATCCTATGACATTAAAAGCCTATTCCTCGGTTTTAGAGTCAGGCAGCCTGGGCCAGGGTCCCTTCCCCTCTCTGGGCCTCAGTTTTCTCATCTGTAAAATGAGGTGCTTGGACTAGATGCCCTCTTGAGTTTCATTGCAGCTTGAAGATCTGTGATCTTTGATACATATTGCCAGCAACTGCCAAATGGAATTAAGTGAGTTTGTGTGTGTGTGTGTCCTTCCTTATTTCTCAGAGGACGGAGCTATGGCTCTTCTGTCTTTTCTGCCCTACCTCCCACAGCGCCCCTCCCTGGCCCCACACACATATACACTGCCTCCATTTACAGTATGAGTGAAGGAAAGAAATCATGGTGCTTCTACTTCATCAAGAAACACCACAGCGTCCAGAAGCCTACCAAACTATCTGGTTTCTCCAAGATCTTTCACTCCAGTCCTTCGAGAAATGTTTATTCAGAACATGTGAGTCTAAGGGACCTTAGAGTTTATCCAATCCAACACCCCCATTTTGGAGATGAGAATACTAAAGCCCAGAGCAATGAGTGACTTGTCCTATACCACATGAGTCACCAGTGGCAGAGCCAAGAATTTGAACCCAGGTCCTTTGACTTCAGATCTAGTGATCTTTGACTGTACCACATTAAAAATCTGATCCTCTGGTCAAATTCTTATGGATGTCATGAAGTTCATGCTTAAGATTAAACTCCAGGCCCGATCCCTGCTCTCCTGCTCTGTGGCTAGTCCTTTTAGCTGTCTGCTCTAAACCAGCCCTGACATTTTTGCATCTTGATCCAAAAATCACTGTGAGCCTTAGGGAGGGAGCCTTTTTTTACTATGTCTGAGAGATGGACAGGGTAAATGCATTGATTGAGCTGCTCTGCTAAACCCCAAAGGAGAATCTATGCCTATTGTAAGGATGCTGGGTTTCCAAGGCGACGGGAAGAGAGGCCATTTAGCATTTTATTTTTTACATCTGGTAATTTGGGTTTGAAGAGATAGGTTTGGCCATCTCTGCTTCTTGATTCAACATCATTTTCCAGGCAGCACATTTGTTCTTTCCCTGATGGGGATTTATTTTCAGAAACTAATTATATTTCCCCAGAAAGACCCATGGCCTTGGGACTGAGGGCTGGAGAGGGAGAAGGCACTGAGATGCCTCAGCTGGGCACATGGCATTTGGCTTCTGCATACCTCCTGCTCCTGATGGATCAGAGATAGCCCTGATAGCAAGTTGACGGGTTCAGATCACAGAGAAAATCATTTTTGGATTAGGATTTCAGAGTTTAAAGGGACCTTAGAAATATCTAGTGTGACCTTTTAATTTCACTGAGAAGGAAAATAATTTGTTCAAGGTCACACAGCTAGTTTATAGCAAGGCCAGGAACAGAATTCAAACCTGCTGAGTCCTCAGGCCACTGCTCCTGTTGGCCTCCCACCCCCAGCTCCGATGAGGATCTCACTTCAGATGTACACCAGACATTCATGGCCTGGACCTGGCCTCTCACCTGCTCCTGAGCAGCTCTATTAGATGCTCTGAACAAGCCTGGCTAGAGTCATCCTGCTCTCTGATCTGGGGGCAAAGGGCAGCACCATATTTTGGGTGTGGGGGCAGCTGCCTCTCTCTCAATCATGTCATTCACTGCCAAGTATAGTGTCACACCAGCATGAGAATACATGCGGTGCTAGACACATAAATATGTTTGCCCTGAAGATGGTCTGCTCCCTTCACACTGCTGCTCTCTTTTCTGGTGGAATTCCCCTGGTCTTCTCCCTGATTTTCCTCTTTTCCAAGTTCATCTACAAGTCCTAGTTAGGACCCATTTTCTGAAGCCCATCATAGGCAGACTAGACTCTCAGCTCCTCCATGGTCTTTTGGGTCTATCCAGGTTTTAGATCATCTCTCCTACCAGGAACCTGGCCCTTACTTAGCCCAACCCCCATCAGAGAACTACCTTTCCTCCCCACAAGGCTAACCTGCTGCTACTTGCCCAAGATTGTCCTGGGGAGAGAAAGTAGACCCTTTGGGCACTCACGTGAACCCGGCTCCCTCTCCTGCTTGGGAGTGGCAGGTCCCGCCATTTTCACAAGGGCCACTGGAGCAACTGTTGAGTGATATTTCACAGTCTCTGCCCTGGGGAAGAGGAGGGGAAGGAGAAAGAAGAGGAGGAGGAGGAAGAGAAGGAGAAAGGAAAGGAGGAGGAGGAGGAGGAGGAGACAGTAAATCCAGGGAGACACAGGATCTGAAAAGACTAAAGAGACAGTTTGAGGGAAAGGTGGGGCCTGAAAAGGCTACAGACCATGAAAATTTCCTCCACCCAGTCCCCAGTTACTCTCCTAGTCCCAGTTCTGCAATACAGGCTCTGGGATCACAAGAGATCTCTGCCTGGAGCAACATGAGCAGTGATTTAGCCTGGGCCCTACCAGAGATCTGTACCAGATGCCCATCTCTGCCTACCTTGTAGCCGCTGGGACAGACACACCTATAGGAGTCCAGTGGGTCATTCTGGCAGGTTCCCTGGTTCAGACATGGGTTGGACAGGCAGGGGTTACATTTGGCTTGCACAGCCAGGGAGGGAGGACCTATGAGAGAGACCGGGAAAGGAATTTGTAAAGTCCCTTGGAGGGTCCCAAGAATGAGAGTCACTGTTATGTTCTTAGAATCCCATCTAATATGTCTCAGTTGGAAGAAGGAATATTTGACCTACAGCATATAAATAGCCTGGAAGCACTTTAGGAAAAAAAGACTTTCCTTTCTGCCATCTCCCTCCCTCTGGCTCACACCTACCCATTGACTTGCAAACTCACTCATCCTGAAAAAAATAATATATTCTAAGTACAGGTGTGTTCTGGAAGTATAGATCCCTTCTTTGGTATCTTGACGGAAGGTAGGTGACACCATAGTGCACAGTGACCCTGGGCAAGTCACTTAACCCTATTTGCCTCAGTTTCCTCACCAATAAAATGAACTAGAGAAGGAAATGACAAACCATTCCGGTATCTTAGCCAAGAAAGCCCCAAAAGGGGTCATGAAGAATCAGACACAACTGGAGAACAACTGCAAAGATCAATATCTGGAGATATGTTTCTGTAAGAGTGCCAATTTTGGAAACAGTTATAACTGCAAAGGGGCATCCATCCCCCATAGAAATCCAGTCAACCAGGAAGGATACAAGATGGAGGTCAACCTGTGTTCGAGTTTGGAGCAAGGAAGGTGGTTGGGGGAGGCCAACTGTTCTGCAGTTTTGTTCTTCTGTCCCCTGATGAGCAGGTCAGCAGAGAAGAGAGTCATGGGACCACCATGGGCCACCTGAAACCTCTCTTCCTCTCACACAGACTTTGCTTCTACCAGTAAGTTCCAGGACTTGGCCTGCTAATTCCTTGGTTTTTGTATTTGTTTGTTTTGTTTTCACAACCATTACCCTTTTTCTGGACTAGGTCCATTACTACTCAAAGTTCTTGGCTACAGTAGGAGGATGCAGTCTACAGTAACTGCCGAATCTCTGAAATCACATGCAGCCCATTTTTAGGGGTTGTTTCTGAGAGATTTTCCTGGTAACATCTACAGGAAAAATATAGAAGGGTTTTAAAATAAATAAAGGGGGGAAGCAACAGTTATTTAAGTCTTTGAAGCCAACATCTGTCTATGTAAGAAGAGCTAGACCTCACTCCTCATCAGCCCTGCTCCTTACTCTGTCATTCTCTGAAGCCCATTTCCCAGATCTTATCCCCAGAGTCAGCCCCACTAAACCCTGTACAATTATAACCAAAGTGGGCCTGGAAAAAGAGATCTGAGAAAGCATCCTCCCCTCTTCTCTGCAGAGGCAAGGAATATAAACAGAAAACATGGTGTACACTGTTGGATTTAGCTGATGTGTTAATTTTGCTCAAGTGCTTTTCTTTGTTTTTAAAAATAAATTATTGTTGTAAGGAATACAACAATATTTTTTGGGTGGAGGGGATATACTGAGGAATTTAGGTGGAATTTGTAAAAACAATATAAATAATTTATCATTCCCTTCTTATTTGGAGCTAGGTTCTAATGGAACTCTCTCTTTGAGAAAGAACCATCACCTGAAATCTCCCCCCTCCCTCCCTTCTTTCTGATAGATGCCACCATGGGGACCTTAGGCACTAATGATGGGTCTGGGGCCAGAGAGATTATTATACAGACTAATGGTGAAAACTTGGGGGTCACGTGTTAATGTGCTGTAGGGACCAATAGGCACTAATGGTGGGACCAGACTCATAATGAGTAAGCCCTCCCAATGCTGCTAATTGAAATGCTTTGGGGATCACAGGGACTAATGGTGGTACCATGGGGAGTGTAAGCACTAATGCTGGAACCATCAGCACTAATGGTGGGCCCATAGGTGTTAACAGTAATAATCATAGCCAAGACTTATGTAGTGCTTTAAGGTTTACAAAGCATTTTATGTACATTTTCTTATTTTATAACCACATAAGGTGACACAGATATTATTACTATTACCATTTGACAGATGAGGAAGCTGAGTCTGAGGGAGGTTTAGTGACTAAACCTAAGTCTCACAGCTAGAACATATCTGTGGCAGAATTCAAAACCAATTCTTCCTGATATAAGTCTAGTCTCTCTACCACTCCAGGATACTTAATGATAGAACTATTGGGACTCCAAAGAGATAATAATTTCTAATAATGGACATCAAGGGACCAAAAGCACCAAGACTGGGGCTGTCAGTTGCCTCCAAGAAGGCAGTTTTATCCTGGAGAAAATTACTCCAGACTGGTGGTCTCCATATCAGGCATCTCTTGCTTCTAAAAGAAAGGTCTTCTTGGCCCATTTTCCACAGTCAGGGAGTGATTTGCCTCTGTTCTTTTTGCCTCTAATTTGCATCTGTTCCATGTAGTTCCTTGGGCAGGGCATTTGTCTCCATTACGGACCAAGCTCATGCCCAGCCCTGTTCTCTGCTCTTGCTGGAATGCCCTCCCCTTTCCTTTCTAACCTACCTAGATCCTACCCATCCTTTAGGACAAGCTTTGTCTTACAACATTGTCCAGCCCCTTCCATGGTTCATGGAACCACGTTAGACCACAAGGCAGGAGACGTGGGTGTCAGTCTAGCCACTAACTAGCTGCCTGACCTCAAGCAAATCATTCAACTTCAACACATGTATTATTCACTGCTGTGTACAAATCACTCTGATCAAGTGATACGGGGAGATAAAAGAATGAAGAACAACTCCATCTGTGCTAGCTGCATCCAGGATAGGAAAGTCCCCTGAGACCCTGGTGCTTGCCTTTGGAGGCAGGATGCAGGTACATATAGACACACTGCCTGGAGACTATACCATTGCCCCAGCAATACAGAAAAGGAAACGGGAAGCCTGGGGAGACCAGAAGTGTGTGTTAAAGGAGAAGAAAGGAGAGAAGCTCACCTTGGCATTCAAACTTCTTGGCAGGAGTCGTGAGGAGCAGTTTGCCTTCCATATCGGGGGGTCCAGCACATCGGGCAATACCAGGTTCCTTGTAACCTGTTTTGACCCAACTGGAGAGCCAGCGAAGGTGGCAGTTACAGTAAAGTGGATTGGCTCCAATGGCCCTGGAACCAAGAGGGCAGAGAGATTGGCATTAAAATCATAGGAGCCCTAGAGTAGAACACTCAAATCTGGAATGTGAGAACATTGTCACACTGAGTGATAGAATAGAATAGAATAGAATAGAATAGAATAGAATAGAATAGAATAGAATAGAATAGAATAGAATAGAATAGAATAGAACTTAGATGGCATCTAGTCCATTCCCTTTTGCAGTTGGGTAATTATGGCTCCTGAGCATTAACAATAATTCATTTATTCAGCAAACTGAGCACCATCCATCTCTCCTACCCCCTGACATGGGGCACTATGAGACTTGCAAAGAACTTCATAAATATATCACCAGGGGTGGCCGGGTAGCACAGTGAGTAAGAGCACCGGCTCCAGTGTCAGGATGACCTAGAGATTGAATCCCGGGCTCAGACACTTAGCACCCACCCAGAAACACCTGGCTGTGTAACCTTGAGCAAGTTACTTAACTCCGATTGCTTAAAAAAAACAAATAAATAAATAAATATATCACCTGTGAACATCACAATAGTCTTGTGAAGTAGGAACTACAGGCATTTTTATTCCCATTTTATAGAAGAGAAAACTGAGTCACAAGAGAGGTTAAATAACTTTTCCCATGGAAGAAACTTGCCACTATCTTCAATTTATATTTGTTACTCTGGGTAGCAACCTCTAGAACCAAGTAAAACAATTCTAATCCCTATTCCCTGTGAAACTCCTCAAGATATTTAAAGATGCTTTTCTTCCCTCTAGAAAGTTAACATTTCTTCTAAGGACTGTGATATCATCATTTGGAGTTTTTTGTTTTAAGATGCAACATAGGTGCCAGAGATCATATCTAAAGCCAAGTCTTCCCAGCTCCAAGGCCAGCACTAGATGGGTCATATGTTGCTGCTTTTCTACATGCTTGGTACTGTGTTAGGACCCATGGAGAAGACAAAGACTTACAAGATATGGCCCTTTCCCTTCATGCAAGAGGTTACTGCACTAGATACATAGCTACAAAATGGGACGGTAGTGGCCCTGGGAGTCAGGAGCCATTTCTAATAATGGTTCAAGCTTGAGAGGTTTTTTTCAACTCCACTGCTAACAGTTTTCTGTAATCTATTGAGATTGCGACCAAGGAGTGAGTCTGTTCCCCTTCCATGAGACAGAACCATGGATAGGTCTATACACATTAGGAGGATGGGAAAATCCTCCAGTGTGCTATGGGAATGTAGATCCAAGAATCTAAGGTTTCAGTGAGTCAGAACAAGCACTCCCCACCCCCGCCCTCCCCCCCCCCCCAGATTCCCTAGCCCTGATCAGACAGTGTCAAGCCTTTGGTGCTCTGATCTGGCCACTCTATGGAGAGAACCTGCTAGCAGTTACTATTTTGCCCAGGGCTGGGAATCAAGAGACCTGGGGATATATTTGCTGTGGACTTTGGGCAATCCACTTAACATCTCTGGGACTCAGCATCCTCATCTGTAAAATGAAGGCAAATGTAACAATAAATGAGACGATAAAGCCCCCCTCCAGTTCAAATAGTATGTGTATCTGTGTTGCCAAGGATATATTCTGTTACCAATATAACTCTCCCCTTGGAAACCTGAAGAAACAGGCTTTAATCAAATCAGTCGCTGACAAAGAAATACCCTCCTTCAAGTGACCCACCCTAAGAGGACCGTCACTTCAATCTCTGATTTACTGAAGGACCTATTCAAAACTGTACCTCAGTTTAACCATATGTGAAAAAAAAATCCACCTGAAGGCAATCAATACAATTCACTCATTGAGAATTTACAATATGCAAAACACATCATAGGCATTAAAGGGCTTTGAGGGAGGGAGGGGAACACCACTGGAATGATACCCCCAGCCTGTGAAGACCCATAAAGCCACATTCTAGACAGATGTCAGAGTGGGAAGAGACCTCAAAGATCATCTTGTTCAACCTTTTTTTACTGATGGATAAAGCTGAGGTCCAGAAGCAGGAAAGTCATTTTTCCTAGAGCACACTTCTAGTGGATAGCAGAGCTGGGATAAGAACACAATTTTCTTGACCACCAATGCAGTGGTCTCTCCACTTCACCAGATAGCCTCTCTTGAGGATTCTGAAACCAGAAGGATCAGAAGGTTCAAAGATTTTGATTTGAAAGAGACCCTGGAGGTCACCTGCTCCAAAACCCTCATTTTACAGCAGGGGAAACCAAGATCTTAAGTGACTCATCCAAAGGCAGGGCTGGGATTCAAACCCAGACCTTCTGTGTCCAAACTTAACATGATGCACCATGAAAAAACTGGTCCCTGGCCTGCCTGTCACTGGAATAGAAATGATTCCGGATCACTGAGAATGAGTTTGGGGGAGCAGTTGCTAAGAGGTCTATGATTCTGTAAGTAAAGCAGATAATCATATTTAAGTCAGCTGAGGGCCATCCCTCTGTTCACCTCCCACAAATAATCACTGCTGCTTCAAAGGGTCTTTTTGATGCTTCATGGAAACTTATCGTTGGGGGTATTGAGGCAGTAGCCTATGTCTTGGGACTGCATTTTCTCTCTCCTGGCCAGAAATACCTGAAAGAACCATATAAGATCTGGGAGACAAAGGGTGTTTTGTGCTAGTGTTTTATGAACTGGCTCATTATATTGTGGTTGCAGAGATAAGTCATCCAGCAAGGAAAAGGCAAATAATGGGGGAGGGGCAAAGCACGGACAAGGAAGGAAGTGGAGAGTGGAATGGGGAGTGGGGGAGGGGAATAAGAGCTAGCATTATATAACTCTTTAAGGGTTGCAGAGCTTCTCATGTATGTTTTCTCATTTGATCCTTTACAGATGGGGAAGCAGGCTGAGAGAGATTAAAGGGACATGCCAACACAGCTGACTGGGGGTCCTATGCAGGATCTGAACTCAGGTCTCCCTGACTCCCAAGTCTGATACTCTCTCCACAGTGCCATCTGGCTGCCTGAAGGAAAGTGAAGAAGGAAGGAAGGAAGGAAGGAAGGAAGGAAGGAAGGAAGGAAGGAAGGAAGGAAGGAAGGAAGGAAGGAAGGAAGGAAGGAAGGAAGGAAGGGAGGGAGGGAGGGAGGGAGGGAGGGAGGAAGGAAGGAAGGAAGGAAGGGAGGGAGGGAGGAAGGAAGGAAGGGAGGAAAGAAGGGAGGGAGGGAGGAAGGAAGGAAGGAAGACAGCCTTCCAAATAAGATCTTCTGGCCACAAAGCAATATGATTGCAGGGGTTATAGAATCCCTGGAAGTGACCTAAGAAACCAGTTAGTCCAAGTCATATCTGAGCAAAACTCATGTCCAACAAGTGTCATCCAGTCCTCACTAGCGGACCTCCAGTGAGGTGCACCCCATTACCTCCTGAGGAGTTCATTTGACTTTTGGATAGCTCTAAGTATTAGGAAATGTGTCCTTTCTTTGAACCTGTTTGCCTTTCTATAATTTCTACTTTTTGAACCCTGCAGAACAAGTTGAATCTCTTCTCCCTGTTATTGGCCTCTCTGATACTTGAATACACATATCATGTGCTCTCTCCCCTGAAAAAAATCTCTTCTCTAAGCTAAACATTCCATTCCTTCATTCAAATTATCCATGGCATGATTTCCAGTCCTTCCATCATCTTGTTAAAGGCAGCCATGTAGTTTCCTTGATGTCTCCTCACTTATCTTGACTTTAAACACCCTGTTAACTTCTGTTGCTCTGACCTTCCTAAGCTATGTTCCTGAGTCTTTTTCTCTGTGGGTCTGTGTTCATGTTCCCTTGGAGGATGTGCGACCCTGGCGAAGTCTTGGGATGCTGGGCTATCCCTGAAAAACTGAATCCACACATTGAAGCTGCCCAAAGTGTTGGACATAGAGAGACAGAAGGGTTTGGCAATCATGGATCTGGGCCACAAGGTCAGCAGCAATGGACAGCTGCTTCTTTTGCTGGAGCATGCCTGTGTCAGAGGTCACGGGAGCCTAGGATCCACTAGACTCACTGAGGTGTGGGGAGGAAAGCTCTGTGTAAATCTTAAGGTATTTTGTGTGCGTGTGCATATGTGTGTGTGTTCTTGTCCGTGAGCAATTGGTAGGAAAACCAGAAGCCAAAATAATATTATAACATGGAATATTTGTACTTAGAGTCAGCATAGTCTGACCAGAACACTGGATCAGGAACCAAGAGTCCTGGACTCTATTTCCATTCAATGGCTGGCTTATGGGACATTGGCAAGTCATTTCCACTCAAACTGTATCTTCCCTTTTGAAAAGCCAAAAGGAGACCCAGTGGAAAGAGCTCCCCACTTGGAGTCAGAAAGACCTGAGTTTGATTCTGCCTTCAGATGCTTCCCAGCTGTGAGGCTCTGGGCAAGTCTCCTAGCCTCTCTCAGCCTGTTTCCTGTCTCTGTCTCTGTCTTTGTCTCTGTCTCTTCTTTCCTCAGTTTTACAAGAATGATAACTCTTACCTCCCAGGGTCATTCTGAGAATCAAATGAGATCGTGGATATAAAGCAAACCATAAAGTACTATATTTATGTCAGGTAGCATTATTATAAGCGATTATCTGTTTTCAGACAGGACATTCTTACTGAGTGTTTTACAAATAGCAAAGATAGGTATTTACCCTTGTTCAATACTTCCTTTCAACCCCAAGGAAACAAAATGAAGAAAATAAATTTTATTCAATTCAGCAAACATTTATTACACATCAACTGTGTGCAAGGTCCTTTGCATACACAGGGATCCAAAGACAGAAAACAGAAAGACAACATTCAGCTGAGAGGAAAGCACAGTAAACACTATTCTGGGCACCTCCCAATGGGACCAAGGTGACTCCGGAACTCCGGGCAAGAATCTGGGTGGTTGCACAAAGTGAGAACCCACCCCCCGTGTCGTAAGAGAAGACTGTGCAGTATCAGAAGCCTGTGACTATCCCACACCAAGTCCCTTCTCTTGCTGTTACCTCAGGCATTTGACTCTTGTATCTCTCACTGACCACCGTCCATATGACCATGCACAGGCCCACACACACGCTTCTGGGACAGAGCCTGGTCTACATCTGCACAGAGCAGCCCGTGTCTGCCCAGCCCACTCCCCTTTTCATTCCCCCCCCCCCATCTATTGCTTCTCATGTTCCTGACACAGAGAAGGACAAAAGCATCTGCCTGGAGCACAAACAGTTAGAATTCCCCACCAGCACAACCACCACTGTCAAGGCCTCTGAAAACTAAGAGAGAGGGGGGGGGGGGGGGGAATGGGGTCATGCAGAGAGCTGCCGCCTGGAAGTCAGGGGACCAAGGCTCCCTCCTTCACCAACCCACTGCATGACCTTGAGTGGGTCAGTTTTCCGGTCTAGAGTTTCCTTGTGGGTAACATAAGGAAATTAGACTAGCAGATCCCTAGGGTCTCTTTGAACTCCAAATAAAACTTTTATCTCTCTCTCTCTCTCTCTCTCTCTCTCTCTCTCTCTCTCTCTCTCTCTCTCTCTCTCTCTCTCTCTCTCTCTCTCTCTCCCTCTCTCTCCCTTCTGTCTCTGTCTTTTTCTCTGTTTCTGTCTCTCACTCCCTCTGTCTGTTTTTCCTTTCTCTTCTCTTTTCTCTCTCTGTGCCTCTCTCCTTTCTCTCTGTGTCCCTCTTTTCTCTCCATCTGACTCTCTCCTCACCTCTGTCTCTCCTTTCTCTCTATGTATCTCTCCTTTCTGTCTCTGTCCTTTCTGTTTCACACACACATGTATGCATGCATGAACGTACACACACTACCCAGACCTGTTTGTTACTTTTAGTTAGCTTGGGTTTTTTGTTTGTTTGGTTGGTTTTTGTCTTTAGATATAAGAGGTATTTCTTTATTCTCAAAGCTAGCGTAAGCACTGTGGAAGATAACTGTTTTCTCTTTGACACATCCTTGTACCAGCCAAAACCCAGAGATTCCTGTAAACAATTGAACTTTGTGACCAGGCTTGGACAGACTCAGCCAAGACGCTGACATCTGAACAGATCTGTACGATCCGTATTTATCGACTGTCTCCTGACCAGTCTTCTTACTCCTCCCAAAGAAGGAATTTGAATTTGCAGACAGAAGCTGTGACTCTTCTGTGTCTCTTTGTCTCTGTGGGGTTTTTTCCTTTTATAAAATGCAAGATTGAATACTTAGCCTCTGAACTGGAAGCTGGGGACAGAAGCACAGTGTCCCTGACTATTGTTTCATTTTTATGTCAATTCAAAAAGGTCACAAACACAGGCCCCAATTCAAGAAAAACCCAGCCAGAAGCTATCATAGGCACTGGAACTCAGCCCCTTTTACTGCCCACAAGGACAGTGGGGGTGTCTGCACAGAGCCAGGGAGCCCAAGAGGGCAGGCTCCATTCTGTAGGTGGGGACTTCATGGTGGCAGCAGCCTGCTTGGAACCACAGCCTGGCATCAGGGGAACCTGGGAAGCAGGGCACCCACTCAGCAGCCAGAGGCACCTTTGTCCTTAAAACCAGGAAGCTGGAGCTGAAGAAACTCAAATCAGGAATCTGCAGCTGGCTCTCAGGGATGCCAGGGCCAGACCCAGAAGAGGCAGAATTCTGGAAAACTGCCCAGTTGTATAGCTTCCCTTTAACACTGCCAGGGGCATGAGGGATTCCTTCAGACCTGGCTAGATTGTGAAATCTACCCCTGCCAGCTTTATACTTACCCTCTCCAGTCATGGCTTTCTCTATCTGTAAAATAGGACTATATTGTGTATGCATGCATGCATATACACATGTACTTGTATGCATGTATACATACAATACACATTAACCTCTCTAGTCATGTCTTTCTCTATCTGTAAAATAGTAGACATGTGTATGTATGTACACATGCACATGTATGTATGCATGCATAAATACAATACACCTTGCCCTCTCTGTTCATGGCTTTTTCTATCTGTAAAATAGGAGTGTATTGTGTATGCATGTACACATGTACATATATGTGTGTATGTATACATATAATACACCTCACCCTCACTGGGCATTTTTTCTCTATCTGTGAAATGGGAATTAAAGGTGTGTCTGTGTGTGTACATATATGTGTTTATATATGTATGTATGTTGTTCAGTCATTTTTCAGTTATGCCCAACTCTTTGTGACCCCATTTGGGGTTTTCTTGGCAAAGATACTGGGGTGGTTTTCCATCTCCTTCTCTAGCTCATTTTACATATGAGGAAACTGAGGTAAACAGGGTTAAGTGACTTTCCCAGGGTCACACAGCTAGGAATTGTCTGAGGCTGGATTTGAACTCAGGTTCTTTCTGACTCCAGGGTTGGAACTCTAACCACTGAGCCACATACATGTGCCTTATATGTACATACACACAGGTGTGCATAGACATGTACACATAGGTGCACATTATGTGTACATATAGAAACATATTATATTCCCATTTTACAAAGAAAGCAATGACCAGTGACAGGGGCAGAATGGCGGGATTTCTACTGTCTCAAGGCAGTAGAACCAAGAAACATCTATTTTCCCTGACATCGACTTCTTATTTCCTTCCCTGAACCTCATCTAACACATGTCCTGCTCTGTTTTACAGTACACTCCTCTGTGAATGCTCCCCTCCCCCATGGCCCATTAGATTATCAGCCATAAAAGTGCAGGCACTCTGGTTTCTTCTGTCTTTGGGTCCTATCTCATCCCTCATACAGCTTCGGTTCTTCACAAATGTCTGAACTAAGTTGAATGTATCCCAAACATCCCAGTTTCTTTTCATTACCTTTATGAATTTATCACAATTTTATTTGGAGGAAGGGGAGAAGCTGGTGCTATTTTCAACCTGTGGCCCCCTGGCTACTAAGTCCCACAAAGCTTATATCTCTTATGTGAAATAGGACTTCCTGCCTCATCAGAAAACATTCTCTGATCAGTGTTCTAAGGGAGCCATTTAAAGCTGCCGGGTAGCACTAGAGGGCTGTGGGAAATGACAAATGGAAAGGAACACTGGTAACGAACAGTCAGCCTGTCTGCCCCAGCTATCTCTACACGTTGGAATGAATAAATGGAAGCTTCCATTTCTTATTCATCTTTGTGTCTTTTTCAGTGTTTAATGCTCTCAAATTGTACCTGCAGAATTGAGCTGAATAACTTGGATAAGCAGGTAGGTGGCACGATGGATAAAATGCTGCTGCACCTGGAGTCAGCAAGACCTGAGTTCAAATCCTATGTCAAACACTTACTCTTTGACCCTGGGAAAATGTGCCTCTGCAAGGATAACAACAGCCCCCACCTCAGAGAGTTGTTGTGAAGACCAAATGAGAGAACATCTTGAAAAATGCTTTGCTAACCTTAAAACAGTATAAAAATGCCTATTTTTTTACTTTAAAAATTTTCTTGCCCTGGTCCCGCTTAAAAACCAAAAGGGGCCCCCAGGAAGGGAAATATCTGCAGCGAGGTACTTACAGATGAGAAAGGGAGGTCACGTCAGTGAATATGCCCTCACGGAGAGTGGAGATGTCGTTGCCATGGAGAGACCTGAGGAGACCACAATCGACTATTAGTATCATTCCCAAAAAGACAGGCGCCACCAATTTGCAGAAACACAGAACCAGGCTGATGGTTAAAACTGGAAACAAGGGGTTGGCTTCTGACAAGCTGGACCTTGAGTGTGTGCAGGCACAAGAATACCCCTGTCCAGGGCTCCAAGGTCCACGTCTGACCAGCTCATGGCTGTCCCCTTGGAGGCCACAGTGTTATTGATCAGGGAGACAGCTGAGAGAAGGGTCTTTGTTCAACAGCCCCACTCCTACTCATCCTCATCTGTACTAGCTCCAGTGTGACTGTAGGCAAGTCACTGGTGACTCTGAGACTTGTTTTTGTTGTTTTTTTGTTTTTGTTTTTGTTTTTTGCCTGTAAAACAGAGATGAAACTTGCACTACCTGCCTCGGAGAGATGTTGTTCTGACTGGTCTTTTGCTTTTTAGGAAAATGCTTTGAAGAAAACTTGTTATAAAGTGCAAAGCACTCAATAAATGTGATCTACTTAGAGTATAATTTTCTTCAGGGAAAGAAGGATATTAGATCCCTTAAGAAGGTATATGTATTTGTACCACTGAGAGGGGAATACGTAAGCGAATTTTCCTTGCTAACCCACGTCTACATCCTACATGCCAGTCAATGCAGACACCACCTTTCTGACCACATACAACTTGGTTATTTTTGGCAAAGTATTCTCATTTATCTCCACTGATTCAGCCTGGCAGTTGTGACTTAGAGTCTTAGACAGCTGTGCCAGGGCCATCGACAACTCAGACAACTGCTCAGAGTCATAGAGCTTGTATGAGTTGGAAGCAGAACAACACAGATTTTCCTGACTCCAAGGCCAGCCCTCTAAGCATGACCTCCATGCTGGGCTAGAGGGCTTAAGGGAAGGGCTCATTTCTCCCCACTATATGGGTGGGAGGATCCATTTTTCAGCAGGTAGACCAACCAGAGTAGCTTCTCCTAGAGGAGATGAGAAGAGACAAAAGGACTTACAGCAGCCGGAGAGAGCGGAGTCCTTCAAAGGCCAGTGGTGGGATGCACTGGAGGGAATTATAGCTGAGAATCCTGTGAAGAGGAAAAGGAGGCACTCAGAGACTAAGAGAAGAGTCACACATGAAACATTTAATCTCTCTGGATTCAAGTGGTTGACTTTTCTCGTGTTTTCCTCCTTCTCCTCCTCCTCCTCCTCCTCTTCCTCCTACTTCTCAAATAAAGCATCTACCTGTGAATGGTAGTATCTGAAGAGCTAAACACAGTAAAATTTAAATCTAAGGCAGACAGGGGAACAGATGTTATTAGTTAAGGGCATAGAGTTAAATGAATGAGCAAACAGTGAATAAGTATTAAACTAGATAGAGTATTTACACTGTGTGCAAACAAAGGAATCAGTGCCCTCTGACAGTTTACACACTGGTCGCTGCCAAGATCACCAAGAGGATGCCTGCCAGCTACTGAGACAGCCTCCCAGAAACTCAATGACTTTTTCCCATCTAAGTAAGACATGACAGCTGAGGAAGTACCAAGTTGCCCAAATACCACAGATGCTTAAAAATTGGGCCCAAGTAACTCAGTAACCCTTCAGGAAGACAAGTGTGGGTACAGGCATATTAAGTACCTTTGCAGACCTGGAAGCCCTATGTAAATGCCAGGTGGTTTTTAAAAAAATCATATCAGTGTAGGTTGTGCAAGGGTGTCAGGGAGCTACATGCTATCGGGGATGGGAGAAAATGGCCATTTAGCTCTCTCTCTGAACTTCAGGCACATTCTGGGCTTAGGAAAAAAGCAGAAAAGATAGATGGGTTGGACAGGAATCTTCTGAAGAGGGAAGAGAGGAGAGGAGGTGTGCAGGGCTTTCCTGTGCAATTCCTCTCGCCTGTTGTCACCACCCTACTGTTTGTCCCTGGTCTATCTCTCTGATTTCAGACAGATTTAAGGAGAAACAAATTAAGCTCAATCTGTTCTCTGGCTCTTAGCTGTAAGAAGGAGATGATGTGTTGAAGGAAACTGTTTAATTCTTAACAGCTCAATTTCTCCCAGCAGATTTCAGATGCTGGCAATTTTGTCAATGGCTGTGCTCACCAGACTATAAGCTACTTGAGGAGAAGGAATGTATTTTATTCATCTTTCTATCTCTTTCTGCCAGGGCCAGGCATATAACCAGAACTTGTCAATGGGCTCTAAAGTACTTACTAAGCCTGACTTTCCTGCTAATGAGCTGGATCATGTTCATAGACACGATTTCTGAATAGTTGGCTCCAAATGGAAATAGGGAAAATCACTAAGACTTTTGAAAAACAGGAAATTCAATGAAAAAGAAGGATTCACGGGTGGTTTGGAAATAGCCAACACAGACATTCCCCTTCAGTTTCACTTTCCAGGCTCTGGATTAGACGCAGTCTTGGAGAAGAGGACTCACCTCTAAGTCCGATCTACCTGTGTGCTGTGAAGTTGGTCAGGGAGGAAACAAGCAAAGACAAACAGAGGAGGACTTTGTCAAATTTGCCCTGTCCAAGGTACTCACAGGGTGGTGAGCTGGCTCATGTTGGTGAAGGAGGAATTACTCAAGGAGCCGATCTTATTGTTGCTTAAGTCCCTGGAAAATACAGATTTTCATTTGGAAATGAGAAAGAAACTAGTGATTGCAAATAGAACATGAGAATATCCAGTCATGCCTGGCCATCATCTTTCCCATCATGTGCCCAATGCCACCCTGTCACCCAAGGGGACATTTGTTCCATTCCCCCATCCCTCTTGGTGGTAAATGGGAGGAGACAAGAACCCTGACACTGCTCAATCCAATGCCCCCTTCTCTGGGCTTTGGTTTATGCATGAGGAATTGGGACTAGAACTCTCCTGATTGTGGATCACCTGAGGCCTTCTAGGAGCTTGGGTTTGGCCTTTTGACTGAGTCCAAGTTTTATAGAACAGATCCTTTTAATAAGGTGATTTGTTCTGTGAAGTTTGGATTCAGTCAAAAGGCCCTACTTGAGGACTTAGAGAACCACATGTGGCCTCTAGGTCACAGGTTCCCCACCCCTGGACTAGATGAGTTCTAAGATCTGTCCTGGTTTTAAAATTCAATGAATCTATAGCTGTTGAGACACAGTACTACACCCCCTTCAGGAATGCAGCTGTCTGGATCCATTAACATCTTGGCCTTGTCTGCGTGACATTTCTTTTGTTCTTCAGCATGGAAGATAAAGCATTAGACTCTGGGTTAGGAACACCTGGGTTCAAATACCACTTCTGATGCTTTCTAGCTCTGTGGCTGTGGGTAAATCATCCAGTCTCCCTGAGGTTTGCTTTCCTCAGCTGTAAAGTGGGGGTAACAGAACCTGAATTATCCATCTCAGAGAGTTCTGGTCAGCCTCCAATGAGATAATGGAGGAAGAGTGCTTTAAAAACTTTAAAGCACTTTATAAATAGCAGTGATAATAATAATAAGTTAGCATTCATTATTTCTGTTATTACTGCTTTCTAATCATCTCTCCTTTTCCATCTTTCTTCGTATCTGTGTGTCTGTCTTGCTCATTTGATTTTGCTCATTCCCCCTTGCCTAGATCTCGTCCTCCTTCTCCTTCTCCTCCTTTTCCTTCTACAGATGAAAAGATTGGCTTTCTTGGAACTGGTAAGGAATCACAAGTCTCTTTAGTATCATTTGAAACTGGGAGACATAGCCCAGGGCAGGAATGAATGGACAGCCACTAACTTGGACTACATATTGGGTAAATAAATGTGCTGCTAAATATCTACATCATCATCATGATCAATAAACATTTATTGAATGCTTACTATGTTATGTGCAAGGCACCATGGGATATACACGCATGTGTATCACGTATACATGTATTATGTATTACACATGTGTATACATATATGTGTATATATAATATATGTAGGCATAGCCACTTCCGGTGAGATTACTGTCTAGTTTTACTTTTTGTAAGTAACTTTTTTTTTTGCTTTAAAGGAAATTTTATTCTCTTCAAGTTCAGTCTATTAATTAAGAGTAGTAACTTAAGGTCCTACATTTAGCTTCAGAAACTCAGCTGCACAAGTAGAGGAAGGGTAAGGTCTGACTTTGCAATTGTTCACGAAAGGGGAAAAATTCAGTTGACCACAAGCTCCATGTGAACTGATAATGTAATGTAATTGCTTAAAAAAAAGCAACTCATTCAACCTTAGGCTGCAGCAGTGTTTAAATCATAAGAGGTAATAATAGACTCATTATACTCTGAGCAGGCAGACACATCGGAGGTATGATGCCTTCCGTTCTGGGGACATGAAGGAGCCAGGGAATGCACAAGGGTGGCTGGAAAGACAGGACGGGGAATGATCATCTGAGTCAAAAGAGTTGGGGATATTTAGCCCGAAGAATCCATCTATCATTCAACAAGCATTTACTAAATAGCCACAAGGCATGTCATAAGGCAATACAGACCAGACTGCTCTCATTTGTGCCTTAAAATTTCTTCATAAAAGTGGATCATTTTAAGATTCGTCTTATTTTCCCACAGGAACAATAGAAGAATCAACTTTACTTGACATTCTGTGAGCAGCGAGCCAAGCTGTTCACACTTCACTGGAAAGCCGTAAAAACAATTCCTAACCAAGGACATCATACAAAAGAAATCACAGCTGTGACCAATAATACATCATAAAAGTCATGACAACAATTGTAAATCCCTTTAATAATCCCAAATAGTAAAACAATGTTCCAAGCCAGAGGCCACTGGCTCATGGAGCTAGAAGGACCCTCTGTAGTCATCTCCTCTAAACCCCCCCCCCCTCATTTTATAGATGAGGAAACTAAAGGCCAAATGATTTGTTCAAAGTCCCATAATAAGAGGCAGAGTCAGAATTCAACCACTTCAGGTCCTTGGAGTCAGAGCTCAGTATTCTTTCCACCTTACCCTGTTACCACCATCTAAGAAAATGGGCAAAAACATACCGTACACCAGAATTATCACACACATAGCCAGTGGGCCATGGGTGGCTCATAGCACTCCCAGATGAAAATGCACTCCCTATCTGATTTTTTTTAAAAGCAATTGGGGTTAAGTAACTTGCTCAAGGTTACATGGCCAGTTATTTCTGGGTGTGGTGCTAAGTATCTGAGCCCAGATTTGACCCCCAGGTCATCCCAACACTGGGGCCAGTGCTCTTACTCGCTGAGCCACCTGGCCACCCCTCCCCTATCTGATTTTAACATGTTGACATATTGATTAAAAAAAAATATATAAAAATATGTATGACTTTCTCCGTCAATCTGTGACCCAGAAGGGTCTTTATATATGGTTTGGTGGTCCTCATTTCTTTCTTATTTTGACCTCAGTAGGGTACACATTGATTATAACAGGGATCCTAGTTTGCTACAACATGCCTATGTAGGACATAAAACATTCAACTCACCCATTCATAAATTTGACCTAAAACTAAAATGCTAATTATTATAACACATTGAACACTTCGTGGTCAAATTAATAATAATTTGGGTAGTATCAGAAGTATCTGGGGGAATTACTTGGATAGCCTAGGTCATACAAAAAAGTTTATCCAAGAAATTTCAGATTTGTGACTTCAATAAATGTCTATTTCATTGGTAACAGCAGTGATAACATTGATGGTGTTTCCCCCACTAAATAGCATCTTTAATAGTAAGGGCTGACCCATCATTGTGTCCTTTCCTCTTATTCTACCTCTCCACTTGGTTCAAAGCTACAAAATGCAGCTGTTTAGTATCAGACCAAATAAAGGTCACCAGGAAAAGGGAAGGGCTGTTAAATCACTTTATTTGACATTCTGCTGGCAGCTACCAGAGCTCTTCACACTTCATTGGAAGTCCATAAAAGCAATTTGGAAGGGCTCCTCTGAGATTATGTGGATGGTCCAGGTTTCTTTAAAAAAAAAAAAAATACCTTCCAAGAAATTTTGAGCCAATCCATTCTCTTTTCCTTTTGATGACAAACAAGGCATTCAAAATCAGTATTAATAACGTTCTTTCAAGGCTCTTCAGAATCTCTCTCACAGAATTGCTATGGTAAGCTTTGCTGTTTAGACATTGGCAAAAAAAAATCCAAATAAAAGGGTAAGGGCAGTAAGAATTGTGGCATACGTGTTAATTAGGTATCATAGCACAAAAGAAAGGTGATGCTCTATAAACTTGTTCTTTGTGGGCAGAGAACTAGGATTAATGAGGAAACTAAGGCAAACAGGGGTAAGTGACTTGGCCAGGGTCATAGAGCCAGCAAGTGTCTGAGGCCGAATTTGAATCAAGTCTTTCTGACTTCAGGCTCATTACTCTATCCACCATGCCATGTAGCTGCCTGCGAGAGCACTGGGATCAATGAATGAAAGTTACAGGAAGGTAGTTTTCAGCACAATGAAAGGAAGAACTTTAAAACAACCATAGGCATCCACCAATTAAATGCACAGTGTCCTGATGTAACGCATTCCCTTCTGGAGAAGTGTACCAGAGAAGGCTGGGTGGCCTTCTGTTAGGGATGCTATCCCAGGTCAGAGGTTGACCTATGCAATCTCCATGGTTCTTTGCAACTCCAAGATTCTATGGATCTATGGGAGTATCCAAGCCCTTCTTGGAACTATTTACAGAGGTAACTGGGTGATGCAGTGGACAGAGCAATGGACTCAGAGTCAGGAATACCTGAATTCAAATGCTGCCTCAGTAGAGAGAATATTCACAAAGATGAAATCACAAATCCTTAGAGTAAAGCTTCTTAATCTTGTATGGGAGGGACCCCTGGACCTCTTCTCAGAATGACCTTTTGTTGCCAACATTTATGATCAAAGGAAATGCTAAATTTTAGGTAGAGGTCAGAGAAAATAAAAATGTGATTTCTTTCCCCATCCAAGTTCATGGACTCCCTGAAATCTATCCATTAACCCCTTGGGGGTCTGTGACCTCAGGGTAAGAACTTCTGCCTCAGAATATTTTCACTATACTTCTAACTTCATGGCTAATAATTTAGGGGTATGTCCCCTACATTACCTTGCAAATAGTAGGCACCCAGTAAATTTTTTTGACAAGTAATGAGTAGTCAAGATTCCCTATACCACCAGACAATGCAAAGATCCTGGAGAGCACATAATGCTTCATAAATTGCTTGCTAATTGAATATAAAACTTCATTCTGCTGCTGCTGAATAGTGTTAATGAAGGTGGATATTTTATAGTAAATGATTTGAGGTTGTGCCATGTAAATTGTCAAAGGAAAGAAGTAGCAACTAGCTATGTACCCTAGCTTTTGGGGGTACATAGCTGCCAATTATACCAAAGACCTTCTCTGGAGCCTCTCTCAGAGTGCTGGGAGAAGTTATGGGGCAGCGTTGATCATGAGTCAACAGCGTGGGAGGGGGGGAGCACAAGAAGCAGCGTCTGAAGAGTGACTGGGTCAATTCATGGGGCAAAAGAACAATGAGTGGTTTGAATGAGGGTTAGTTCAGCCTGAGAGGGAGTCCCTGTTGTGGGAGAGTGTGAGTGGTATGGAGTGGGAGGGGAGAGTTGGGAGCAGTGAGTCAGTGGGAGCTCACAGAGTGTATGGGGTGGTAACTCAGGAGAACAGAGGGGAGGATTGGAAGAGGGGGATGGAGTCTGGATCCTATTGTCTTCCCCTTCCACACCATACCCCAATGCCACGGTGTCATACGTCATCAAGAGAAGCAATGACATGAGGATGCTACTCATACCACTCACCTAAGTCATGCCTTTTCTGAACTTCCACAGGCTGTTTTTGGGGAAAAAAGGTACTTGGAGTGTGCATAGTTTGACCCAAGGCATATGGCATTCATGGCACAGGACATATGTAGCAAGATCATGACATTGATAACCAAGAAAGAAATATCAAACCTTGACTAGACACAGACAGACCGCTAATCAGGGCTATGTAGAAAATGTATGAAGTATGGATTTGGTCAGTCGGTAGGTCTTCTTTAAGAGAATCTTGTTAAATTGTATTTAGAGTCCCCAGTGCCTGGAACATCCTTTGTTCCCTCCTCCACCTGCTGAATCGCCTAACCCAAAAAACACCTCTTCCATGAAGCCTTCTATGTTTCCCCAGTCAATGATGTTCTCTGGGCCTCGATTTCCTGACTTAGTACTGTAGTATTTCATACAGTGTACCTAGTAAGGGTTTTTTTTTTTATTGTATTACATTTAACTAAATGTACCCCAGTTCTACCCTGGGCTCAGGACTCCCTTGGCAGAATGTGGGATCTCCAAATTCTCTTTTGGTACTACCCTTTCCTTTCCAGCTTGCTTCCAAGTGTCTCCTCTCCAGCTGACATTATTGCTACTACTTCATTCATTCTATTTGAAGACAGCAGTGGGTGCCAAGACTCCAGACATGCCTGTTCCATTTTAACTCCCCTACCTGCCCCTCAGTGTGAAAGTAACTAGAATTTAAATGAAAAGAGCAACCTACAGGTGGTCTTATTAAACTAAGTAGTGCCCAGGAATGTTTATGGGCCAGCAGGTAAAGTCAGTTAGGGAAATGCATTTAGATTGGGGTGTTGGGGAATGCATTTCCCAGTGTGATCACAAGGTGGCAGAAGGACTGCACTCACAGAGCTACTAGGAGGAAAAATACATGTGCCCAAAGATGGAAATCTCTGAAGGTTGCCAAGGACGCCCAGTGGACCCTCCCTTCAGGTTATGAGATCAGCTATGTCGGTCTCGCCTGCAGTGCATTAGACCATGTGAACCCTTCCTTTGCTGTGATGGAGAACCCCGAAAAGGGAAGGGTCCAGGATACTCACACAAGCTGCAGATATTTGAATGTGGAGAGCTGAGCAGGAACCAGAGTAAACTGATTACCATCCAGGTAGCTGTAGGAGAAAACCACGAGGCATCTTAGTGATTACTAGACCTTCCCTTCCAGGCCTCCTTTCCACCAGTGCCTCTGCCAAGAACAACCTCTTTTTCAGGATACCCCAAATTGCATCACCCTCTTCATTGAATACCAAATTTCCTTCTCTGCTCCCACTTAAAGAAAACCACATTTTTATAACATTTTAGAGTTCCAAAACAGCTTGCCTCAGTAAATTTTAGTATATATTACCTCATTTGACTCTCAGAACAACCGTTTGAGGGGAGAGAGTAAGTATTATCATTCCAATTTTGCAGATGAGAACACTGAGTCAGAGAAGGCAGGTGTTGTGTCTATGATCACACAGGTATAAGTTGCAGGATTGTGACTCAAAACCAGAGCTTCCAACTGCATGAATAGTGTTCTTTCTACCACACCCAGTTTCAGGAGGAAATCCATTTTGGTGTTGTTTGTGATTAGGTAATATAACTACTTTTTGGGCAGCTACTATGCAATGATGCCTCTAAAAGCTTGCTGAGACCAAGGGCAGAGACATATTCAATGAAAGGGAGAAAAAATTTCCTCTTTCTTGACCATTCCTCTGTCTCCTCACTGCTAGCTCCTCTTCTTCTCCCTGTTACCTAACTGAGGCATTCTCTAAGTTTCAGCTATGACCCTCTGTTCAGGATCAGGGTCATAGATCTCAAGCTAGAAATGTAGAACCTTAAGAACTCATCTGGTCCAGCACATTTATTTTACAGATAAGGAAATTCTATCAATATACTTTTTCCTTTGGTGACTTGATAATCTCCAGCTCCACATCTTCAAATGCCCATTAGATAGGTACACTTGCATGCCAAATCACCTCTACCTCAACACGTTCAAAGTCTCCCCCAAATCAGCTCTCCCTAGTGTCTTCCCTGGTTCTGTCAGGATCACTGCCACTCTCCCAGTCATTGAGGCTTAAAAACTGTCCTCTTTGCTTCTTGACTCTGTTCAATTAGTCATCAAGTACTGTTGATTTGCTTTTTCTCATGTGTCCCAAACTTTCTATTCTGTTATGAACCTAGAAGGACAGTATGGCACGGTGGGCATGGAGGCAGCAAGACCCATATTTACATCCTGACTGGGACAACGACTGGTTTTGTGACCTGGGCCAAATGATTTACCTTCTCAATGCTCTAAGCAATATTCTAGAATTCTATATGCCAGCAGAATTACAGGTCTACTCCCTATTCCCTGCCTTCCTAGTCTACTCTCTCATCATCTCAAACCTGAAAACTGAGACCCTTCTACGGGTCTCCCTTCCTTCAGATATCCTCCTTCAAGTCAGTCTCCGCTCTGCTGCTAGACAAATCTTTCTACAACATTGCTTCCATTTTATCAGTCCCATATTCAAAAACTTTTAGTGTTCCCCACCCCACTATTGTCTACAAGATAAAGAGCTCAGAGTGGCATCCAAGGCTCTTCACAGTCTGGCTCCATACCACCTCTCCCACATGATCTAAATCCCAACACAAATTTTCCGCTCCAACACGGTCATATTTCCTCACTGTCCCTTGAATATAAGATGATTGCCACCTTGAAGCTTCAACTCCAATGTTGCTACCTAGAGGGCGTTTTTCAAATTTTCCACATGTATTCAAATTCTCCCCATCCTTCAAATACCAGCTCAAGTTTCACCTCCTTCAGCAAGCCTTCCCTTCCCTCACTGCCCCAATGCATTGTGATCTTCCCTTCTCTGGCCCCCAGTAACTCACATCCTCTGTAGCATTAATTTTGGCACTGATTGTACCACAACTTACATTGTGTCAGCTCTTAGGATCACAGATTTGGAGTTGTACAGAACCACTTCAAAGTCAGAAGAGAACTCGGGGAATCTAGAGTAACCCAAACCTGAAAATGTAGCCCACCTACAATAGGCTTGCCAGGTGGTCCCCATGGTGACCCAGTGATTATGGCTTCCTTGCTGTTCCTCGAACAAGATACTTAATTTCTCACCTCTGGTTGCTCCCCATACCCAGAACTCTCTCCTTCCGCATTTCTGCCTCTTGGCTTCCCTGGTTTTCATTGAGTCCCAACAACAATGGCACCTCTTGCAGGAAGCTTTTCCTCTTTAATCCTAGTACCTCCCCTCTGCTGGTTATTTCCAGTTTATCATGTATATAGCTTTACCTATAAATAGTTATTTTCATATTCTCCCTCATTAGTCTGTGAGCTCCTTGATAGCTGGAACTGTCTTTTAGATCATTTTGTGTCCCCAGCACTTAGAAAACTGTCTGACCTGCAGTAGATGCTTAATAAATGCTACTGACTGCCTGACTGCCTCCAAAGGCAGCCCATTCTACTTCTGGACAATTTTCATGATCAGAAGCTTTTCAAGTCTCAGTCCACCTCTTGACCAATCCTACTCCCCCCCACCCCCAACTTCATCCCTCTGGGGCTAGACAGAGTAAGTCTAATCCCTTTTCCAAGGGACTACTCTTAAAATTCTTAAGGCTTTTCTCTTCAAGGCAACAACAAAACAAGTAACATTTAGATAGTGCTGTATACCAGGCACTTTGCTAAGTGCTTTACAATTATTATCTCCTTTGGCAAAACTCCCCCTGTTTTCAAGATTAGAAACTTGAGACTCAGGTTAAAAAGAGACAGGATTTGAATCCAGTTCTTCCTGACACAGGTCCAGCATTCTATCCATTGCATAATCACTGTGTGATGAAGACGTCACTCCTGCCTCTCATTAATCCAGATGATTCCTAATATTTTAAATTAAAGCTAAATTAAAAATCTCCATTGATGGATGGAGTTTGTGCACTGGGAGCTCCTCACACCAGTGAAAGCGATCTGAACAAATAACAACAAGGATATTTGCCCTATCTACCTCACAGGGTTGTTATAAGGAAAGTGCTTTGTAAGTGGTAAGCCAATATCTACCGTATGTCTAAATCTATGTCTGTGCTTATATCTACGTCTATTTCTGTCTTTGTCGATGTCTATGTTTGTATATATCTATGTCTATGTCTATCTATGTCTATGTCTGTCTGTGTCTATGTCTGTCTATGTCAATGTCTACATCTATGTCTGTCTATATCTATCTAAATAGATATAGGTAAAGATATAGATATATGAGGTTTTTAATATTAATGATAATATGAAACCCCTCTTTTCCTCTCCCCACCCCCAAAGACCCTGTATGGTCTTAGCTAAGCCAGAAGGGGCTAGAGGAACCCACTGAAAGTGTTACTCACAGTTCAGTGACATTCTTGGGGATGCCCTTGGGAAGAGCCCGAAGGTGCTTGTTGCTGCAGCGAACTACAGTGTCAAGGCAGGTGCATTCCTGTGGGCACTGTGGTCGTGGAAGACAGCCTCCTTCATCCTGACCTGGGGAGGAAATCAATGAAAGGATGATCATTTGAGGGGACCCACCTTCCTTGCCTTCATTATCCTGTAGTCAAGACTTAGCTGGATTCCTTGGAAACTGAAGTCACTATATCCAGACACTAACCTGATCTCCCAGTATTACAAACAGTGGGTCCTTTCTCCATAGAACTTCTCATAAATTGAATCTTTAGGTCTCAGTGCCATGTTTCAGTAAGGATCCGGATCAGATTCACCTAGTCTCTGTCTCCCTCATTTAGCCTTTACTTGCCTCCATTCACAAATATGACCCAGTCATCTGAACTTTAATGCTTCAACAGCCACCACCCTAGAATAATCTTCCCTTGACTTTCTACCATCTTGACCTGTGAATTCTTAACTGTGAATAACCCACCCACCCCTAGCCAAATCCTCTGTTCCTGTGGCTACTGAGGGGTCCTGGAATAACTCACAAAATCAAATTAATCTGAGGAAATCATTCACTATGAATTTATGATGCATAAGTTCAAGTGGACCTTTACTGGCTTACTATTTTTAATTATATCTCTAATTCCTTTAGTTCTTAACCTGGAACCAATCTATGGGTAAATTTAAGGTGGTTCATAAACTTGGATGGGGAAAAATTATATCTTCCTTTTAATACAATTTATTTACTTTGTAATCCTATACATTTTATTTTATGCATTTAAAACATTATTCTGGGAACGGGTCCATAAGTTTTATCAGGCTATCAAAGCAGGTCAGGACACAAAAAGACTCAAGAATTCCAGGTCTAGAAGCAGCCGTGGCACAGTAGTTAGAGCTAGCCTGGGAGACAGGAAGATCTGGGTTCTAGTCCTGATTTTGACTGACCCTGGGCAAGCCAATTAACCACTCAGTGCCCTAGGCCAGGGGTTTCAAATTTAAATAACCAGTGGGGTCACTGATCTGCACAAAATTCTCCCTGCAGACCACATACCAACTTAGTTTTCAAATGCAATATTATCTATGCTTGGTTATATTTATTGCTTATTTTGTCAAATATTTCCTGATTACATTTTAATCTGGTTCAGCTGCTTGGACCATCGTAGGCCCCTTGCAGCCAGGTTAACACTTCTGTTCTAGGGAACTCTCTAAGCATATTGTTTGTCCTTCGTTCTCCAAGAGGACCATGACATCAGGAAGGTAATTCCATGACCTCTCTTAGCACTCCATTCTGTATCTCTCTACTTCACTTGCCATAATACATTGTAGCATGTATTCTTTTTACATGTGTCTCCTTCTTCTACAAAGCTTTAATCTCTATGCAGGCAAGAATACTGTTCTAACAAAACTTTATTTTCTCCTCCACTGTCTAGACTCATGTTCTGCACAGAATAGACACTTAAATGGTGTTTGCAGAATTTAATGGAAGAGGT
The DNA here is from genome assembly GCF_028583685.1 of Petaurus breviceps papuanus. Lineage (NCBI taxonomy): Eukaryota > Metazoa > Chordata > Mammalia > Diprotodontia > Petauridae > Petaurus > Petaurus breviceps. Next base: position 1,806,458 of record NW_027187330.1, read on the forward strand.
AGTGTTAGGAGGGCAGGGGCTGTTTAAACTTTTCCATTTTATCTCCACCACTGGGCACAGTGCCTGCACATAATAAGTGATTAACAAATTGATCTCTTGATTAGATGTACTCAAAGGGACTTGACCTGAAATAGTTAAAAAAAAAAAAACAACCTTGAAAAAATTAATGAATTTAGGATGTCTAGCCTGTAGAAGAGGAGGTTCGATATGCGGGTGGGGTGGGTCATGATAGCTACATTTAAATATCCGCAGGTGTGGAAAAGGGATTAGTCTTATTCCGTATAGCTGTAGAGGACAGAACTGAAACCAATGAGAAGAGTTACTAGAATACTGGAATACAGATTTTTGCTGACTATAAGAAAGGACTTCCCGATAATAAAAGCAGCTATCTACCTTAGGAGGTAATGGATCCCTAAATGTCATAGGATCATATCGTATCATATCATTTAGACCTGTAAGAGACCTTAGAAGGTCATCTAGTCCAACCCCTGGTTTTACAGATGAGGAAACTGAGACCCAGAAAGATTAAATCACTCGCCCAGATGATAAAGCTGGAACTTGACAGAACCAGGATCTTGACCAAGCTCTTCTGCTTCTGAATTCAACCCTCTTTCCCTTGCACCATGTTGCTAGCAGAAATCCTATGAATACGGGGAGGTTCCTTTATTGAAATGATACTTCACACAGGGGGTTATACTAAATGACCCCCCACTGTTCCTTCGAGTTCTGAGATTCTGGTTGTATTCTGCCCGAGTCTCCTTAACCTCCTCCACCTCAGTGACCAAAGAACAGCCTTGGGTCTTAAGGTCACAGCAAGAATTTGATAGATTTCTCTGGCCTGGCCTGGCTGGAAGTCAGGTCAGGCACACAGAGTTGGCGGGCTAATTCATATTCTCAACAACATTCTCGCAACAGTGGGAGAAGGTGAGGCATCATTATACTCCTGCACAACTCACTCTAGACTACAGGGTCCAAACAACACTAGACTTTTGACTGGGGAAGGGCTTTGCAGACAGCGGGTGCTAAATACCAGCTGTAGGGGAATACTGACAGTATCCCCCTAAGGAGGCTAAAAGAGAAGGGTTTGCTCTATGCCCCAAATTCAGATGATTCCTGAACCACTAGAGAAGCCAAGAGTCCTCACCATCAACTCTGAAGTTTCTGCACCGTGCAATCAATGAATCTACAAGCATTGATTAAGCCCCTACTGTGTGCCACAAATGCTGGGCATATAAAGAAGAGGAAACGCAATTCCTGCCTTTAAGGAGTTTACATCTCAATAGGGGAGGTGTCAGGTATAAAAATGGGTCTGTACAAGATACAGAGAGTAGACAGAGAGTAACTTGTAAGGTAAGGCCCTAACACCTGGGATTGGGGGGGGGGTAGGAGTTGCGAGGAGAGAGGTGCAGAGTGCAGGAAAGGTTTCCTGATTAGGATTTAAGAGAGAACCAAGATCAGGGTACAAGTTGTAGACAGGAACCATCTCCTCCCTGGGAAGACATCAGAAAAGAGATATATCTTGGAACCCAAGAGATGCTCTTTCATGGAAAGATTCCAAAGAGAGGAGGGATGAGGTGAGTCCAGGGGAAGGGGAAGGGCATGTCTCATGTCTAGCCCTGCACGTCTCCAGTGTACAGCCGTATGGTGAGCCGGCCTCACCCAGAGCCCTCTGCTATCAGAAGAGTCCTAGCTGTGCTTCTGCAAGGGGTAAAGTAAGAAGCTGCCCTCTTCTCCTAGCCAGCGCCCAGGCAGAGCCCCAGCCGGGTGCCACCTCCCCCACGTTGCCTGTGAGTTACCTTCCTCACACCTGAAGTCGGGGAAGGCCACGTCCTGGAGGGGGATCTGCCGTAGGAAGTCTGGGTTCTGGCACCGGGGGTTCCCTGTCACGATCTTCCTCTTCCGAAGCCAGTCCCCGAGCCAGGCCAGCTGGCAGTTACAGTTAAATGGATTAGCCAGGAGATTTCTGGAAGGATAAGGAGATGGAAGTGAAAATAGTAACAGTACCAGCAGCAGTAACAATGACTAGCCTTTACAGAGCACTTTATGGTATGCAAAGCTCTTAATATATATTATCTCATTCAATCATTACAACCCCATGAAGTTTTGTTGTTGTTCAGTCATTTCAGTCATGTCTGACCCTTCATGACCTCTTCTTGGCAAAGATAATGGAGTGATTTGCCATTTCCTTTTCCAGCTCATTTTACAAATAAGGAAACTGAGGCAAACAGTGTTAAGTGACTTGCTCAGGGTCACACACCTAGTAAATGATTCGAACCAGGAAGAGGAAACTTCTTGACTCCAGGCCTGGCTCTCTGTATTATGGCACCACCTAGCAGCCCCCTTATGATATAGGGGCTATTTTATTTCCATTTTACAGAAGAGAACAATGAGGCAGATAGGTGAAAAGTCACACAGCTACTAATTGTTTGAGGCAGAAATTGAACTCTGGTCTTGCTGACTCCAAGTCCAGTGCTCTAGTCTCTGTCCCATCTAACTTTATCCATGAGCTCACCATTTAACTGCCCCACCGGCCTGGGTGTTGGACGTGCTACTATGCAACCTTTGCAAAGGTGTGGTGCACTAAAGAATGTCATTAGAGTAAGGAGACAAAGGCACCAAAACTGATTCCTCCAAATGCTCTGTGTTCCCTTTCCACCACATTTCAATACCCCTGGTAAAAAACCCTTCCTTGGAGTCCCTCTTTGGAATCAGCTGGCCACATACATGAAAACCCGTCTCAAATGTACCTTAGACTGTGTGAACAGTTACCAGAGCGGGGCTATGAACAGACTCTGGGTAATGGTGGCTTATCAGACCAAGCATCCAACCTCTTGCATATCTCCTCTGAAGGGATCATCACTCACTTGCACATATAAGAAGCAGTTTAAAAAACAGTCACATCATTGAACAGTCACATCTCATATTGTAATCTAGGCACTTCTATAACAAGTTTTGGTCTATGACACGTAGAAAGATCTTAGAGATGGGGCTCGGGGTAAAGGTGCCAGGGCCACTCTGGGGCAGGGAGCTCCTGCACCACCAGGGCCATTGTCTCTGAGAGTTCTTAACTTACAGAGTGGAGAGAGACTGGAGGGTGTCAAAGGCTCCCGGTGAGATGGTGGTGATCTGGTTATCATAGAGGGAGAGGAGCCGGACATTTCGGAGGCCTGTGAAGCTGTCATTGTGGATGCAGCTGATGCGATTATTCCTCAGCATCCTGCAGAGATGAGAAGAAAAGGGAGAGCAGGTCTCCTTCAGACTCAGAAATACTTGTCTGCTTCACCTGTTTCCCCAATAAACCCAATTCCTAGAATCATAAGCCTTAGAGGCAGAAAAGATCTTAGGAATCATTCTGGTTTGGGGATCCAAACGTGTTTAGGTCCAGCCTTCTGGTGGTCTGCTTTTAAATGCATAAATAAAGCACATTAAAAATAAATGTAATACAGAGAATTACAAAGGAAACCAATGACACCAAAAACAGTTTGTAGATGGGAAGACTGTAATCACATGTGATCTAGCCATGGGTCTAATAACAAATGACAGTAATTTTGAAGTTGTAATGAGTATAAATGATATTTTGAAATAATGTGGGCCAGAGCAATGTGATATGCAAACATCTGTGATTTCTCTTGGTGACAAGGCCTAATGCTACTTCTGTTAAGCATTAAGATCTGCAGAATGCTGTCTACATCCATAATTGAAGGAAATTCTTGGTTTCAGTTACAGGTGAGTATAAATAACGGTGTCATTTTTTTTTCTCATCTAAGTTTGTGTCCCCCTCCTGAAATCTTTCCACAGAGCCAGGTTAACAAGTTCTCATTAAGTACAAACTTTTCATTTAACAGATGAGAAAACTACAGCCCAGAAAGAAGTAACTTGGTCAAAGTCACAGATCTAGCAAGTGGCAAAGGAAGGTCTGGAACCCAGCTCTGGAACTCTGCTACTTTCTAAAATCAAAGTTCCTTTGAAATAAATGTGGGGTGGGGATGGGACAGTGGATAGAGCACTGGTCCTGGAGTCAGAAAGATATGAGTTTAAATCTGACCTCAAACACTGACTGGCTGTGTAACCCTGGGCAGGTCACTTAACCCCAATTTCAAGGAAGGAAGGAAGGTAGAAAGGAAAGGAAGGAAGGAAGGAAGGAAGGAAGGAAGGAAGGAAGGAAGGAAGGAAGGAAGGAAGGAAGGAAGGAAGGAAGGAAGGAGGAAGAGGGACCCAGCTACCTTTATCCCCCCCCCATGCTATCTCTCCTGCTTACCACAATCAACCAAAAACAACTCCACACATACACATCCGTGTCACATACACACATAAACATGCATACACACATGATACTACTCCCTCTCCTGTCTTTGTACTTTGCACAGCCTTCATACTGGCTGTCCCCCAGGCCTGGAATGCTCTGTCCTGTGTCCTCTGCCTCTTGTGCTCTCTGGTGTCCTTGAAGACCCAGCTCACAACCCATTCCTCCTGCTTGTTGACTGACATGCATGTGTATAGATGTGCATATATCTATGTATGTATGTGTGTGTGTGAATTTTTTCTTTTACACCAGAATTGTGATTTCCTCTGTATAGGGATGAGAGGTAGCACAGCATAATGGTTAGAGAAAGATGGCTTGAGAGTCAGGAAGGCGAATTGCAGTCCTCACCCTGTCTCACACTGGCATGGGCTGTCTGACCCTGAGTTCCCAAGGCATTTAACCTCTCAGTATCCCTGGCAATTCTCTAAGACTATAGATTACAGAGAAAGTGCTAATCTATAGTATTAGAGGGAGTTTTCCTACTGGGAATTCCATATACCAATGAAATTCAGGTCCAGACCAAATACCTATGTGTGTATTATATTATATGTGTGATATACACATGATGTTATGTATGTGTATTTATATATATGTATCCTGTACATACGTGCATCTATATTTATATATCTTAGCCACCTACAATGGCTCTTCTGCACTCAAGAAGGTTGGCCTTCCAGTGTGTTGGTGTTGTGTTGACTTACTCTTAGGACATGAGGATGACTTAGATTACACATGACACAAGAAAGACCCCTCAGCCCTCAACTGGCCACAACAAAGACTTTGTGACCAAATAGGCTTTTATAACCTAAGTAGTGCTAACACACACACATACACATATATGTCTACATATATTGTAACAAGGTAACAGTAAGGAGAATTCCCATTATCTGTTGGCAATCCTATCTTCCTACACATCACCTAGTCTTCCTCCCTCCAGTTCCCTTTTCACTTTAATACACATTGTCTAAATCCACAGAGCCATGATTTTATGCATCCATTTCCACCAGTCTCTCTCCCACTCTCTGTCTCCAGAACTCACAGGGTCCTCAGGCCGTCCAGACCCCGGAACATGCCACTCCGGATGGATTCCAACTGGTTGACAGTCAGGTGCAGCTCACTCACGGAGGCTGCCCCCTCAAAGGCACCATCTTCTATCTCTGCCACCTTGTTGTTGCTGAGGTTACTGGGGACAGCAGGAGAGGAAGAGAAACGGGAACCACATGAGGGCTTTGAATCCAAGACTGTATATTCATGAAGGCTATTCTCTTCCTTCCTTTCTCCTTTAGATTTCTCTCAGATTTTATTCCTGGACCCCAGAGAAACTCCCTTCATCTAACTGATCTGGTTAGCATCATCTCTAACAGAAAATTCTCCTGTCACCACACTATTCCTGATGTCTGGAATTTCTCTTCAACCCCCAAATCTGGGCAGGTGGAAGTCCAATTCAACCTCCAGTTCCAATTCCACCTCATCCACGATACCTTCCCTGATCCCCATAAGAGGAAAATGATCTTCTCCTCCTTCCCTTATGCATTCATTAAGGTTCTAATTTTTTGTGTATGTAATGTAGACTATACTATAAACTCCTTGAAGGCTGACTCTGGTCACCTTGTATAACCAAGCACAGAGCTCCACACATTCTAGAATATCTTGGAGAATATCTGTTGAATCAAACTGAACTCACATTTTCTTCAGATGTGGAAGTTTTTTAAAAATCCCAGTGGCCTCTAAGATTGAGATTTCATTGTTGTTCAACCGGCTGTGGTAAACAAGGAAAAGAAGAAGAACTGAATGGAATAAGTTACAGTCACTTCCAGATAAAGAAGCCATCAGATGACAGCATTATAGGGGCATCTGTGGGGAATTCCATAAAGGTACGTCACCACCTCAAAGAGAGTCCACTCATCAAGTCAGATTGTCTGATCCTGTTAGAATATCTGATAGACCTAGAGCTAAAACAGTGAAAAGAGTAAAAATACCTTTTCAATATCAATAAATAAATTACATATATATTGACCATTTACGTATATTGATAAATACACGTATGTGATAGATTAAGGTCAAACTTTGGCTAATAGTTCTAAAGAGTATTCTGAAAAAGGAGATATTATCAAATCGATTCACTAGGGTCATGTTTTTACTATTTTCCATTAAAATCTTTTTTTAGCTCAGTATTTATTTAACAAATATTTATTATAGTAGGAAAATATTTGTTAACTTGTTTTAAACTGAGGTTTCAATTTACTATAGCAAAATCCATAATGTTTGAATTTCACAAGCATACTCTTCACAAATCAGAAGCTCCTACTTACAGCAACAAACGAATATCTTTCAGAGCAGAACTGTAGACAGAATTTTAATTTTCTAATCACTGTTTCCCATTTGCCTAAGTTCAGTCTCCAGGCTCAAAAGAGCAAACAGATATATAGGGTAACTGCATATATAAATACAGATTTACCCTTACAATGCTGCTTAGGTAGGAGGGAGGCATAATTATACATCAAGTGTAGAATGAGAAACTGGGGTAGAAATAGAGAACGCTGTCCAAAACTGGTCAGCTAGTCGGTAGCAAAGGAGCAAAACTGTCCAGACAAGTCTCATTAAAGGGTAGAGCCCAGTATCCCCTCGATGCTTATAGTGGATAGTCATCTGCCAGTTTGACCTTTCAATTGTCCTACTGATTGCAGAAGCCCTTGGAAGGAGAGGTCCCAGGATAATACCTACATATACCTATGATATAGCAGAGATTGTGAAGGGGGTAATTAACCACTCCACCCTGCTGACAGTAGTCCCCAAGATAGAACAGAACTAGGGAACTGTCTTTATGACAGCTGTAGAGAAATAAAGCTAGGGGGCAACCTCAGAAAGAACAAAAAGGGAGAGTAGAAGGGGGAGGGGGAGAGGAAGGAGGAGGGAGGGAGAAAGGGAGAGGAGAGAAAGAGACTCAGGTCCAGGTGGCAGAAGAGGTGCCCTCACAGCTCTGCGGTGGACTGTGGGATCCGCTCTGGGATCTTGGTAAGTTTCAGGTTGGAACATTCCACCACGTTGGATTCACAGCGGCATTTGTGAGGGCAGACAGCATCACTGTTGCACTCACTGTTCAGCTGGTAATCCTCTGTGCCTGGCTCAAGGGAAAGAGTCATGAGAAATCAGGAAGGGGTGCTTGGTGCAGGACCACCCTGTTCATAAAAGAGCCTAAACCCAACCTGTCCCCAGTTAGGCATGCAGACATCAAGACCCTTGTCAAAGCCCTCCACCAACCACACAAACCCTCCCAGGGCACACACACGGATCTCTTTTCTCATCCACACTCTTCAGAGGTCCCTTACCTGGAAGGAAGTACTGTTCTTTTGCTGTAGAGCAGAACAAAACAACACAAAACAAAAAAGAACTGGCTGATTGATTAGAGAAAGCACTGGGAACCTGTACCTACACATCTCCAATCTAACAACTCATACAGATGACCCAGGGACAGAATTCAACAGCCTGAAGTCATGGTCCCAGAGTCTAGCAGATATCTCTAAAGTGGTTACTGAGAATGCTTCTCTATAAATCATGGAAAAGCTCTGATTTCCAAAGGCAAAACCCACATTTGCCACCTATTATCTGTGTGACATTAAACAAGATGCTGAATCTCTCCGGACCTCAATTCTTATCTATAAAATGGGGGAGTTGGACCAGATGGCCTCCTGAGGTTCCCTCCAGCTCTAGATCCTCTGGAAATGAGGGGATTGCACAGGATCTCTAAGATGCAGCCCCAACATTCTGTGACTGATGCTGACAGGTAGCACTGTATTTATATTGTGTGTTCAGGCTAAGGAGCTAAAAATAAATTAAAGAAAAGATCCATCACGGTAAAGGAAAGGTCAGGAACTCTTCTCATTATGCAAGTGGGAATATGATATAGTAATGAAGTATCTTAGATCTGAAGGGGATTTTAGAGGCCATCTAGTCCAAGTCTCCCATTTTACAGATGAGGAAACTGAGGCCCAGAGAATCCAAGAGCTGTCCAAGGTCAGACAGTTAGGTGGTGGGAAAGCCAGCACCAGAATCCAGGTCTCAACTCTCAGTTTGTTTTTTGGTGCTTCCCTTGTGAGAACCAGGCACAGACTTCAAGGGTTGCAATTCTCAGTCCCAAACACTGAGCCCTGCGGCCCAATCCACGTGATACTTATTTTGGTATAAGTTGCAGAAAGCATTCCAACTGGATGAAGGAATAGAGGAATCTGTGATCTCACTGTCAGTGGGTTCTCACTTCTCAGGTCTCCCAAGAGATCAAAAAGTCATGTGAAGAATTCTGATGGGCAGTCTGGTGACAAGGGTATGGGGTCTTGTTTCTGTTAACTCTTGAGCCCTAAAACTTCCCCGAGAAAGGAGACAGAAAGACAGTTACCTGAGCACCGGAATTTCTTGCTTTTTATCTGCCCAATGCGCTTGTTGGCCAGGCGGCGGGGGCTGGCACAGCGGGCTCCACTAGTCTCGATCGGGTTCGTGCGTAAGAAATCTGCCAACCACTTCATGTTGCAGTCACAGATGAATGGATTTTGAGCCAGGTGTCTTTCCAAAGTGAAGACAAATAGCAAATAAAGAAAAAAAAGGATAAAAACCTCCATTTAGGCTAGTCCCCCTCTCCAAACTTTTCCCCCCTCTTCCCTTAAAACCATGAAGGTGAGGGAAGAGGTTATAAGAGAAGCAAAAAATTGGGCAGGGGGTGGTGCTGGCAGGAGGACATTGTTCAGTCATCGGTACAGGGCAGGGGAGCTGATGGGAATGAAAGGGCAGTGAGTGGTCAAGAGGGCTGACAAGGCAGGGTTGCCGGTGTCACAAGGAGTGGAGGGAAGAGGTGAGGAGCTGACAGGGATGTGGGTCAGGATGACAGAGGAAAGAGGGGAGTAGTGAGGGAGCGGATGTGGAAGGAGGTGGGACATGAGCTGGAAAGGAAGGGTAAGGGCAGGATATAAGGAGTGATGGGGAAATGTGAGGAGGATGCTGACTGAAAAGGGTGAGAGGATGCAGGTTCGGGGGAAAGATCACAAGGAAAGGGGACACCAGATTGGGTTCCATAGGAAAAAGAGTGTCAGTTCAACCCTCTAGGGGTGCCTTCAACCTTGGGACTTAGAGCTTCAGCCCAAGGAATACTGGGAGGTGAAGGGTTGGAGAGGAAAGAGCTAAGGAATGGGATGCTCCATCAGCCTCTGCCAACACGCTCCCTCCCTCTGGCTTCTGGACATTTAAAATCCCAGGCAATTACTTCTCTACCACTTGGATCCCCAGGATCCTTGGGCATGTCAAGAGCCAGCATGCTTATAAGAAGCCAGAAAGAGCAGAGGCTTCAGCCCCACAACCAACCAAACCATCGTGATGGCTCTAGTGGGAGTCTCTGACCTAGAGACGATTCTCACAGAATCGCCAACTTTTAAAAGGTCATCTCATCCATCTTCCCAGCTTCAGGCAGGGCTATGCCCAAAGCACAGGGCAGACATATACCATCTCATTTTCTGCCACTCTCCTGTCTACAAAGCAAACGCTCAACAGGAAATCCTTACTCTTTATGTTTCCCAGTAGTGGCAATGGGTTTGCCTTTCTTTCACCTGGCCCCTGAACGACCAACAGAATGTATTTTTTTTTTTTTTGCTTTTTGGAAGGCAGTTGGGGTTAAGTGACTTGCCCAAGGTCACATAGTTAGTAAATGTTAAGTATCTGAGGCCAGATTTGAACTCAGGAACTCCTGACTCCAGGGCCGGTGCTCTATTCATTGTGCTACCTAGCCTCCCCCCAGAACGTATTTCTAAAACAGCTTGCAGAGACTAAGAATTTGTGGTCAGTGATTAGGGAACACATGGCTGTCCTCTGTGTAAATCTAACTGATGCTTTTGGGGATTAACCCCATGATAGACTCAGGAGTTCCTTGCCTTATTAACTGATCGGATCTGAAGAATAATCCATAACCTATTAACTTGCTCCATTAAGTCCTCCTGGCTGAAAATTCAAAGCAGCAATTTCCCCCCCTGCTGCCTAGTGTAGAACTAATAATACAGTGACTCAAATTTATACTACAGTTAAAGGTTTGCAAAAGCACTTTCCTCACAATAGCCCTGTAAGGGAGGCAGTTCAAGTATTATCGTCTCCATTCTATGGATGAAGAAACTAAACCTTAAAGAGGTTAAGTGACTCACGCAGGATCACATAGCTCCTAACTGTCAGGCCTGCTCCATCAGGCTGCACTCCTCTGGACTTTTCCATCATGCCCCAGAAACCTCCCAATCCTGGGGTCTGATACCTCAGAAGCACCCGCTGCCCCTGGGGTCCCACCCTCTGATTGGAGGGTTCCTCTCAGAGCCTCCACTTAACAAGGCAGACCAGGTCAGCCATTTCCTCATCCCCCTGCTGGCTGAGCTCCTTTGGACATCATGCAGAGACACCTTCTCTCTCCACTTTTTTTTTTAGCTTACTTTTATGTATTGTATTCCCTGTGCTTGACACCTAGTAAGTACTTTAATAAATCTGGACTGAATGACTAACCCAGGGTTTCATACTCAAAGGCCAGGGCCCTTGCCACCATACCACACTGCCTACCCAATGCTGCAGGCCATCTCGTCAAATTTGCCAGGTCTCACACAGCTAAGGCTAAAACCCAAGTCTTAAGAACCTCAAATTTAGGTGAAAGTCTTTTAATACTATATGTTACTCAGATCCTCTCTCTATCATAGATTTAGAACTAGAATCAATGGATCATCAATCAATCAAAAGTTTGTAGATTTAGAACTGGAAAGGGCCTTAAAGGTCTTCTAGTGGAGGTTGTTTTGGTCTGAAGGATGTGTTAGGTGTTTTGTGGAATTTTTCAACATGGGGAAACAGACCCAGAGGGGTTAAATTACTCATTAATGTGCACACAGCTAGTATGCCCAGATGCTGGATTTGAACCTAGGTCCTCCAACAGCAAATCCAACACTTTTCTACTATGTCACAGTACCTCTCATTCAACACATGAATTTTACAAATGAGGAAATTGAGTTCCTGAATAAAGATTTGACTGATAAAGACTGATTTGTCTTGGAGTTAATTAGGTCTACCCAACCTGGGGTTTGCACCTAGGTCCTTGGACTTCCAATCTGGTATTCTTTTCATTATACTACATTGCCTCCTTTTAATCCATTATAAGTTGTTGGGGTTTTTAAAATCCATTTTCAGCTGCTAACCTTTGGCAAGAAGATGTGTTTGCTGACTTTCTCCAGGGAAGATTTTATATCTATTTGAAAATTCATCAGATTGTAGGGGCTGGTAAGTGAACTCTCCCAAACCTCCATTACGATACACCTGCTTATACTTAAATGCAGCAACACCTGCATAGCCTACTTCCATCAATTTGGATCTGTCTTAGGAGAAATCATTGTATATTTCTGCTGAAAACTATTCAACTCTGCATTTTAAAATCTTCTGGGACTGGAGGGAAGTATATTCACTTTAAATTTCCTGGATCTGTGGCAAAAGCAGGCTGTAAAATTTCCACTACTGTGATTAAAAAGAATGGTTAATGGATAACCTTAAACACTACATGCAAATAATCATTCCATGCAAGACTTAGCTTCAAAGGGCAGAAAGCTCAGTACAAGAAAAGATTATGTGGAGAAAACATTATTTCTCTTGTTTTAAAAACCTCCACTAATGTCTGATTCTCATGCTTCTTTGGATTTGAAATGACTTTGGCTTCTCAAAAGTTATATCTGCAGAGAGTTAGCTCTGACAGGTCCTACCCAGAGGCTTAATGACAGACTGTGTATGTCTATTGGTCAAGGACTAGCCTAGCTAAATACAGAGACTTACTTGGCAGCAAATAGATAACTTTTATTCTTTTTGGCTACAGCAATTCTTGAAGGCCAAATACTAAGTTACTGAGGTGTTGGAATCTTTATCAGTAGGGAGAGTGCTACTAGTACTGATTACAGATCCTTGGGATTATCTTTTCTGTTCCTGATTATGGAAGGAAAAGGTAGCAAATTGCTGATCAGAGTTCATGGAAAGCCAACCTCAGGTTTTACCTGTATTGGCAGAAAGCTGTCTTAGGGATGTTTCACTGGGGCCATCAGGGCTACTCTAAAGGAGAACTGCAGATCATCAACACAAAAAAGTTAACTGAGTGTCTTCAGTTTAAGGGAAAACCCATGTGAGTTGAATTTTCTTGGTCCTGACAATCTGAGATTTAAACTAATAAATGGTTCTTAAAGAGAGCTAGTAAAGTGGTGGGAAGAATTTGCAGGAGTGTGGAGCAGAACCCACAGGAAACTGGGAGTCAGAGCAAGCTAGATGGTTGGGAGGAGAGGACACTTCCAAAGGAGACAGATAGGCTTGTGAGTAAATATTGGTCTTGTGTTGGTTTGTGGGAAGGCTAAAGGATACTGTGGCTCTCTGTGCTGTTGTGGCTTATTGACTTCTTTGCTACTATAATGGAATTGGCTTACTGGTTTGGGAATTCAGCTTACTGGTGTCTGAATAAATGTTTTCCCTCTGTCTTATAAAAAAAAAGAGAGAATTAGTAAAGAAGGGTGTTTTTTGGGTGTTTGTATTTCTTTAAATCTAATTCTAATCTGCATATACTGTATTACATATAGAGTAATTAATAGAAATAAAAATAATTAAATTAATAAAAGTCATTAGATGTAAGTGATAGCTAAAGAGATTCTTCCACAAAAGTCCTATTCCAAAATAAAAAGTCTCTAGTCATGATCCTGGTGAAAGCTTGCATTTGGGGACTGAGGACTAGCATAGCTAAGTATTGAGAAGTTAGTCACCAGCAAATTGACCACTAAGTGATAAATTCTTCTGCCACGATGAACCATGAAACAAAGAAAAAAGACATAATGCACTCTTGCTTCTGCAGTGACCATGGCAAAGCAGCAAAAAAGAGGCAGATGGTAGAAAGAACAGTTTTTAAGGCATCTTCAAAAATTAAACTTCTGAGGCTCTAAATGTGAAATCTTTGTCCAGTGACCAACAACTGAACCATATCCCTATTGACATTCTTGACATCAGTTAAACTAAAAATCACAAGGAAGTTATAGCAGAATGGAAAGATAGCTTAAAGTCCTTCTCAAAGAGGCTAAAAGAGGAGCTTGTAAAGTTTCATTGAGCATCCAAAGACCAGCAACACCATTCATTCATTCAACGTCATGAGACGACAATGCTAGTTAACCATGGGCATAAGCAAACATTACCATGAAGAGAACTGTAACTTATGAACCAACATTTATTTCAAAGAATAAGTTGAAAAATTCCATAAAACACTGACAAATCCTCCAAACCAAGTCAACGAATGTCTTGATACTCAGTGACTTCACTGTGAAAATGGGTGGGTACAAGGCAAGATGATGAAAAATAATAAACAAAAGTGGGGAAAGGCTTGCAGATTATTCAGGAATCTCATACCTGTATGTTATGAACACTCACTTTAAAAAGAGAATATGAAGGACATGATAAACACAGCAAGAAATTAGCTAGACCTTAGTAGATAGGAAATGAATCATCTCTCTGTGTTAGACCATTAACTGGTTAGTGCAAAAGACAAAATCACACCAAATCGGAAGAACAAAGATGAAAAAGAAAAAAAGAAACTACATGTTATTGTAATACTTCCAATCAACCATTATTTATCAAGTATTTCTTAAGTGCCTATTGTGTGCTAGACACTATTCTAGGCTCTAGGGATACAAAATAAAATTAAACAATTTCTGTCCTCAAGAAATTTATAATCTGAGAAGACAGCATGCACATATGTAAGTATATATGAATTAAGTAAAATGAATACATAAATACAAGATAATTTTGAGGGGAGGGTACTAGCAGCTAGGAAAATCTAGAAAGGCCTCCTATAGAAGGTAACATCTGAACTGAGCTTTAAAGGAAACTAGGGATTCTATGGGGCAAAGGTGAGGAGGAAGTGCATTCCAGGCAGAGGGGACAACCTCCGACACAACCTGTTTAAACAAGCTACTGACAAAAAAAAAAAGGAAAATAAGAATACCATATATTTGTGCAGTGCTTTAACATTTGCAAAGTGTTTTCTTCTGCAAAATGGATAAAAAGTAAAGACGTTGACTGTGATTATGATCATTACTTAGACAAGTGTAACCAATGTAAGACAGCTGGCACAAAGATAAGACCAAATGAGCCCAGAAACTGTCTCAGTGAGAAAGCCTTCATCCTCTTGCCACATACAAAGATGTGGCAGCCGAAGGTGACGTGGGTTTGGAATGCAAGTTCCTTTGTAAAATGTTTCAGAAAAGGATTGCAGATCACAAGCAGTATCAGCTCATAAAACAGCTACAAGCAACAGAAGGGAAAATGAGTTTGCAGAAAGCTTAGCATGAAACATGGCTGATAGGGAAATATGTTTTGTATGACCTCACACATATAATGGGTATTGTATTGCTTGCCTTCTCAGTGGGTGGGGGAGAACCTGGAGGGAGGGAGAGAATTTGGAACTGAAAAACTTCTATTAGCTCATTAAATTTTAAGTGGAAAGTAAATAAATGAAGTCTTAAAAAATAAAGCTTAGCATAATAATGAAGTCGGAATCATCCTAAAAGCATAATCTTTGATTGTGAGATATGGGAGACACTGGCATGGGACTGCCCAGCATGGTGTGCCTGCATCAAAGAAGATGTCATGCTCTATGAGTAAAGTAGAAATGCAATTGCTCAAAAGAAAGATGAGATGCATGGATCCACTCCAAATGTTCACATGAACTATTTTTGCCTGACCAAGCTCATCTCAGTCTGATCAGCCACATTTGGATACTTCTTGACCCCAACTTAGTGATGTCAGTTTGGTCCTCTTTAAGAACAGAGGACAATAACCAATCAACCAACCAAAAGCATCTAGATGAAACTAGGAGCAGGACCAAAAAATTTATAGGAAATAAAACAAGTATGTCAGTATTTCTGTTGGGACCAATCCTCATTACTGATGATGGGCGAATTACCTCATTTGGACTCTGAATGCATAAGTACCTACTGCGCTACATGAAGAATGAAATTTGACATGAAAACATCATTTAAAAAGATGAAGTTGGGAAGAGCAGCTGGACCACATCAAACACATACAGAAGAAATCTGTATTGGCGGTGACACAATTTTAAAAACAGAGAAAACCTAGCCGTGTGACCTTGGGCAAGTTACTTAGCCCCAATTGCCCTCCAAAAAAAAAAAAAACCCAAAGCTCAGGGACTGATTTTCAAAATATTTCAAAAGATGGAAAAGATCACAGACAATATCATCATCCAAAAAAATGACCAAGAAGACATAAGCCCACATCCTGACTTTCTTGTCCTTACAAAAATTTTTATGAGGGCAGAGTAGGCACATGTGAAGGACATATCCTTGATGAAAATATGAGAAAAGAGGTAGAATTTCACGGAAAGTTTTCTACAAGCAACCATATCTTCATTAGTCACACAATTTACTGATTAGCATAGAAATACCACTGAGTTTACTATTTGTTGATTCCCTGAAGGCATTTGAGGAATTTGTGGAGGAGGACAGGGAGAGTGGCTGGGATTGGCCAATGAAAGCCCACTCCTATTTTCTTTTTTTTTTTTTAAGTGATTTGCCCAAGGTCACACGGCTAATTTTTGTGTTAGGTGTCTGAGGCTGGATTTGAACTCAGGGAGTCCTGACTCTAGGGCCAGTGCTCTATTCACTGAGCCACCTAGCGGCCCCTGGTTTTCTTATTTCCTTTTTTTTTTTTTTTGAAAGTCCACTCCTTATGAGCATACAAAGTGTGCTTTACTGAACACAACCCCCATGTGAACTTGAGCATGTACAAACATCATTCCTAGTAAGCTTACCACATGAAGGAGAGAAACCTTTTATTGGCTGCTAAGCCAGAACCAGGACTGCATTCATTTAAAAAGTGTATTGTTATCTTTTGTTGTTTTTGCATTGCCTGAATTTCTCTCAGAATATCTCACTCCCTATCCCTCCCAAAGAGCTGTCTCATATAACAAAGAACCAGGTGTGCAGGCAAAAGGCACCATCCAGTCAAGGGCCTATTCTTTCTTGCTCGGTTGCATTTGAGTGAGAGAGACGTGCTTAAGCCTCTGGAGAGGAAGAGGTTTCAGGACTTCCCCACCTAATGCCAACATATGGTGAAGGAAAATAAATCTCGAATGTTTTCCCATCTAAGATTACAGACCCCCTAAAATCTCTGCATGGACTCAGGTGTCTGTGAACCTCAGAATAAAAATCTCTGCTGTAGGTGGATCTATTTCACAGAATCACAGAATTTCAGGGTTAGATGGGACTCCAGTGGTCAACTAGTCTAACCTATATCTCAATAAAAAAACCTTCTACAGCATCCTCCAGCCTTTTCTTCCAGACCTTCAGATACAGCCTTTTGTGCAGGTAGGACTTGACAAAGAAAAGATGGATGATGTAAACACAGCCCCCAGCAAGACAAGGACTGTATCATTTTTCATCTTCGCATTCCCAGCAGCTAGCAGAGTTTCCCGTGTGTAGCAGGTGCCTAAACAAAATTTGCTGAATTGTCTATCACATTTCCCAATTAAGCAAGTTCCATAAAATCTATGCATTGCCTCAACACTAAATAGTATTTCAGGAACTAGAAATGGAGGCAAAGAATGGCAGGCCCTGGTCAAACTCTTACTTAATTCTTCTCCAACTATACGCCATTAATAACAAACCAACCATACATGCAATCATTCCCTCATGACTGAACCTGCAACCAGGAAGCCACGAGGGACAGAAACTGATCCTGAAATCAAGAAGCCACCCCCAATTCCTCCCCTCTCCATATACTTTCCTGGTTTGGAGCCTAATGGGTAGGGGCCACTTACAGGGTCTGGATGGCTCGGAGAGAGGTGAAGGTCCCTTTGGCCAGACTCTGGATCTTGTTGTCATACAGCGAAAGCAGGGATAGGTTCTGGAGATCTTGGAAAGCATCAGCTCGGATGCAGTTGATCTTGTTGGCATTAAGAAGACTACGGGATGAAGAAGAGAAGTAGCAAGGAAGGCAAGAAATAAAGGCTACAGTGTACCTGACTGGGTGTACAAGTTGGGGTAGTCTGGATTTTCATTGCCTACAAAGAGGGCATCACAAAGTTATTATCTCCTCTGCACTGATCAGCCACTGAAGAATGTCTGCCTCTCAATTGTGAAGTGTCCTATAATCATACATTGGCATGATCACAATATATTGATCCCCAAAACTTATCCTGATCCTACCAGTTGCTAGTGTGTTTTCCACCTTACAAAAATTGTTTTGTATTTATCTGTCTGTGTTCATATTCCTTCTTTCATTCCCTTTTCCTCTCCAAGGGATGCACACTAATTTAAGACAGGGAGAGTTTCTTTTTTGTCTCTATCTCCCCAGTTCCTAGCATAGAACCTGTCACAGAGTAGACATTTGATGAGTGAAAAAAATGGATGGATGGTTTGGAAAACATTAAAAATTGCTATACTCAAGTACTTGGTGGGACTTCCCCACAATCCTAAAGTTCTGTTTGGGTGACTTGAACAGCTGAAGTAAGGAAGAAGGGAGAAGGACCTGCCTGAGCCCTGGGGAGGATCCATGACTGTATCTCCACATAGTCACCAGAATTTATCTAAGTCATAAGTTTCAAGGTAACTTTATAAGATATGTATGTGTCTACTTCCAGACAGAGCTCTACAAAAGAAACCTGATTTCACAATCTTCATTGCTGTGGCATCTATTGGTTAGCTCTGAGTCTGCTTTTCACCTGTTCCCAGTGATACCCTATCTCCATCTCCTTCTACATAGAGCTCTGAACTGTCTATGGGATTCCACGGTCTCTTGTCACTCTTTTGGGTTGATGATATGGTAAAGCCTCCCCTAACTTAACTGTGACAAGACAGAAAAATGAAACCCCTTCTTCCCATCCTTCTCATTGTGACTGAAAATGCTTAGGAGCATGAGGTTAGTCCTGGGAACATTTTCTGAAAGCTCTGCCATTCCCTCAACAGGCTCACTCCCCTTCCCTCTGGGACAGGTCCAAAGGAGTGTTCATAAGTTGGTGGTCCTTACAGAAGTTGTAGGGTGTAGAGACCTCCAAACACCCCCCTGGGCAGGTCTGTGATCTTGTTTCCATAAAGAACACTGGAGAGAAAAAGCAGAAATAGTAAGTTAGATGGAGACTCCCTTCACCTGGCTCTCTCTACTTAGGCCTATACAAGAAACATGGAACTAGAGGCTAGTTCTGAAAAGGAGTAAGGAAGAGTCACACATCATGTTCTATTCTCACTAAAGACTGTGGATAACTGACCCCTGGATAGTTCTCAGTGACGATCTATGTGGATCAAGGTAAAAACCTCTGTGATGAAGGTCAGGTAAATTCACATTATTCCAGAACTCTGGAAGCAGTATTCTTAATGCTCCTCTTTCTTCATCACACTCCCAATTCTTTTCTGATGGTCTCAGTCCTTCAGTGAGCTGCATGGGGAACTGAGCTGGGTCTAGAGATACACTCTGTACCACCTTGGGAGAGCCAACTCTAAATCTTCAGCATAAACATAAACACCTCAGAAATCAGCAAACACTACAAACAGGAGTTGATATGCTGGTTTATTTATCTCCAGACTTAAGGCAGTAATGAAGGAAATGTTAATGATGCAAATTAAACTTGAAAGTATGTCACAGTTCTCAGAGATCTGGCTGTTAAACATTTACTAATACCCCCTACCTGGCTCCATTGGTGCCAATGGGCTAAGGGCCTCTGCCAGAAATTATCCATACTTGCTGAGCTCATTCTCATCAGGCCTGGAGGCACTTTTCTCTCCTCTGTCCCTGGCAAACCTAGCCCTGTTTTCATCTCCAACCCCTACTCCACCTGTGACCTGGGTTTTAGGTGAGGTGTCAGGGGCTGGTCCCATTTAGGAACCCCAGTTGGTGCTGGGTACAGTGCCAAGAGGCTTGGACACCATCTATTACTCACAGAGAGTTCAAGGAACGAAGACCCTGGAATGCATCAGGGGCAATCTCAGAAATCTGGTTGTTGCTCAGATCTCTAGAAACCAAGCAGAAGAGAGAGACTCCATTAACTTCATTGATCACAACCATATTTTCCACTTCCTAGACACTCCCTTTTAAGAAAGCAAAATCACTTTACATTTGTGTTATCATGTCATCTCATAAATAGTTTATTGGATATAAAATGAGGCAGGTGTGGTCTTCCCTCTTTTATTGTTTTTTTTTTAATTTATTTACTATTAGTTTACAACATTCAGTTCCACAAGTTTTTGAGTACCAAATTTTCTCTCTCCCTACCCGCTCCCCATCATGGTGGCATGCAATCCGATATAGGCTGTACATATACCTTCACATGAAATATTAGTCAAGTTGTAAAGAAGAATTAAAACCAATGGAATGAATAACCAGGGAGAAGAAACAAAACAAAATTCCCTCTTTCATTGATGAGGAAAATGAGGTAAGAATCACAGAATCACGGCGTGAGAATCTTGGAGACCAGCCAGTCCAACCACCTCCTTTTACAGAACAGGACACTGCAGAGGTTGAGTGTCACATAGATAGTGAATGGCAGAGACAGGATCTGAACCAGGTCCTCTGACCCTAGACATAGTGTTCTTTCCGCTATATCACACTTCCTCCTTAAGTTTAAAGCGCTGACTTGCCAAGAATTATATAATAAGCAACATTATAATGCTATCACAATAATGCTAAGAAGACAACCCAGAAATCTCATGGACTGCTAGAATTGAAAGGGCTCTTACAAGTTATTTCATCGAACTCCCTTATTTTCCAGATACGGAAACTGAGCCACAGGGAGGTTAAACTACTTCTCTATAGTCACGTAGTGACTATCTGAACTGGGACCTGAGCCAAGTCTTCCAATTCCAAGTAAGTTCATTTTCCTTTACACCACATTGGCTCTCACTACAGCAGTCCTTATTCTTTGCCCATCTCCATCGCAATATTCTATATGCTTTCTTTAGCTCTAAGTCCTGGGCCGACACTTTCCAGGATCAGAGGGAAGTATCTATCCATCGAGAGTCAGTGAGGCTTAGCCCCAAACCAGTACAACGAAGGTAGAGGTAGGAATGTCTGAGAAGTAGATGGACAGCTCTGTGCTGACTTCCAGATTCTGTAGCCCCTCCTGTCCATCCCTCCTACCTCCCCATGAAAATACAGAAGTGCCAGGATGAGTCATTGGCAGGTCCAGAAGTACACTAGTTGACTGAATGCACTTACATCCTCCTCAACTTTCTGTAGGGAGAGAAGGCTCCAGGGGGTATTGATTTGATGCCATTGAGTTCCAGACGGCTGCAGAGAGAAAAACAAATAGGAAAATTAAGGACTGATTCCACAGTCTACAGGAAACTCTTGAGCTGAGTACCTATGAGAACATCAGCTACCAATTAATTCCCTGCCAGAAGGCAGCTTCTTCCAGCAGCCTGGCATCATCTTTACCCACCTGGGGAATTCACCCAGCATGATAAGCTGCTCTCATCCAAAAGGATGAGGCTGATAACTTCTAGTGAATCGCTGGCCCAAAGGCCAAAGTCCCCATCCTAACCCTCTGGGGACACAGTGGGGAGCAGGGCTGATATTGCTTCAACTTACAACTAATTAAAGTTGCATATGTTATCAAAAGGAAAACGCTTGCTGAGGCCAGAAGGCATTTCTGGTTGAGCTGAAAAGTTTCTAGATGAGAAAATGTAATAACATTCCCCTTCCCGTCCACCACCTTTCAGCCCCAAGCTGTTGACTCCTCTGTTGCCAGCAAATGCAAACTGTGGGTCCAGAAACCCAGTCAGGAGGCAGCTCCCGCCTTCACAGGATCTAGAGTTAGAAGAAGCCTGAGAGGCCTTTTTACAGTTGGGGAAACTGAGGCCTGCAGGATGACACCACCACTAAATATCTGAGGTAGGATTTAAACCCATATCTTCCTGACTCCAAGTCCAGAGCTCTATCCACGACCCCTCTCGCCTCCCAAGGTAGGGATAGGAATTCCGAAGGGTGAGCTTACAGCAGGTCAGCCTGAATCCCCTGAGAAAGGACAGAATGGACTAGTTCCAATAGACTCCAAGAGAAGGCTGGTGAGTCCTGTTGAACGTGGTACTTTCCCAGGCACTACTGAAGACAGGTCTTTTCTGTGTTTGGGCTTAAGTGCCCTGCACAATGCAAGTTCTATACTGGGTATCAAGGGTCAAACCAAGCATACTTCCCTAGCACTTCTCTTTCTGACACTTCCCAAGACCCCTTCCTCTGCATCCTCCCCTCCATCTACTTGTCTTACCTATCTGTTGGGTTCAAGCAGGTAACAAATTACACAAACTACAATTTTCCCTCATTGAATCCTAATCTCTTTTCATTTTGTGGGGCAGGCTCTGTGACTTCTTCAGCAAAGGAAGCTCTCAGTGAGAAATTCCCTCCACGAATTCAGATCCACACCTGAAAGTTCAAATCTTAGAGAGCTGCCTAGGACCCTAATAGGCTAAAATGGCAGCCAGTACATGTCAGAGACAAGACTGAACCCAGGTGTTCCTGACTCAAGGAGGCCAGCTCTCTGGCCAACATGCCAGATTGCCTCTCTCTTCCTTTCTTCAGTCAGCAGCAGCTCCATAGCCTAGAACCAGCAGGGTTAAGGATGGGGAATGGTATCAGAGGGAGCCACCATTGTTTGGGAGTACTGTAGTGGAAAGATCCCCTGGCCAGGGGCAGATACAACTTCTTTTTTTTTTTTTTTAAGCAATCAGGGTTAAGTAACTTGCTCAAGGTTACACTGCCAGTTATTTCTGGGTGTGGTGCTGAGTGTCCGAGCCCGGGATTGGATCTCCAGGTCGTCCCAATACTGGAGCCGGTACTCTTACTCGCTGAGCCACCTGGCCGCCCCTAAGCAATTGGGGTTAAGTAACTTGCTCACGGTTACACAGCCAGGTGTTTCTGGGTGGGTGCTAAGTATCTGAGCCCGGGATTTGATCTCCAGGTCTTCTCAACACTGGAGCCGGTGCTCTTACTTGCTGTGCTACCTGGCCGCCCCCAGATACAACTTCTAAGCTCCTGTTTACCCACTAATTAGTTGGGTGACCTTACAAGTCACTCCCTTCACTGGGCTTCAGTTTCCTCCTCTGTGAAATGAGGGGTGGGACTGAATAATCCCCAAAGATCCCTTCCAGCCCTGAAATTCAGTGTTGTATGACTTAACATTTATTAGTCCAGTCTGAACTGACAGCACAGGGTAACCCCACTCTAAGCTCCCATTTGGAAACCATTTGGGGGCAGACGTGTCCTGAGTCTCTACCATGAGCTCAGGCTTCTCAAGACTGCTAAAAAAGGCTATCATCCTCGCAGGAACTAGCAATGATGAACATTTATTTGGCCCTTTAAAGTTTGAAAAGCTTTTTGTACCCTTTATCTCATTTGGACCTTGCAACCACCCTGAGGTCAATTCTGTGTGTGTGTGTGTGTGTGTTCAGATCTATGATTTTTTTAAAATATAGAGAACTATCAAGGAAATTCAGAAAAAATCTCATACCAATGCGATCAGTATATGTTCTGTGACAGTCTTATAGAATTGCCTGGAACATTGAGAGGTTAAGTGATTTGCCCAAGATCACACTACCAGGAATTATGCCCTCTTATCCACTATGCCAACTTAGTAAATTCTCCAAGGGTATTTCAAAGCCTCTATTTTATTTCCTTCTGGATGCACTTATTTCCTAGAGGTAAGCAGTGCCCTCCTCATTTACAGATTAGGAAACTTAAAGCAGACATTGGAGGTTGAGTTGTTCCCCATCCTATTAATATATTATAAGTAGAACTCAACAGCCCTGATTCTTTTTTTTTTTTAAGCAATTGGGGTTAAGTAACTTGCTCAAGGTTACATGGCCAGATGTTTCTGGGTGTGGTGCTAAGTGTCTGAACCTGGATTCAATCCCCAGGTCATCCTGACACTGGGGCCAGTGCTCTTACTCTCTGTGTTACCTGGCTGCCCCTACAGCCCTGATTCTTTGCTAGGTGCTCAGAACACACCTGCTAGAGAAAAACACCAAGTCACAAGATACTTTGTTAGGAATCCAGGTCCTACTTCAGTCTGAATATCCAGTCTGGACAAAAGACCCTAGATCCCCCACAGTGCCACAAGTCTTCCCCAATTCAACTGAACATAGAAGGCAGGTCCACCTGAAAAATCTTCATTCCAGGGGATTGTTATCTCAGATGATCTGAAGAGAGGGGCCCTGAGCCAAGCCTGGCCACAGCCCGAACCCCTCCCAATGAATCCTTCCCCCAGTACTCACATCTCTGTCATGGTCTCAGGCAGGTTGGCCGGGATAGCAGTGAGCCCTTTGCCACGACAGTCCACGATCCCATTGCTGCAGGCACACATGGGTGGGCAGGAGCCTGAGGACAAGGTGCAAACAGGGGTCCGGGTGGCCTCTCCTTGGCCTACAGAAGGTAGCAAGAACAATGGCTAAGGGACACCCCTTAGAGGCAGGATATGCTCTATACACAGGTGTAGGATTATTTGATTTAGCATTAAAATGTCTCTTCCTCTATGCAACACGGAGTAAGAAATGGGCAACAGAACCCCATGCTAACAAGTTGCCACTGATTTAGAATAAGTTACCATTGCCGAGTTCAAATTCTGCCTCAGATACTTCCTAGTTAATATAACCCTAAGCAAGTCGCTTAAACTCTGTCTGAGGCAGAGTTCCTCAACTGTAAAAAGGAGATAATAATAGCACCCAGGATTGTGGGGATCAAACAAGACAATATTTATAAAAGCCCTTAGTGTGCCTGGAACATAGTAGGCGCTCATTCCCTTCCTTTCTATCCTTGTCTGGGATCCTCCCGAACCAACATTAGTAACTATGAATGGGGAAGGAAGAGGGGAGGAGTTAGTGGTGGTGCTGAATTCGTACTAGTCTTAAGAAATCCTAAATTGAGGAGAGATGATAATAAATAGCACTAAACAGCTGGTGTTAGTTTAGGCTTTACAATTCACAAAGTGCTTGACACACATTATCCCATTTGATTCTCACAGCAGCCCTGTGAGATAGGTAATACAAATGTATATCTCCTTTTCTACATGAGATTAGCAGGATTTTGAGCTGGAAGGGACATGTAAACTGGCAGGGATCAGAAAACCACAGATTAAAGGCATGAAGGGATCACAGGAGTCACCTAATCCAATGCTCTCATTTTAAAGGGGAGGAAACCAATACTCAGAGAGGTCAAATAACTTGCTTGTTGGGCAAATAGGAGGCAAGGATGAAATCTGAACTCAGGTCCTCCAGTCTCCAGATCCTGAATCCTGAAGCCCTAAATCCATGGTACCATTCTAGATCATGTGATCATACCACCCAACCTGACAGATGAAACCATGAGGACCAGAGCCGTGAGAGGAGCTGTCCAAAAGCAAAGAGCGGCTGCTCCAAGCCAGCTCTCTGCCTCCCTCCAGAGCCCTGCCATCCTCTTCCTCAGCCTAAATGTTCAGAAAGCTAAGGAACCTACATAAGGAAATGACAGAGCCAAGACTCGAGCACAATCTGTTTCCAAACCGGAGCCTCTTTCCAGTTCACCTTCATTGCTTTGTCAGTGCAAATAAATCCACGGGTCTTAAGTGCACTCAGAGAATTCCATCATTGCTTTCAAAGTGAGATCTCAGTTGCTCTGATTAAAAACATCTTAGCCTACGTGAGATAAGAAGCTAGCATTGACGGTGTCACCATGTATTGTCCATAAGGGAATGTGGAGTCAGGGGCAGTGGGAGAACATGAGCCATGTTGTGGCATAAAGAAGGAGGTTCTTCAACACTAAATGGAAAGCCACTGTCAAAGCCAGAGAAGCACAGAACAGAGAGCAGATCTTAGCGCTCAGTCTAAGTCTCTTGCTAGGAATGGCGCTCTCCAACCACCCCTTGGGTTGCTAAGGTAGACTAGCAAATGGGAGCCATACAAAAGTTGCAGCCTTGGCCATCTCAGGAAGAATTTATCACAGACTCAATTAATACTAGGAAACTCACCTCTCCCCCAGCCAATGAATGGGGAGTTACCCAGCATAGCTACACGGAGCACACAAGGTCACCAGGGGTAAGAGAAATACAGATACATGTGGCTCCCCTTGCTGCCTGCCTAGGAGCTGGAAGCCAAGGGAAGACACACAGTGACATGGTTAGGGTGATGCAGTCTCCCAAGGACTTGCTTGACAATGTAGCCATGCACCCATCCCAAATTCAAGACATCCAAGGTATCTTTTGATTCAGATCTGCTGTAAACCAGCAGAACAGCAGCCAGCTGGAAATCACCGACAGTAGGATTGACTTTCCCTCATCTTCACATCTCCCACCACAGGCTGCCTCTGTACTCCCTAGTCACTTTCCTTTGTAATCCAATGTATTTTATTTCATTTACTTAAACACGTGACTCTGAGATGGGTCCCTGAGAGAACCCTCGACTAGACAATCTCTGAAGTCCTTTCTGCCTCTGTCACAGGGTTCGGGGTTGGAAACCAGATCTGGCAGCAGTGGCAGCACTGATTTGACTGCTGCTTCAGACCTGGAAAGAGGAGGGATGAGTGACACATACAGGGCAGAAGACAAGAAAAGAGTGGGATTGGAACGCAAAGCACTCAAGAGGCAAGATCAGCTTCCAGACTCCAGCAGACCCCAAGGCTAACGCTTAGCTTCTTCCCAGTTGGAAGCTTTTGTGCAGTGATCACCCTGAGCATCCCTTATCAGGACTGATGGCCTTTTCCAGTGGTAACTGCTTGCCTTTGGTGGGGCCCCTTCCGTTAGAACATGCACAGTGCCTGGAAACCTGAGAGGCATCAGAGGGCCTGTGAGCAGGCTGGAGATACAGAACCTCAGGCCTCCCTGCCTAGAAATCTCACCCACACTCGGGTCTAGCCTCGTCATCTGGCTTGGTGCCACTGGGAACACCCCCAGTCACTTCAGAGTTAATGCAGTGACTAGCAGAGGGTGTCTGGGTGTCCCTGGACAGAGAACCAGGAACTCTGCTAGTTCTGTGACCCAGTCTACACACCCGTGGCATAGTGTCAGGCCAGTGTGCACTACCTTCTGTTAGCATGCTCCTGGCATTTAGCATACATTGTCTGGATATGTATGGTTTTTTTGTTTTGTTTTGCTTTGCTTTTGCCTTTTGGAGGGAAATTGGGGTTAAGTAACTTGCCCAAGGTTACACGGCTAGTTTTTTGTGTGTGGGTGGGTGTTAAGTGTCTGAGGCAGGAACCGACCTGACTCCGGGGCCAGTGCTTTACTCACTGCGCCACCTAGCCGCCCTTGGATATGTATGTTTTTGCATTTAATTACATTGTGTACACAATCACATATTAACAGAAAGCAAGAGAACACCAGAAAGAGAAAACACCCCAAATGAAAAAGCAACATGTTTCAAATACAAAAGAAAAAGTTTCATTTCATGGTAAAAAAAACAAACAAACAAACAAATGACCCAAGAGGCTTCCAAATCCCTCAATGTCCATTTCCTTCCTGTTCACTGGTTGTTGGGACCACACAGCCATGATATTTCTTCCCTACAACATCTACTTCCCCTCTATATTGGAAATTTTCTTGCAAAGTTGAGTCATCTTTGTCTTCCCTTGTTTTTGGAAAAGGGGAGAGGATCTGTCTTTTGGGGTTTCTCAAACTTTGAGATGTTCCTGCCTATTAGTCTTCTAGCCACACACACTGTGGTTTCTATTGGTGAGTGATTAACAATTGTGGGACTGGAAAGATTCTGCTTTGTACAAAATCAACTTTATAGACCAACATGCAGCTACTGGACAAAGACATAGTCATTCACGAGCCTGTGTAGATCTTGGACTCTCATGGCCAGTGGGAGAACAGCTGCTTTCAAGTTTGACTCACAGTTGGAACCGTATCCATTATGTCTGGGTGAGATAATCACATCCACCTACTCAAGTCACACTACCAAAAGGTTGAGGCCAATCCTCTGAAATCCTTCCCTTTGGAAAGATATATCCAGTTAAATCTGGACATTGCTACCTCCTATCAACAGGACAGAGGGAAGAAAAGGACACTTATCAACAAAACTTTTGTTTCCTGTTGCATTGAAACTTTTGCTACAAGTAGATAGAGAAATAGATACAGTGATAGATTTAGGAAGATATCTGTATCACTGGTGGTCATTACATGATGCTTCTAGAAACACAGAGTGGGAAAGATGAGATTAGACTACAGAAACACATGGTTCTTTTTCTATCTGTATCCTGTGATAGGAGAGTTAAAGGAAGCAAGGTACAGGGAGAGCTGTGGTCCTCCTCACCTGAGCAGCTGAACTCACTCTTCTGGACCTCGGCCACATTGAGGCTTCGAAGGGAGGCAGGTCCTGAACACTGTGTGAAGAGCCCGATGGTAGGACGTTGCCTCAGCCATTGAGAAAGCCAGGCCAAGTGGCAATCACAGAAAAGGTGGTTGGAGTGTAAACGGCTGGAGGCAAAGGTGAAAAGTGGGGAGTTAGGATCCTGGTGGGGCACACCCACCCATCTCCCCAAAACCACCCCCCTTCTCCAAGCTGTCTGGCTAGACTAGTGGGCCTTTAAGGGCCCTTCCAGCTTTAAATCTACAATCCCCAAGACACTAAGTAGAAATTGTTCTGCTCAATCAATATAGAGTAATTTCAATTATCTGACACAAAGTATAACTAGGAAAGAAAATTTGCAGCCTAATATTACCTAGCATATCTCAAAGGAAAAAGCAATTATAAAATATTTTTAGATGAACCATTGCCCCCACCCCCACCTCCAATTTTACCATTTAAGCACCAACTTATACACATAGCCCAGAACTGTGCTAGATGGTGAGGGGAATGTAAGAGATACAGGTGACACCTAAGAGCTCTAATCAAGAAGCTTCCATTGGCTGTTCTTCCTGTCTTACCCTTCATCAGATGACTGGAAGTTGACTGTACTTTAGTGGTATATAACAACTATAGCGGTTGGTTGTAATACCTCCATTCTGCTCCCAAGGCATACTCACAAAGTCCGGAGCTTGGGCATGTGGTTGAAACTGGAGACAGGAATGGTGGTGATGTTGTTGTTATTCAGTGTCCTATACACAAGGAAACCAACGTCATTCATCTAGCAGATGGCAAATGGATGGTGATGGATGAGGACTATTGATGAGGAAGGAATGCACATCTGCTCTGATGAGTGTGAAAGCCTTAGCAGTAGTACTTTGTCCATTCATCCCTCTGATCAATCCACCAATAATTACCTAGTGCTTGCTATAAGCCCAGCCCTGTGTTAGGCACTGCAGGGACTGGAATATGGAGGAAATGGCCTATTCCTTCAAGGAGTAGGTCCCGTGTCCGATGTGAAAAACCCAAATGAGCAGCTAGGTGGAACAGTGGATAGAGATTCAGCTCTGGGGTCAAGGAGACCTGAATTCAAATCCAGCCTTAGACACTTACTATGTGACCCTGGGCAAGTGACTTAATCTCTGTTTGCTCAGTTTCCACAGTTGCTAAATGAGGGTATTAATAGCACCTTTCACAAGGTTGTTGTGAGGATCAAATATTTATAATATTTATTAAGTGCCTGGGACATACTAGGCCTTTAATCATGTTTACTTCCTTTTCAATGGACAATAAATGCCAGAGGAGCTCATGGACTGACATTCCTATAACACTGAGTTTTTTAAAGCATTTTATATCTGTTATTTTGCCTGACCCTAATAACAACCGTGTACATGCTACAAGTACTATTTTCTCCATTTTACAGGTAAAGAAATAGAGCCTCACAAGTGAAGTGACTTGCTTAGGGTCACACAGTTAGCACATAAGTTAAGACTTGAACTAGAGTCTTCCATGCTCCAAGTCCAGAACTCTTCACTTTGGGAAAGAGACCAACGAGGCCTGAAGAGGCACATGGCAACATGGGAGATCACGGGGGGAAGAGATCGTGGGGGGATGGAGGAGGCAGTGGGACCTGAGCCAGGCCTCAAAGGAAGGAGAACATCTGGTGTGAGCAAAGGCACAGAATAAGCACCATCTAGGGACTCAACAGACTGGAGAATTCTTCCTGGGGAGCACAGAAACAGTGTGGTATAGTCAATAGAACACCAGGCTTGGTATGAGGAAGAACCAACTTCAAACTCTACCTTTGACCTAGTGAAGACCATGGGCAAATCCTTGAACCTCTCTAGGCTTCAGTTTATTCATGTGTCAATAAAGGTCAATTAAACCGTGAAATCCAGGTCAGCAGGATAAGAAATGATGAGATGAATTCCCTAGTCGCCATCCTCAAACAGAGGGATTCCCAGATGAAAAAGGAGGGGTTTGGGCTAGATCCTTTCTGGCTCTAAATCTATGAACTCAAGAAACCAGGTTGGGCAGATAAAATGGAACAAAGCAGAACTAATGTGCTCTAGGAGGAGGCTGGCAGAGATATAGGGTGGCCCCACTATTAGTTCAAGCTATTGAAGCTTAAAACTGCTGTAGGGGGCGGCTAGGTGGCACAGTGAATAGAGCACCAGCCCTGGAGTCAGGAGGACCTGAGTTCAAATCCGGCCTCAGATACTTAACACAAAAACTAGCCATGTGACCTTGGGCAAGTCACTTAACCCCAATTGCCCTCCAAAAAGCAAAAAAAAACAAAAACAAAAACACAAAACTGCTCTAAGACCTTTGCTATTATTTATAAATATATGTAATATATAAATTTACTATTTAAGCTATTGAAGTTTAAAACTGATCTAGGACCTTTGAGGAACTCTGTATAAGAGTCTATGAGATCTTTCTCTCAGTGAGAACACCTTGAAAGCACTCAAAGATGAAAGAAGATGCACGATTCAAGAAATCACCTCTGCATATGAAGTTATGACTGAAGAACAGGGCAAAAAGCAAGGCTCTGATAAGTCTATTTTCCCAGAGGGACATTTGTCCCAGATAGATTTTTGAAGGCTTTATTTCAATTTCATTCAATTAAAGAAATTTTAAGGATCCATTATGTGTGAGGAATGATTCTAGGTGCTAGGAATCAAAAGACAAAATGATATCAAGAGTCCTTGCCTTATAGGGTGGCTAGGTAGTACAATGAATAGAGCACCGGCCCTGGAGTCAGGAGGACCTGAGTTCAAATCCAGCCTCAGACACTTAACACTGACTAGCCATGTGACCTTGGGCAAGTCACTTAACCCCAATTACCCTGCCCCCTCCAAAAGGCAAAAAAACAAAAGCCAAACAAAAAACAAGAGTCCCTGCCCTCAAAGAGCTTAAATTCTACTTGGTGAACACAAAACATATACAGATAAATAAATGCAAAAATATAAAATAACTCAAAGAAATTGTAAGAGGGGACAAATGTTAACAATTGGGGGGGGGCCTGAGGAAAAACCTCATGTAGGAGGTGGCATGCAGGCTGTGTCCTGAAGGAAACTAGGGATTCTATGAAGCAGAGATGAGGAGGAGGAGCAGCAGATGGAATTGTCATAGACAAAGAACAGTATCTTTGTTCTTTTCCAGAGTTAGCCTGCTTAATTAATAGGCTTAAGCAACAGAGAGGAAAATTGGAAGTCATAATACCAATAGAATCTTTGCTATGTAATGTCAGACAAGTCACTAATTGTCTCTACAAATTGACTAACCCCAAATGTGTTAAAATAGTGGTCAAAGTCCTCAAACACAAAGTGTTATGAAAAGACTGCTTTTGTTTTGGGGCGGCCAGGTAGCATGGCGAGTAAGAGCACCGGCCCCAGAGTTGGGATGACCTGGGATCGAATCCGGGCTCAGACACTTAGCACCCACCCAGAAACACCTGGCCATGTAACCTTGATCAAGTTACTTAACCCCAATTGCTTAGGGGCAGCCAGGTGGCTCAGTGAGTAAGAGCACTGAACCCAGAGTCGGGATGACCTGGGATCGAATCTGGACTCTGATATTTAGCACCACACCCAGAAATAACTGGCCGTGTAAACTTGAGCAAGAAACTTAACCCCAATTGCTTTTAAAAAATAAATAAAAATTTTCAAAAAGACTGAATAATAAGTCTAATCTACCAGAGGCAATTAATGAGAAGGTTAAAACAGGGTCTTCCTTCTCCCCTTTATCCTTGCCTCATCAGTCCTAACAATACTTACAGCACCTCCAGGCCCCGCAGAGCTCGGAACGCCCCATCCTCAATGCAGCTTATCTGGTTCTTATCCAGCTGTCTGTAGAGCAAAGGAAGGAGAGTTTTAGACAGAGGAACAGATCATAGCCCTTTAAGGGAATCTGGTCACAGAAAGGGGAGGGAGATTATAGCATAGGATAGATTGGCACAGGCAGAGCAGAAAGGTAAAGAATCAATAATGTACTTGTGTAGAGGACTTTGGGGCAAAAGTAAGGGCAAAAAGGCCAAGAGATATTATCATTCAACACCCCAGCCTGCCAGTGGCTTGTGTTCAGTCATGTCCAGTCAAGCTCCCCAAAGCCCACTGGTCCTCATTAGCGTGCTAGGCTCCTTCTCTAAAAGAACAAGCTTTTGACCATGGAAGTCTACTGCACAGGCACACTTCCTAAAGGCATGCTTTGACTCCAGGTTACTGTCTTCAAGAATGACCCAGCAGGGAAGTCTGAATGGTAGTTATTGGGAACGCAGAGGGCTTTGGAAAGAGACAGGAGGAGAAAACCAGACCTATCATTTATCATTGCCCAGCTCTTCAAACTGATTTCAGTTGCAACTCACAGGTTTTTTAGGTCAGTGGCTCCACGGAATGCTTTCCTGGGGATGGCCTGAATGGCATTCTCACTCAGATCCCTGTGAAAATGAAAAAGAAGAAGGGAGAAAATGGTCAGAAGAGAGATTCTTTCAAATACTTCTCAAGACAGTCAAAATGGAAGGAGGAAAAGAAGAGAAGATAGACTCAGTGACTCACAGCTGAGCTTGAGAACTGGAAATTTGAAATGACCACATGCCTCCTCTCTTGAGAAAAGCCCCTCCCTCATTCACTCCTCTTGCTCCTCTGGTAGAGTCTTTCAGCTCATAGGAAATCATCAACCTGTCTCATGGAGGCAGAAGGTCCCCAAATGCACACTGAAGATGCCTGGATCCCTCTAATGCCTTACCAGGAACTCCAGTTTGAGGGAGAAAATCTGAGCCCACTCATTGATTGCTGTGAATTTGGGAGAAAACATCCACTCAGTTCTACTGATAGGAAACCAGCTTTTCATATTCTTTCTTAAGGATTCAAATAGAGGGTGAAGGGAAGGATTATAAACTTACCAAGACGTTGGACTTCTTTGTCTGACCAAAATCAAGCTGGGACATTTGTTTTTTAAGACTTTCTACCATCCCCTTTCTCCCCACTCTGTCACATTTTCTCAAAGAATATATACAACTCAGCCAGGGTGGTACCCGTACCAGCTGGTCTAGAATACCCTATGCTTGGGATGTCATTATCCATCCCTCCTGATTGCTTAATAATTATACTTAGCTGCTGCAAAGTAATTCCCATGAAGCCTGCCCTGTGGTTTGGAGGGCATAGCTAATCAGGGATTTAATTACTTCGCCATTAATTAATGTTGCTCTAAAAACCCTACCAGGCCATTTGCACCAGAAGGAACCCAGTGACTCCTGTGATACAAGCCAGGTCCCTGGTTCCCTTCTCTAGGTCTTGCCTCTGAGAGAATGATCATCACTCATGGAACCATCCCATCTGCTTCTCCCTTCCTCACTCTATCACCTATTACATCTCAATACTGTACTGTAGATCTCTGTATGATGAAACATACATGATAGCAACCAAAGGAACTTTCCTCTAGTCTTCCATTTTCTTTTGATTCAATTTTACTTTATTTTCAGTTCCAAATTTTCTCCCTCCCCCTCCTCCTCCCACGCTCATTGGGAAGGCAAGTAAAACAAGGCCCATTAAAAAGGCATATGGTCATGTAAAACAAATTCCCGAATTAGCCAGGTCTAAAAAAGGAGGGGGGAGGAGGATCCGCACTCTGAAGTCATTACTTCTCTCTCCAAGATGGAGAGCATGTTTCATCGTGGAGTCTTAAGGAATTTTAGTTGATAAGTGTTAATGAGTTCCCGAGTCTTTCTGAGTTGATTGTTCTTACAACAGTGTTTTTACTGTATAAATTGTTTTCCTGATTCTGCTTACTCTGCTCTGTATCAGTTCATGTAACCCTGTGATGTGGGTATTTATAGGTTGTCTTAGCCTTCCTTGATAGATGAGGGAATTAAGTCACAAAGAGATGAATTGACCACAGGTATCCATGACACAGAGCTAGCAAGTTCATAGGATCATACATCGAAGGCTGGAAGGAACCTTTGCCTTCATTGAAACCAATTCCTTCATTTTACAGAGGCCTCCAAGAGATGAAGTGATCTGACCATGGACATTGAACCACTGTTAGAGAAGGGATTTGAACCCAGGTCTTCCTGACCCCAAGTCAAGCGCCATAGCCACTCCACCCTTCTGCCTGCAAAAGTTCCACTGTTTATGTTAATATGTTTATGTTTATGAATAAACACATTCACTAGTTACTCCATATTAGTACTGTCCACATTCAATATGTCTCTGGTGAACTGTTATAACTCTTCACCAATGTCCGCTTACTGTCTTCCTGCTATTGTAGTTGTAGTTTAGAATGTAGAAATTAGCAGGCAATCTGTCCTCTAAATCCATTTGTTGTGTTGTGGGTTGGACGCTACAGAGGTCAGAGACCTCTAAGGTCTCTGACATATCAGAGCTTTTAATTATTTTATTATTCATTTAATTATTCTCCAATTTATTTAATTGTTTTATGGTTTATTTAATTATTTTATAATTCTTTGAGCCTTACTGCATATTTTGTTCATGTACAGCATGTCACTGAATTAGCATAACATAACCCAACTTGATATCTATCAACAAATGACAAGTTAATGACAGCTACAACCTTTAAGCTTAAATACTGTTAATATTATTATAATTACAGAAATAGTTTATCAATGCCTTACTCTGATATAGAAACTGGTATTGATATTGATAAATACACATTATACACTAAAAGTGCCTACTATGTACTAAGCTAGGTTCAGGGGATACAACAAAAAATGAAGAATCCATATTCTCAAGGAGGTTACTCTCTCCTGGGAGGGAGGGAGGGGGGGAGGAGAGAGAGAGAATACAAAATGGACAGTGTCACTGAGTCAGTATAGCATAATGAATTTCAAACTGGCCATCTACAAAGAATAAATCAAGGATGGATAAAATGAAGCCCAGTTCTTAACAAAACCAGGATTACACCAAAGGTTAATGGAATTATGAGCTGCCTACCGTATATAACTTTTATTATAACAACTAGGATAGGCTAGTTAATGCTATAAAGTTTGAATGGGCATGTCATTCTAATTTTTTTTATTTTCTTCCTTATGACAATGGTAGCCACAGCACCACTGATAGTTAAGGCAAGGTTACTAGCAATAATCTATTATATCCTTAAAGAAATTAATATATTATCAAAGGGTGAGCTATGATCATTAGTTGTATTGAAAGACCCAGATCCTGGGCTGACTCCATTAATTTTCTATGGGGAAAACACATACTACATGTCTTGAGTTCTGCTTTTCTGTTTGAGTTTCTGTTTTCCAGAAATGAACTAATTAGTTACTAACTTTTCCACAGGGAAAAATTTTTATGGTTACAGGAAAAATAAGTACCATTTCCCCTGAGCTCATGCTTTCCCCCTTTACAAAAATAACCTATCCAAAAAAAAAGGAAGAAAGAAAAAATACCCTATCCAAGGCCAGCTAACCATGATTTCATCTTTGTTTTTGTTTTATTTATTTTTAACATTCCTTTCTTTTTTAATTTTGATTTCCAAATTCTCTCTCTCTCCCACCTCCACCACCCACTAAAAAGGCAAGCAATATATCAATTATACATGTGAAATAATGCAAAACATTTCCATATTAGCCGTATTTTCCCCAAAAGCCAGAAAAATGAAGAAAATGAGAAAATTATACTTCAGTTTGCATTTAGAGTTCATCAGTTCTCTCTCTGGAGGTGGATAGCACATTTTCATGTCTTGGATCATTG
The DNA here is from genome assembly GCF_028583685.1 of Petaurus breviceps papuanus. Classification (NCBI taxonomy): domain Eukaryota; kingdom Metazoa; phylum Chordata; class Mammalia; order Diprotodontia; family Petauridae; genus Petaurus; species Petaurus breviceps. The sequence goes on from NW_027187330.1 coordinate 1,841,803, forward strand.
TACTGATTAGAATAGTCAAGCCTTTCACAGCTGATCATTGTTACAACATTGCTATTACTGTGCATGATAATGTCCCGGTTCTTCTCACTTCCTTCTGTATCAGTTCATATAGGTTTTGCCAGGTTTTTCTGAAACCATGCCTCTCATCATTTCCCACAGCACACATATAGTACTCCATCACAATCATATGCTACAACTTGTTCTGCCATTCACTGATTGATGAGCATCCCCTTGATTTCCAATTCTTTGCCACCACAAAGATAACTACTATAAATATTTTTGCACACGTAGGTACTTTTCCTTTTTTCTTGATCTCTTTCATATACAGACCGAGTAGGAAGGTGTTGCTGGATCAAAGGGCATGCAGAGAACTGTATAACCCTTTGAACATAGTTCCAGATTGTTCTCCAGGAAGGTTGGACCATTTCACAACTCCACCAGCCGTGATGATTTCGTCTTGAAACAGTGCTAAAACTTTAAGCCCAAGCTTGTGCTAATACCTCACTGAATGGAAATTAGTGGGGGGGGGAGGGGGAGACAAAACAACAACGACTACTAGGTCATCACTTTCCCACGTAGCCCCAAGGGGGGATAAACACCTCTTTCTTGTGGGCTAAATATCTGAGTCACTCAGGACTTAATAGTGGTCCAAACAAATAGAGGCAGGTGTGGTTTCGGGTAAGAGGACAATGAGGGAGGAGAAGGGGGAAGAAACTGAAGCCAAAGTGGCCCTAGAGAGGAACAGAGAAAATTTATGGAGAAAGAATGAAAGAAAGAAGGTAATGAGTTCTCCTTCTGATCTCTGCTTCTAAGGAGAGAAGGCACTGGAATAAGCAAGCAAAAGTTAATTTCAGTGAAAGAAAATTTTCAGAAAGACCAGGTAACTGGGAATGTAGACTTGGGTATAGACTCTGGCACCCAAAAAAAGTTAGCATAAAACTTAAAAATTATAAGATGGTTTATCTCCTCAGGTCTGGCTGACATGGACATTTTAGCATCAGATTACACGTCATGTAGATTTTTATGAATTTGGACATTCCAATGTCTATGAAAATATGCTGAATCTTCCTTTCACAAAAATGAAGAGTTTGGCAAGTCATCACAATCAAACTTTTGTTAACTGTGGATCGAGTGCAAATTAAAATGGGAAGGAAATTGGGTTTTTAAAAGATTCTTACTGAACCTATCGCTTCACTATTTGGAACTTAAACGCATCACTGTCTTGTTACATGGACACTGCCTATCAGGTTTTTATACTTGTGATGGGTTTTTGGATGCATGCACCATGCACTACTGATAATTTGGGGACCAGATATTTAATATGGACATTTGTATCCAAATTTCTTTCCTAGTCTACCTCTTCTCTCCTCACTTTTTCTCTCTCCAGAAATGAGAAAGCAGAAGGGCAATGGGTATAAATGTTTTTTGTCATACTTTCTCCTTGAAGCTGACACTTAATAACTCTTCATAGATTTTATGTTGTGTTCATTTGGCTGAGTTGTTCTCTCTTTTTGACCTGAAGAAGAGTTCTAACTGTTCCAATCCCATTTCTTTCTGTCTGTCTCTCTCTCTGTCTCTGTCTCTCTCTCTCTGTCTCTCTCTCTGTCTCTCTCTGTCTCTCTGTCTCTGTCTCTCTCTGTGTCTCTGTCTGTCTCTGTCTCTCTCTCTCTCTGTCTCTCTCTGTCTCTGTCTCTCTCTCTCTCTGTCTCTGTCTCTGTCTCTCTGTCTCTCTCTCTCTCTGTCTCTGTCTCTCTCTGTCTCTCTCTCTCTGTCTGTCTCTCTCTCTGTCTCTGTCTCTCTCTGTCTCTGTCTCTGTCTCTCTCTGTCTCTGTCTCTGTCTCTCTCTCTCTCGACTTTTTCCCTCTGAGGAATTAGAGAGTCTTTTGCTCTTCCAAGGCACCTCTCTGCAAATGGGTTATTAGAGCCTGGAAATATTCTCTGTATTTCTCTGTCCAATATTCCTACAAGTTGCAGTCTCTGCTTCTCTCTCCAGTCTCCCATGTGTTTGTCTATTTCTTTTCCCTCTCATGAACACTAGCCCTTTGTATCAGCTTTCTGCTTATTTATTTCTGTATTTATGCTTTACTGCTGTTTGTGGTTCCATGTTAGAAACTGTTACAATGAAGCTCCATATGACTGAGCTAATTCTCATTCTAATAAACACTGATTCACATGCTTGCCTTTGAGCTGATATTCTCCGAAGGAATATTTTAATTCAGTAAGCTTATGGTCCTATTTTCAAAGATAGATCTGCAAAAATGTCAGCAATTGGGTGCAATTTGCTAAGCTATGCTATTGCCAAAGTCAAAAGATTCCAAGTCCATGAGACTCATAGAATATATATATAATGAGTATGTGTCCATGTATGCCAACGTGTAGGCAATGCCTTAGCTGGGCTTACCCCTGGTTGCTCTTTCTGTGGGTGTACTAATGATGTATTTGCTTCTATAAATTGGAAAACAAAGTCGAATGCTGGATTATAATCCTGAAACTAGGGGGAAAAAACCACGGCTGGAAATATGTATTAAGTCCCACCACATATGTCAATGAAACAGTCAGTTCTGGGATTTAAAAGTCCCTGAGGATCTTGGACTAGGAGAATTTAGAAATAAGCATCTGTTCTGTGTTCTTCCATAATATCTAAGCTTTGTACTTGGTTCTTGACCCAAAGCCACGGGTGGGTTCTCTCCCTAGCTTTCTCCCTATCCCTGCTCAGACTCTGCAGATGAAGAATCAAAGAACCTCATACTGCAAGGGACTGGGAATCCTCTCTACAACGTGCCTAACAAGGGGAGACAGTGTCCCTGGAAGTTTGGCTATTTTACATATGATGACCTCAAAGTTAATTTATTTGTGGATTGAGTGTAATCAATGTCAGATATTATTATTGTGATTGTTTCGTTTTCCCCCTTCCCTTTGTTGACAAAGTATTTCTGTAGTTATTATTGTTAGTATTATTATTATTATTACTAGGTATTCTCCAGTCAACTGAGCATAGGTGGTAACAAGCAGCATTAAATCAAAGCATGGCTGTGCCTCTACAGGTACCACATCAGAGATAATGGACAAGAGACCATGCGGTATCACCTTTGAGAACTCAAGGAAATGAGTACAGAACAGAAAATACTCCCTCAGAAATAACACAGATCAAAAGAACTAGGGAATGAAATGAAAATGTTAAATTGGGAGTAATGGTTATATGATGTTTAAGGAAAAGTTATTGGCACCATCATAAAGTGGAATTGTGGCAGTAAGATGTCATCTGTGGCAATTTTGTAGTCCATAAAAACCTGTCTACATTGTGTCTGGAATATGAATTAGGATCAACTTTGTGATTTCTTTCCCAGAAACTTGAAAGCTCATCAGATGACACCTGGACCTTTGGGGAATTGACATGTCATCGACTCACTGGAGGAACCACCATGCAAACTTCATAGTTTTATGTTCTTCTCTCTCTCTTCTATACTTGTATAAGTCTGCCATTCTATTGTTTTCATTTGAGTACTATTTATGTGTCCTTGACATCTAGTTTGTTCAAACTGTTACATGGATTCAATGACAATGTACTTGAACAAAATGTGCAGTTGGGAACACAGAATCCCAGAATTATAAAACATGCAAGTGACCTCAGAGGTGGCTACCTGGTCCAGCCTGTACTGTGGATACAGAGGATAGATCGCCTACTGACCTATGGATGAAAAAAATTAGAGCCCAGCTGAAATGGACATAGAGCTAGGGTAGTGAACCAACCTCCTAATGGATGTAAACAGATATATCTTGTGATGATTATAAACAGTGCAACTTAGAGGCGGTGTGGTAGAACTTATAGAGTTCTGGATTGGGAATATGAAAGACCTGCTCTGCTGTTCAGTAGTTGTGTGGCCACAGGCAAGTCACTTTATCTTACTGAGCCTCAGTTGGCTCATCTGTAAAATGGGAATGATAAGACCTATAAGCACTTGGCTCATAAGATGTTGTGAAGCTTAAAAGAGATCATGCATGCAAAGAGCACTGTAAACAATAAAGTGCTACATACATGTCAGCTATCGTCATTCTCATCACTCTATGGAATGACAATAGAGTCCTCCGCGGTCCTGAGTGACAACAGAGGGCTCATCAGATGCTGCTCACAATCCGTGTTAGTTATCTTTCGATCCTGGGATTACACATTAGACAAGGCACCTGATAAGCAGTTACTCTAAATTACAGAAGGTCGAATCAGAGCTCGGAATCATAGTCAAGATGATGGATCATCAAAGGGAGGGTACCACAGGTCTGCTTACTGCAGCAATCATGAAAGATCAATAATAATAATAACAATGCTTCTGAGCAGCCCATCTGAATAGTCAAGCCATGGCAGGGGGTGTAAGGGAGCAATGAGAAGCATCCCTGTGAAGGTTGTAGTTGGACTTTCTGAAGCCCCCATTGTTTTCCTTCCCTTGAAAAGGGCAGCCCCCCAACCTGGTTGATTATATGACTATTTTTATCTTTTAGTTAATGTGAAAATATACTACATGAATGAACATTTTGGTAATCAAACTACCCAAGATTGGGTCAACATTAAAATAAATTAGACCAGCCACCCTCCCCCCCCCCATAACAAGATCATTCTGTAATTCCCAGGAACAACTTTTCAAAAATATTTTAAGTGTTACCTCCAAGCATGCCCCTCTTTCCTTTAATACTAATGGGCAAGGGGAAAGGGGAAAGTATTAAGTGTCTAGATTTGTCAGGCATTGTGCTAAGCACTTTACCACTATTATCTCATTTGATAAGTATTTCTGTTCCTTTAAAGGGTGGCTAAAAGCTGTCCATACTCATCTTCTGTCTATACTGCTGTTTAACCTGTGTATGACATAAAAGAAAACAAGGAATTGCAGACTGAATCTAGGAGAGATGTTTGGGAACCAAAGAACATGTCTGTGGTAGCCCCACTTTGGGCATGCAAGGAGGAGGGCATAAGGCACTGGAGGATAAGATGAGCAAACTTTTGAGAATAACTCTGAAATCTCTACAAATTTTAGGGTTCCGCATATTTTTTCCTCTCACTCTGATGTCTCCGTTGCTTATTTGACTTTTTTTCATAGTATCTCCTATGGATAGTTTTTTTCCCCAGGATCACCACACCAATTTACTCTTAAACCATAAAGCCCAATTTCCTACCATCTGGATTAGCCCCAAGGCATAATTTTGGTTATAAGTCACTCTGACCCAGATAACCTGGACTGTACAAAGCCTAAGATTGTCCTTGGCCAGAGCCAAGGTCTCTACTACCCCAACTCACTTTCCTATCCCTCACCTGGCCTTGAGGGATATAAAAACTTTTCCTCTAAGCCTTCCTCTTTCTGAGTACTTAGTTGCACTTGGGTTACTGGGATATATTCTGGGTAGATTTTATCAAGTGGAGTTCACCAGTGACATCAGTCATCAGGAGCCTCTCAGTGCAGCAAGAAGAGCAACTGTTTGAACTGCAGGTCCAGAGCCCCTGGTGATCTGTCCTTGGTGATAATAGATGACACCTGTAACTGTTAATGACTTCACTAAAAGTTATTACATTCCATGGCTATAAGCCTGCTGGGTTGTGACTTCCTACTTCTCTTAATTCAAACTCAAGTTCTGTTTGGCTCCTCCATCAGGTGAACACACATTCCTTTTGGATGATTTATCAGCACCCATAGTTTCAAAGACCCTCTCTATGTAGATGAGTCCCAAATCTGTTTCCATATCTCTCCAGAGCTCCAGGCCCACATCACCAACTAACTTTACAGGTATTTGTAACTCAATGTGTCCAAAACAAAATTCATTATCTTCCTCTTTAAAACTACCACTTCCTAAATTTCCCTATTTCTATTAAAATGGAACAAAAATAGAATAATCAACGATAAGGCAAGGACAGCTTTCTTTTCCTAATTCTATCACCATCACCTGGCACAGAACCTGGTGAACTGTAAGCCCTTCACAAATGCTTTTCAATGGACTCATTGGTTGTTTGGTTGGTTGAGAGTACCACCATTGTCCCTGTCTTCCAAGTTTGTCAAGATTCATTCTTGAGTCCTCCCTCTCCATCAGCTCCTGCATCTAAATTAGATGCTGTCTTGTCAGTTCTTTCTCTACACCGCCTACATTTGTCCCCTTCTCACCTTGCTCCCACACAGCCACCACCCCAGTTCAGACCCTCTTCACCTCTTGCTTACTGTTTCCTAATTGGTCTCTCTGCTTCCATTCTTTCCCTTCTCTATAACCTGTCCTCCAGACAGCTGCCAAAATAATATTCATAAAGATATGTCTGACTATTCTAAGGAATATCTCGTGATTCCTTATTGCCTCTAGGTCAAAATACAGATGTCTCAGCTCGGCAGTTCAAACACTTCACAGTCTGGCTCCAGCCCAGCTTTCTTGACTCATTACACATTCATTACTCCCCTTCATATCCTTGACGTTCCAGTCAAGTAGAACCCATAGTGCTCTATTTGCTATTCCCTGAATCCAGCATTCCATCTCTTACCACTATCCTGGCTTACCTACAAGGCACACCTTCTTCACCTTTGCTTCTTAGAATACTTGCCTCCTTCAAGTTTCATGTCACATGCCACTTCCAACAGAAAAATCTTTCCTTATCCTTTTTTGGTTAGTACTTTTTCCTCAAAATATATTTACTTATCCATGTAAATATTTTATTTCCCCAATAGAATATAACCCCCTTGACAGAATTTCCCCACTTCCCCCTCTCTCTCTAGTGTCTAACATAGCACATTTAGTAGACTCTTAATACAAACTTTGAGAATGGACTGGAATTGAATGGGCAAAATGTTATGGTCTACTGAAATGTTTGGGGGTCATGACTTTCTTAGTTCAACATGTTGGCTATCCCTCCCAAGTTCTGCATTATCATCATATTTGATAAACATGCCATCCATGCTTTTATCCAAGTTAAAGAAAAACACATTAGTGATCAGAGGACCAAGGAGAGATCCCTAGAGCAATCCATTAAATACTTGCCTCCAAATTGACATTAATGACTACTCTTTGCCAATGTCTCCTGAGGGCTGAAGAGATTAAATCATTTGCCCAAAGTCACAGAGAGAGCAAGAGTCAGAGGCAAAATTCAAACCCAAGTCTTCCTGATCCCATATCTAGTAATCCATCCACTCTGTATCAATCTGCCTTCTCAAACCCGAGTTATTCTGACACTTAATCTAGGGCCTTTTTCCATTATATTACACTTCTTATACAATACTCTAACATGTCAAGGATCTGTGACTTGGTCAGTGTCAATGGTTGGTCCACCAACATGGACCACAACCCCTTAGAAGTCTGCCACTGAGACCTTATTTGATTGAAAAATTCTTTAGTCTGCAATCAATCTAGTGATGAGGTTCTTCAAATTTAGAGTTTGTGCTTGGGAAACAGACATACATTCCCTCACCAGGTCATACTTAAAGCCTTTCCAACACTGACAGTCAATCAACAAACATTTATTAAGTGTCTACTATGTGCCAGGCACAATGCTAAATGGTAGGGATAATGTGTGTGTGTGTGTTGGGGGTGGGGAGGAGGGCTAACAACATGATGGCTGTTTTCAAATATAAGGGGTGAAGCAAGGATGCCAATTATCACCTTTATTGTTCAATTTTGTATTAGCAATATTAGCTATAACAACAATTTTGTATTAGAAATGTTACCTATAACATAGAGAAAGAAATGGAAGGAATTAGAATAGGCAATGTGAGAACAATCTATCACTGAAGATTATATGATGTTATACTTATAAAATCCTAGAGAATCAACTAAAAAACTACTTGAAATAATTGAGAATTTTAGCAAAGTTGTAGGATACAAAATAAACCCACATAAATCATCAGCACTTCTATATGTTACCATCAAAGTCCAGTAGCAAGAGATAGAGAAATTCCATTTAAAATAACTGTAGACAATATAGAATCATGGGGTCATAGATATTCAGCTAGAAGAGACCTGGGGGGCCCTCCAGCCCAGCCTTCTTACTTTACACTTGAGGAAACTGAGATTCCAAGTCCCGAAGTAACTTGATAAAAGTCACTGAGTAATAAGTGGCAGATTCAGGATTTAACTCCAGGTCCCCCGAATTAAAACCGAGCAGTCTTTAATTTTTTTCTTCCATTGAGCTGAAATTTGCCTTCCTTCTAACTTCCACTTCACTGTTCTTAGGATCGAGGGCAAAGATTGTGGGGTCAAGCAGAATTTCTATGACAGAAGTTAAAAATATCTGAAAACAACCATCACGTTGTTACCCTTCCTCCTCATTCCCGACACAGACACAGACACAGATACACACACACACACACACACACACACACACACACTTATTCTTATCTTCTTCAGGCATCAATTCATCAATAGAACCATCAAAACCTAAGGCATCATTTTTTCAAAGTACTTTCCCAGTGTATAGAATAAAATATCCTAAAAATATTTGGGACAGAATTTTTGTATAATAATACTAAGGTCTTCTGAACCTTGCCATCCTCCCTCTCTGCTTAAATAAAAGGATCAACAGACTTTGCCATTTCCCCATTCACGAAAATTAAACTGAAAACATCTGCTAAAGGCTTACACTTACACAGCAAAGTCTTGATAAAATTCAGTGAGGAGCCCATCTGTTCCAGACACACTCTCGTTTCTCACCAGTCTTATTGTGCTTTCTATCTCCTGGGCAGTTATTTTGGCTTCCAAATCCTTCAATTTTCCGTCTGTCGATGATTTCCTAAATGCTGCTTCTAACTTTTTACTCTCTTCTTGCATTCTTCCTTCCTTTCTGAACAAATCTAAGAAAACACCCTTCCATCTCTTAACTTTCCTTTTGTTTCCATTTTAATTGGCTGTCATTATCCTCTAATGACGTATTTTCCCCTTCCATCTTTTTGGTAAGCACTTAGATGTATAGAGGCAGAAGATATCACTGTACCTTTCTTATTCCAAATTTCTCTGCTTTCTCCTTTGATCTGTTATCTATGCAATTCCTTCTTTCCCCCCTGTTTATTCTGTCAATATTTTCCTATAGACATCATCTATATTCCATATGCTTATTCCCCCTTTACCTCACCTTGTTCCTAGTCCCTACCACCTTCTTGGAGGCTACTTCTAGGAATCCCCACTGATCAGATACATCTTAGAGGAATAGGGACTGCTCATCCTTTATCTGCTTTACTTTGCCTTTATATCTTCCTGATCTAAAAAGTCTTCATCCATCACCATGTCCTCTTCCCAATTTCCCCAACTTTCCTAAATTAACTGCTTGCCTTACTATATCTTTTATTTTATGGGATGACATGGGGGTCCCTTTTATTGGAAGAATATGTGATTTTGTCATCATGGGGGACTCTTGCTGTAGAAACTTCCTTCACCGATGCAAATTATAGTCCATATATTGTAGTAGATAAATCTTAAGGAGCTATCTGAGGCTTGTAGAGGTTGACTGACTTGCCAGAGATCACACAGTTAGTTAAGTGTTGGAGGTAGGATCTGAAGCCAGGTCTACCTGAGTCCAAGTCCAGCACTCTTTACATTACTCTTTAATGCCTCTTAAATACCATCTCTTCCCCCCCTCTCCCCCACCCCACCCAATGCTGTTGCCTTCTCCTCTCAATCAGTATTGATAGTTTCTCCTTTTCAACAGGTTTGTCCTATTTTGCTCTCCCTGTCTTTCCTTTTCTAAAAGAAAGGATCCAGCATTGATACATTTGAGCAGGGCTCCCTTCTGTGTGTGTAGCCCTGGGTGACCTTAAATAAATCAGCACAGCTTCTATTTATCTGCACACAGTGGAAGCTAAGCCTGCTTTAGTCCTTTAGGAATGCAATTTGTCTGCAGTGATTAGGGGTTAGGAGAATACTATTTGCTAAAGGTCTTGGGTTATTAGCTGCATATAGTGTTTACAGGTGCTTCTTTCAGCACAACCCATGCATCTAGCTGAAGCAGGAATTGTTGGTACCTTACACGTGTCTTTAAGGTACTGATCCCTATACTACCTTCTCCACTCTTCTTAAGATAAAGCAAAGCACTCTCAGACTACTGACCCCACTTCCAGCCCAGTCATCATCCAGGGGAGCAACCCTGGTGGAAATTCGACCTTTGCAACTGTCTACTGGTGCTACAACTCTTGCATTCTCAGCAGTCACAGCTACTGAAGACCCAGAAAAGAAATCCCCACCACCAAAGTCTTTAGCACTGTCAAATGGTTAAATGTCAGAAGCAGATTTAGTTTTGTCATGGGAAACATTACTTTGCCACTATCACTGCACCCTAAGGAACATGGGATTTTCCTTCAGACTTGCAGCTGAAACCTCTTATCTGTGTCATCTTTCCTTCATTAGAAAATGAGCCCCTTGAAAGCAGATGTTGTTTTCACCTTTCTGTTTGTATCCCCAGTGTTTAATAAATGTGTTTCTATTCATTCATTCCTTACCTCTAAATTCCCAGAAAATGACAAGGTATTTCATGGAGAGTACCAGACTAATATCAGTGAGATACAAATTGAGTGGGCATCAGCAAAAACCTCCTTCAACCTGTCCATAACCTTCATCCAAGTCATCAAACATCTGTCTAAAAGCCACCTGGGAGAGCAGATCTGAGGTCTGTTCCATCATACCAGTCTCTAATTAGAACTTTAGAGCTGATTTATTCTACAAGCTTACTTCTCCGACCCCATGGCTAGCAATTCTCAACTTTCTACTTGTCTGATCTTGCCTAGGTGGAAATCCTTCTTTATATTCATATTAAGAATAATAATTCCCAAGTGCATAGCTTCTTTCCCCCCTGTTTATTCTGTCAATATCTTCCTATAGGCATCGCCTACATTCCATATGCTTATTCCCTTTTAAAAATTAGCTCACATTGTTCCTAGTCACTATATATAACCCCTTAAAGGGTTGCAACAGCTCTATGAGGCTATGTATGCCAAGTATTATTATTCTCATTTTACAAATAAGAAAACTGAGTTGCAGAAAGGTTGTATGGCTCATCCAAGGTCAAATAGCTAGTAAGTATTAGAACTCAAAACCAAGCCTCTTCTGACTCCAAGTTCAGCATTCTTTCCACTATATCCTGCTGCCTCTCCAATATAGTCTCTAGACTCCTTGTCTGCCCCTCCCACTGTTCCATTCTAGCACACTCAACTTGCCTTTCTTCCTCAGTCTCTTCCTCTTATATGCCTTCTATGTGCTGGCCCTAACTGAAAGCTGGCTTTCCCCCTGAAAAGATCACATCTCTTGCCACCCTCCACAATGCTAGATAATTCTTCTATCTTTCTCCTTTATTTGCCAGGAGAAGTTGTGTACCCCTTGCTGTTCCTTCTCCTTCCAGATCTTCACCATCATTACCCCACAAACCTTTTCTCTTTTGAGATAATAACATATGATTATGCCACCCTGTCCAGATTCTTGCTTCTGCTATTCATTGACTTCTAGTTCATTCACTCTTTCCCCCAGTGACTTCAATAGCTGGTTCAGAATCTTCATCTCCACCATAACTCCTAGCCTCAAGCTTGGTGAATGAGACCAGCCAGAATCCAGGATTCTATTGATCCTTGCCTTGGTCATCATTCAGGACAAGGGAATGGTCATCTGCCATTCTACTCTTCCCTCTCTGCACAAGCCACCAGACCAGGCACAAAGACACCTCCTATGATCCCTCCCTCAACCTTGGCAGAAGTAATCTCTTCAAGAATGAAGCAAACCTTAAGCAAAGCTGAGCTGACTGGTAACTTGATGGTGGGTAACTCAAACATACCTCATCCTTATGTAACAAGCCAGGCCCCAAGATTCTACAACTCCTGCCTTAACCACCAGGCAAGGCCACAGACTGGTCTTCTAGTCTGATGTCAAGAGTGTCCACTCTACCTTTTCTACAAGAATTGATAACAAATTCTGTGAAAAGGCATGACAATGTCCTGACCAGTGGCTCTGGTAAGAGTCCCTAGGATTCTGGGTGTAGGCTGCCTATTTAGAAGCTCCCTTTCCTGGACACCACACCCTATTATACCTACCCTTGCCAGCTCCATACCTCCCATGTCTTGGTCTCTCTCTACCCTAGCTTTCCATTGGGCCCTCTAGAATCCCAATTCTATTGTGAAAAATCTGTCCTTCATATTATAGACATGTGCCCTGTGATCCAGAAAATATTCTGTATATATTTTGTATTCAAGTCCCAATGTACATGTTTTCCCACAATAAAAATGTAAGCTCCTGGGGGGAGAGACTGGTTAGTTTTTATCTTTGCATCCTGAGCCCCTAGCATCCTGCCTAGGACATATTAGTCACTTTATAAATAAATGTTTATTGCATTTAATTGAATTCAGCATTTTTATTATTGATCCTTATAATACTCTAGCCTCCCAGTTCACTGAACTCTTCAGTTCCTAGCACGTTTATCTCTACCATATTTTAGCAACTCACACAGTAGACCTCTTTATCACCCAGAGTCATAATAGATAATTCTGGTGCCTAGGTCAAGCCCAGTCACTCAGAGAGAAAAGGTAGAAGCTTCAAACTCATGGCAAGAGATACCACCCCACAGTTGGTAGACAGAAAGCCAAAAGAAAACCTAGGACACTGTGATGACACACCTAGGGAAGCCACTTCAGAAGTGAAATTTGGATTCAGTCAAAGGGCCACTTGAGGACCTAGAGGGCCACACGTGGCCTTGAGGCTGCAGGTTCCCTACACCTGTGTCCAGCTAAAGAAGAGATTTTCAGCCAAAATAATCTGTCTTCAAATATCTGAAGGCAGATGGGGGATTGGATTTGCTCTATTTGATCCTAGAGGGTAGGAATAAGGGGCGGAAGTGGGATTGGGAAAATTTTAGGCCTGATGTAAGTGAAAACTTCCTAACAATGAGAGCTGTCTAAAACCGGAATGGACCACCTTGGAAACTAAGGAGTTTTCCCTCCCTAGAAGTCTTCAGACAAAGGTTGGATGGCCATTTGTCAAGCACTGTCAAGTTTTTTCTAGTAAGGGCTCCTATATCTTAACTCCCATTTCTGAAATCCTCTGCTTCTATTACATGTGCCACACCATCCATCATACCAAACAGGGGATTACTGACCACTGCATAGTTGGGCATGAGAGTCAATCAACTTGTTCTCTCAGAAGCAAAAGGAGATTGACAAGGCAGGATGTAGGAGGGAATCAGTAAATGCTTGCCTTGTCTCAGAAGCAGATAGAATAAGGACTAGAAGAGATTAGTAATTAGAAAAAAAGTTTTTTAGACCTAATTGTGCAATAGGTAACACTTACACTGTTCTTTAAAATAGATAGATAATCTCATTCAATCTTCTACAAAAATCCTGTGAGATTATTGATTAGAGAATTGCAAATTAAAACAACTCTGAGGTCCCCCCTCACACCTATCAGACTGGCTAGTATGACAGAAAAGAAAAATGATAAATGTTGGAGAAAATTGGGACACCTAATGCATTATTGGTGGAACTGTGAACTGATCCAACCATTCTGGAGTGCCATTTGGAACTATGCCTAAAGGGCTACAAAACTGTGCATACCCTTTGATCCAGCCATACCACTACTAGGTCTGCGTCCCAAAGAGATCATAAAAAAGTAAAAAGGACCATCATGTTGAAGAATATTTATAGCAGTCCTTTTTGTGGTAGCAAAGATTTGGAAATTGAGGGGATGCTCATCAATGGGGAATGGCTGAACAAGTTGTGGTATATGAATATAATGCAATACTATTGTGCCATAAGAAATGGGGAGCAGGTGGATTTCAAAACACCTGGAAAGAACATGAACTGATGCAAAGTGAATTGAGCAGAACCAGGAGAACACTGTCACAGTAACAGCAACATTGTGCAATGATCAATTATGATTAACTTGACTCTTCTCAGAAATACAATGATCTAAGACAATTCCAAAGGACTCATGATGAAAAATGCTATCCACATCCAGAAAAAGAACTGGAGTCTGAATGCAGATCAAAGCAGACTATTTTCCATTTTTTGGTGATTTTCCCTTTTGTTCTGTTTCTTCTTTCACAATATGACTAATGAGCAAATATGTTTTACATGATTGCATATGATATTACCTATATCATATTGCTTGCTGTCTTGGGGAAAGCGGAGGGAAAGGAAGGTGGGAGAAAAATTTGGAAGTTAAAATCTTATTTTAAAAATGATGTTGAAAATTGTCTTTACATGTAATTGGAAAAAATAAAATACTATTTACATTAACAAAGAATAATATAAAAAATCCTGTGAGGTTAAGTGTTATTATTCACCCCATTTTTCAGATGAGGAAACTGAATCTGAGAAAAAGAAAGTTACTTGCCCAGGGTCACAAGCTAATAAGTTTTAGAGTAGGATTCAAATACAGGCTTTCCTGACTTCAAGTTCTGCATTCTATCCACTTTACCCATTTAGCAGGCCCAAAGCAACACTTAAAGCATACGGCCTGTTCTCTCATATCAAAAGCAATTTTTTGAGATGGTCCACAGGACAAAACACAGTTGCTGCCCTCTACAAGAGGTTTGGTTAAAGGACCTCTGAAAGTTTCTTTCAGCTCTGACTTCCTCTGAAGTCTTTGGCCCTGTGACCTTAGGCAGACACTCCCTCTCTTTAAGAATCAGTTTCTTCACCTATAAAATGAGCAGATTTCATAAGATGACTTCTGTGGTCCCTTCTCCATTTGACATTGTGTAATCCTCTGTAATAAAAGGTCTATTTATAAGTAGACTACAATAAACAACACGTGGTGTCATGAATCCATATTTGATGATAGGTTATATAGAGCAAGGTCTCCCAATGTTATTTTGGGAGAAATAACTTTTCATATTCCTAAAGCCTATACATACTTGGTGAGGGATGGAGAAGGAGGAAGGAGAGGGCTGATGACAAGGCTCCTGATGGGAGATAAACTCTTTTGGTAAACTCAGCCAACGATAACAGTCACCAGTTTAGGGATTCTCCCAGATGAGACTTCTAGCTTAAATTGTAGGATGAGGATGCCATATTTTAAAACTTGCCCAGCAGGAATACTAATAGCTTAGCAAATGGATTGTTCTTTTGAGATAAACACATAGACATGAACAACATGTAAAACCTTTCAAGAGGAAACCTTTTCTCAGCTGTGCTTGGCATACCAGTGACAGCATACAACCACCATTCCAAGAAGCACTGGAATTGCCTGAATCAAGTCCTAACAAGTGTGCTGGATATGGGGTTGGCCACAATATGAAAAAAGATACTGTGCTGACTTAACCTGGTGCCCTGGCTGGGGGCGACAGTGAATGCAGCCATGCCCACCTGGCAAGGCTTTGAGCAGAAGGCTGAATCATTACCTGTTGAATGAATGACAGTGTGAGTTGAGTTGGGCCGGTCAAGCTTTTGAGCCTTCTGAGAAATAGATGGCTCATAAATCTTTGAGTCTTCTGGAATAGTGTAATAGAATGACAGATAACCAGGACAATATAGTTGAACAGGCTCTTGGATCTAGAGTTAGAAAACCTGGGTCTGAATCTTGGCTTACTACTTAATACCTGTGACTTTGGCCAAGTCACTTCCCTTCTCTATACAATGAAAGGGTGGGATTAGATAGTTTCTACGCTTACTTCCTGATCTAGGATCCCATGATTCCTCAAGATTCATTCTCTAGAATGACTCAGGCAGTTGTTTACTCTTTACCCACTGGGTGGTGCTAAAAGGCTTCCCTGCCTAGGGACTCCTGGAAATACTTGGCTAATATGTACAGATTGCTCTTAGGATTTTTGCACCTAGTTAGTTTCTCCACTTGGTCGGCTGTTGACATCTAATCTTTATTTCACTTCCCTCCTCTATCCTCCCACACTCCTTAGTATGAAGTTTCCTCTCATCCCTTATACCCACTTGACATGGAAATCCACCAGGCACACCGCCTACTCATCATGTCAGTGTGTTCTAGGGGTGCTAAGCTGCCTCCTTATAGCCTAGCCACTCATTTATAAACAACACACTGCGTGAGGAAGGAAGGAAGGAAGGAAGGAAGGAAGGAAGGAAGGAAGGAAGGAAG
>NW_027187330.1:1858231-1884822 GCF_028583685.1 Petaurus breviceps papuanus
GATGGAAGGAAGGAAGGAAGGAAGGAAGGAAGGAAGGAAGGAAGGAAGGAAGGAAGGAAGGAAGGAAAAGTTGAAGATGCCCCAAGATGGATCTCAGGGCCAGAAAAGAAAAATATCTATTAACTGCAAGATTCTGTGCTAGGCACTGGGAATACAAAGATAAAAAATGAAACAATTACTGCCCTCAAGAAGTTGATATTCTACTGACTGGGTACAAAGTACATACAAAGTAAATTAAGATGGGGAAGAGGGATAGTAACTCTGGAAATCAGGAAAGGTCTTGTGGGGAAGGTTCATCTGAGCTGTGCTTTGAAGAAGGCCAGATCTTACTTCTCCAACAATAAATGCTGAATTTAAGCACCTACTCTGTGCTCTACATTATGACAGGTGCTGGGGGCAGAGAGAAGGACAGGGGTAAGAAATATTCTCCTCCCTCAAGCAGCTTACACACGTGTGATGGGTACAGGAGAGATACACAAAGCAGAGAATAGTCAGAGAATCATTCAGGTGTGTGGTGCTATCAGTACAGGTGAGTGACATAACCAGAGGAGCATTTTTAGAAAACTTATTAGACTGTAGGATCAGAAGAAGGGTGATGATGTAGGAGCTTGTTTTTGTAACCTATTATGTGCCACGGTGTGAGGATGGCTGCTTCAGGGAGCACTGTCAGTGGGTAGAGAGACTTCATGATCTAACAGAAAGAGCACTGGAGTTGGAGGAAGGAGGCTTGGGTCTAATCAGGATGGAGGCAATGACTGACCTTAGGCAAATCACCTTCTCTGTTGTTGTTCAGTCATTTCTCTGTGCCCCCATTTTAGGGTTTTCTTGGCAGAGATACTGGAATGATTTACCATTTCCTTCTCTATTCCAATTTATAGATGTGGAAACTGAGGCAAGCAGGGTTATGTGACTTGCCCAGGGTCACACAATTAGTAAGTGTCTGAGGCCATGCTTGAACTCTGGTATCCCTGACTCCAGGCACAAGGTTCTATGCAGTATAGCACTTTCTCTGGGCCTCTCTTTTCTCCTCTTTAAAATGAAGGGGTCAGACTAGGTTTGCTTGGAGGTCCTTCCAGCTCTAATGTTGTGTAACTCTAGGACGCTTTGAGAGAGCATTTTTCATGAAGTGGTAGGAGGGAAAACTAGATTTCAGGCAGTTAAGAAAGTAATATGTAGTTAAGAATTGAAGTGGGTGCCATTTGGAGCAAATGCCCGGCCCACCAGCGTCCTCCTGGAAACAGTTCCTTCCCACTAACAGAGCCAGTCTCAAGTGACAGCAGATGCTTCTTTTGCAGTGGCAGATTGGGGACAATTTAGTCCATCTTATTTGGTACAGCACAGTTCAGAAGCAAATAAGGAAAGCAATCAGCAGTTTTCTAAAGGAAGGGGGTTGGGGACGGAAAGGCAATGCCGCAATGTCTTTGCCAGCCATAAGCAAAGAAAAAAACTAGGGCTAAATGGACACACTGAGCTTCTGAGAACCTTGGTCAGGGATGAGTTTGGCCATCAGAGAAGGGCTGGCACAGACACTGTAGATGGAGGTTCATCCAACTCAAGGAATTCCATAAAGGTTCACATCCTGAAGAGATCAAATCTGAACGAAACTTGAATCCCATATAAGAGGAAAAGCAGAGCCCAAATACCAATGCTGTCCTTCCCCATGGCCATTTAGCATTCTTCTGTATCTACTCCCTCCCCATGCTCAAATCAGGATATTATAAAATACAGGATGTAGGAGACAGAAGGAACTACAGAAATCACCTATTTAAATCCCATTATTTTCTTGACGTGGGAAATCAAAGCTCAGAGAGGGGAAAGGGCATCTAAAAATGGTGGCATGTAACTAGCTAACGCAAGTCTGCTGGAACTTCTTCATTGTTGAATTAGCCAATTAGCATCAACAGGGTATTAACTGATATCAAGCAGCTCAGAAATTGGTAATAAGGAATTTCATTGTACTCTAAACATCAGAATCCCTTTCTACAGTTTGTTGTCTTTAGTGGCTTAAAACAGTCATACTTCCTCCCACTTTTACCAACACTGAGTCACCTTGGTTACTACCTTTGAGGGAAGTAGGATGAAAAACAGTTTGGATTTCTACTGTTTCCTGGAACATCTTCTCTAAGGATGTTTGATATGAGCCTTATAATGTGCTTGAGTACAAGGATCCATTCCAAAGGAAAGTCAATTAAGTGTCACTGGATCCCTTCCAGTACCTGTCACTATTTAACTGAGAAAAGGTACCCTATCCCAGGACTGGGACATTCTGACTAAGAGTTTTAATAGGCAACCTTTCTCTTTCCTTCAAGGCAGTAGAAATTATGCTCCCATGCCTTTGTATATACAGCACCCAATACAGTTCCTGATACTTAGCAGGTGCATAATAAATGCCTATTGGATGGAACTGGATGTCTGTAGCCATTCCATTTCCTTTCTTCTCTCTCTCTCTCTCTCTCTCTCTCTCTCTCTCTCTCTCTCTCCTTAATGGGTTAAGAATGCCTTCTTTTTCTTTTATATAGCTGTCCCTTCCCAGTGACTCCACCACTTTCTTCCCTCTTTCCTTTCCTTTAACAAAGAAATACTTTTAAGCAAAACACAGCAATGCAGTGGTTGTATTTGACAATGTATCTTGTACCTACAGTCCACCTCTCTTCTAGGGAAAGGGAAGTATGTTTTACTATCAGTCTTCTTAATTCAAGATAAATCACTACAATAGTCAAAGTTCTGATGTTTCCCAATATTGTTTTCCTTCACATTATTGTGATCATTGTATAAACTTTCTCTTGGTTCTGCTCACTTCACTCTGTATCAGTTCATGTCAGCCTTCCAGAGTCACTCTGAATTCTTCATACAGATAATTTCTTATGGAATAATATTCCACTATATTCATGTGCCACAATTTGCCTAGTCATTCCTCAACTTCCAACTTTTAGCTATCAGAAGTACTGTTACAAATATTTTTTTATATACAGGACCTTTTGACCTTGAGCTCCTTGCGGGGCGGGGAAGGAGGTCAGGAGATTTTCGTGGGTCAAAGGCTATGGACAGTTTCATGACTTACCTAGCAGAGTTCTAAAGTTCTTTCCAAAATGACAGCCAATTCCATTTCTTAACTTTGGTTAGCTTTTCCCACTTAGCTGTACATTTCTCAGATAGAAAGGTCTCCTGGGAACAATTCAGAACTCACAATAAAACTTTCTAGAAGTTTCCTCTGCCCTTCTAAACCCTGGAAATGTTATGGCAGTGAATGTGCTTGGGTCCTCAAAAGAACTCACTGACCTAGCACTTCCTTCAGAGTGTCCTGCATGCCTTTATAACTGGGCAAACTGTGGTACATGAATATAATGAAATACTATCCCATAAGAAATGACACGTATGAAGAATTCAGAGAAACACTGGAAGGCTGGCATGAACTGATACAGAGTGAAGTAAGCAGAACCAAAAGCTCAACACAGTGCCTTTATAACAGGAACTGAAAGAATCATTCACTCAAGAAGCATTTAATGAGTGTTTACAGTGTGCCAAGCATTGTACTAATTGGGGGGGATACAAAGAAAAAGAAAACACAGTCCCTGCCCTCAAGAAGCTTACATCCCAATGAGGGAGACAACATGCAAACAACTATGTACATACAAGATGTGGACAGCAAAAATATAACCTCAGAGGGAAGGTACTAGCCATGGGAGGGGCTAGAAAAGGTCTGTGGAGGAAGGTTGAAATTCCACTAGATGAGGTCTCCCGTGTTTCGCCAAGGACACTGGGCAGCACCGAAGGGTGAGTTTCCATGTTCATATCCTAAGCACACCACCCTCTTCAGAAATGGCAAAGGGAGAAGTCTGCTTTAGGGAACTGCTCCCATAACTGGTTCTCTGGGAGAGAAGAGTAAAGAATCATTTTGTATTTCTCTGGCTGGCACTTGGCTGGAAGCAGGTGGGAGCCAAAACATTCAGCACTGCTAGGACAAAATTTCCCAGTGGGGAGTCTACTAAGGCCAAAAAGGCAGCCTTGCTCTTCATCTGTTCACTGGCTCAGCCAACATTCTTTCTCTTGCCCTCTGCCTGGAGGAGAAAGCCAGGCGACAGAGAGGGCAGGAACCCTGGGATTTTCTCCACTAATCCCTACTTCACACTTTAACCAGATTGGGGTTTGCTGGCAAATCCCACTTCAGCCTCAGTCTAGAGTGAGTGAGACTGGGGCTCGCATAATTAGTTGTCAACCATAGTCTGACCTTTCTTTCCTCTCCTGGGGGCACACTTCTGAGAACCCCTGTTTAAAACTAATGAGTCTTTATGCTGCAGTCACAGACATCAGCCCACCACTACTCCTGCCACAGTGTTCCTCTATACCCCTCATTAACCCTCACTTGTTCCAGGACAGGCTCGGGCAGGAACCTCATCTCTATGAAAGAATTACATCTCAAAAAAGGCAGGACTTTAATTGAGACTGGAAAGAAGGAAAGAAGCTGGGAGTCAGAGATGAGGAGAGAGAGTTCCTGGGATGGAGGACAGCCAACAAAATGCCCAGAGTTAGAGGATGGACGGTCTTTTTTGAGGAATAGCCCAAGTCACTGGACTGCAGAGTTTGTGGGTGGGGAAGGGAAGGGTGAGAAAGGTCCAAGGGGGCCAGGTGATGGAAGGCTTTAAAACTCAAACAGAGGATTTTATATTTGATCCTGGAGGCAACTGGGAGCTACTGGAGTGGACTGAGTGGGTGGGGGGCAGGGGAGGTGATATGGACAGACTTTCACTTTTAGGAAGATCAATTTGACAGCTGAGTGGAGGCAGATGAGAATGGGAAGAGACTTGAGGCAGGGTCACCAACCAGGAGAAAGAGGGCAGACAGACATTCAGATAGACAGAGAAAGAGACAGAGACAGAGGGAGAGAGAGAGACAGAGGGAGAGACACACACAGATAGAGACAGAGACAAGCAGAGCGAGGGAGAGAGACATACAGACAGAGGAAGAGAATGGAGAGAGACAGAGAAAGAGAGAGAGACAGAGACAGAGAGAATGGAGAGAGAGACAGAGACAGGGAGACAGATAAATAAAGCATTTATTAAGTTCTTGCTATGTGCCAGCCACTGTGATAAGTACTGGGAATTCAGATATAAACAGACTTTCATTGCCCTAAAGGAACTTACAATATAATTAGGGCAGGCAACACATATAGGGGACCAGAAGAGGTGGGAAAAGAGGAGGCAATAGGTACCTGCAGTTGGTGAGGAGAGGTGCAGAAATGCAGAGAATAAGGAAAGACAGGAATGAAGTGAAAGTGGCTGAGGCCCTTCCTGAAACCATGATGTGGCAAGAGAGTTAGGAGAACAGGGTTTCAGGGCTAGATGGCATCATGGTGTAGTAGAAAAAGCATTAGACTTGGGAATAAGAAGACCTGGGCTTGAACCCTACAAGGGCAGCCCGGTACATTGGAAAGATCATTGTCTCTGGAATCAGGAGATCTGAGTTCAAATCTCACCTCTGATGCCTCTTACCTGAGTGACCTTGGCTGCCATTTTGGTAGGCCTCAGTTTTCTCATCTGCAAAATGGAGGAGGGGGTTGGATTTGAAAGACTGAAGTTCTTTCTAGCTATAGACATATGTATCTGAGTCCCAGTGCTACCTTTCACCAGCTATGTGACCTTGGACTAATGGCAAAAACTTTGAGATTTAGTTTCCTCGCCAGTGAAGTGGGTTGTGTAACATCTGCCAGGACTCCCTTCAGAAGTGCTTTTGTGAGACTCAAGATAATTTGTTCAATAGTGCTTTGTAATGTCAGGCACGTTAAATAAATGTTACAACTACTAAGATGTTAGTGGTTTCCTTCCCCTTAAAATGACATTCTGGGGGAGGGACATATCGGGGATGAGATATATCCCTTTAACTGCTTAGGTTTTTTTTTTTTTAAGCAATTGGGGTTAAGTAACTTGCTCAAGGTTACACAGCCAGTTATTTCTGGGTGTGGTGCTGAGTATCTGAGCCCGGGATTCGATCTTCAGGTCTTCTCAACACTGGAGCCGGTGCTCTTACTCGCTGTGCTACCTGTGAAGACTGGTCATGTTTGGAGTCTCTGAAAACCCAAGGCTTATTAAGCTTATTAAGGAACATTTGAGAACACTCACACAAGCCTGAGACAAATGATCCCTGCCTCAGAATAAGCTTTGTGGCTCTAGTCTAGAAAGTGCCACAGGACTCAGTGCAAACAACAGTGCTTTTGTAATTCCTTCATTCAACACATATTGAGTACCTACTGTTTATTAGTAATAACTCTCTCATTTCCACCTCTTAGTATCCCTAGTTTCCTTCTAGACTCATTGCTAGGGCCATCTTCTCTTCAAGAAACCTTCCCTGGGGCAGCTACCGTGTTTCCCCGATAATAAAACACTGTCTTATTATTTTTTTGGATAGAAAAACACCAGAGGGCTTATTTTCAGGGGAGGGCTTATTTTAATGAACATTGACAGCAACTTTAATAAACAGGTAAATGTGAACAAAAAATGTACCTTTATTCAATAAGCAAATCACTGGGGAAGAACAGGATGACGCGCTCACTGCTGCAGCTCTGATTGGATGCAGCTCGGAGCGCGGCGTGCGTTTCACCCAGGGCGGGGGGGACGGTGCATACAGAGGGTACCGTAATGTAGCATGTAGCGCAGGGGATCACCTTCACTACAGTAGCAATCTCAATAGGGCTTATTTTCGGGGGAGGGCTTATTTTAGAGGAATCTTACACAGTAAGGGGAGGGCTTATTTTCGGGATAGGTCTTATTATCGGGGAAACATGGTAGGTGGCGCAGTGAATAGAGCACTGGCCCTGAAATCAGCAGGACCCTGACTTCAAATCTGGCCTCAGACACTTAACACAAAGGTCACACTAACCATGTGACCTTGGGTGAGTCACTTAACCCTAATTGCCCTCCAAAAAAAAAAAGAAAAAGGAATCCTCCCTGATTTCCCCCTTTCTGGTACCTTACCCTTCAAATTACTTTGCATTTATTGTGTATATACCTATATAGGTACACATTTCTCTGCTAAAAAAATATATAAGCTCCTGGTACAGTGCCTGGCACACAGTTCATGCTTAATAAATATATATTGTTCGATCAATTGACCTCTAAGCTTCCTTGAAACCTTGCAGTCATAGAATGTTAGAACTAGAAGAAACAATCTAATGCAATTCCTTTATTCTAAAGGTGAGAAAGAATGAGGCCCAAGGAGGATCATTTTCCCAAGCTCATTCAATCAGTGAGTGCCAGAGCCACAGAATCTCAGAGTTGAAAGGAATCCCAGAGGAAATCTAGTCCAATTTCAATGTCAGCAAGGATCCCTTCTGTATTACACCTGTATCATGCATCAGACTTTTGCTTGAAGACTTCCAGTGAGAGCAAACCCCCAAGGTGGTCCATTCCACACTGACAGCTTGAATTGTTAGAAAGTTCTTCCTTCCATCATCTTACCCTAACCCTAAATGCCTAAACTTCCTGCTATATAACTTATACCCATTTCTCCTACTTTTTGCCCTGTTGGGCCAGGCTAGGCAAACATAAACACTCTTGACAACTATCATACCTCCCTAAGTCTTCCCTTCTCTTGGCTAACAACCCTACTTCTTTCAACTTATCCTCAGAAGACATGAATCTAAAGTCCTTCAACATCCTACTTGCCCTATTCTGGACACTATAGTTTATCAATATCCTTCCTAAAATGTGGAAGCCAGAACTGAACACAAATCTATGGTATGGCCAGGGTGGAGAACAGTCTCCCTAGTCCTGGACACTTTACTTCTCTTAATCCAGTCCAAGGTTACATTCATATTCTTGACTGCTATATCAGTGTTAACTCATAGTGACTTTTCAGTCCACCATAACCCCCAGATCTTTTTCAGATGAATTGCTGTCTAGTCACATCTCTCGTATTTGTGAAATTGACGATGAATGATAAAGTCCTTTGTTTGGCACTCAAGGCTCTTCACACAATCTGACCCCTTCCAACTTTGTCTAGCCTTCTTACTCTTGACTATCCGGTACAGCAAAATCAGTTTGCTAAGTTTACTTGCTCTTCCTTGCACATAACATCATACCTCCTATCTCCGTCCATCTTCACTGGCTATCTATTCCTAGAATGTTCTCCCTTCCTCACCTCTGCCTTGAAATCCCTGGCATCTTTCAAATCACGGCTTAAATGTTACCTTTTGCACAAGGCTTTCCAGGTCCTGCAGTGACATGAGCCTTCCTAGCTAAGGTTATCTTCATGCTACTCTCTATTATGTATTTATCTATTGATTTACATGTTGTGCCCCCTTCATTAGCAAGTTCTTTGAGGACAGAGACTGTTTAAGTATTTTTGTCTTTCTTTGTATCATCAACACCTAGCACAGCACTGAGCACACGGAGAATATTAATGCTTGGTGAGTTAAATTTCATCTTATTAGAGTCAGCTCAATGTTTTAGCCCATCGGTATCAATCCTAACTCTGTCATCTGGTATGTTACCTATCCCTTCTGGCTTTTGACACCTACAGATTTGACAGGCTTATAATTTAAACCTTCCTCCAAGTCATTATTAAAAATGTCAATGTAGAGGGGTGGCCAGGTAGCAAAGTGAGTAAGAGCACCAGCTCCAGTGTCAGGATGACCTGGTATCGAATCCTGGGCTCAGACACTTAGCACCCACCCAGAAACACCTGGCCGTGTAACCTTGAGCAAGTTACTTAACCCTGATTGCTTTAAAAAAAATGTCAATGTAGGACCAGGCAGAGATCTCCAAGTCACTCCTCTAGAGACCTCCTTCCAAGCTGTCAACAAGTCATCAATGACTCTGCTTTAGTTCCCACCATTCAACCAGATCCAAATCTAGCCCACACCTCTCTGTCTTTTTCATAAGGACAGAACCAGAAATGGTCTTCTGGCTCAGAATCCAAGGCTCTTCCTTCCCACATCACCCCATGCCTACAGACCAGCCTGTCCTGTCCCAGACAATAGTTCTGTATGTCCAAGGAAGGACCATGGGGCCATGTTCTAATAATAACAATTCTAGCTGCTTACATTTCAATAGATTCAAAGACTATTAGAGTTGCATTTTTGTTAAGAGGTCATGTAGTCCAACCTCCTCGTTGTACAGATGAAATGTGATCTAGAGAGTGATCAATTTGAAGTCACACAGCTCTAGTTAGTAATCAGGTCAGGACCATAGCCCCAGTCCCCTTAATTTCATCACAATAAGAAACAATAATTAGCCAATTGGGGATCAAATAAGAACTGAACCTCTCTTAGAACACAGAAAATCACCCTGACAAATGTGGCCCAGCACAACCCTAAAAAACATTTCCCAGACTTCTGCCAATGGCAACTCTCCAAAGTCACCACCAAGGGCTTGTAATTCCTCATGCACAAGGACATAGTGTCTTTTCTCCATGAATTAGTATATAAGAAATATCTCACTATACTGTGAGGAAACATAAGGAGACAAATTATATCCATAGAGATGAATTACAAATACACAGTCCAGTTACTCAATTCAACTTGGTGAAGCCTGACCCAATGATCAGGTTTTCAGAGGCTCTCCCTGTTCTTCTTCCCAATTCCATCTTTGGTTTAACCTGAGCTATGTTCAAATTTTCTCTCTCCACTCTCCTGGTCTCTGAGGAAGCAACATCTTCTCCATTTGATTTTAATAGGTCAGCCTTGAGATGATATTCCCCAATAATTATTATTACATAACTATTGTATGATTGTTGCATATTTGTATAAAGTGCCTGACACTTTATAGGAGTTTAATAAACATTTGCCAAATCGGATTGTATCATCTTTCTCTGCTCCAGAAATGAAGGAACCATCAATCCTCCTTTGCAGAATTTCATGAGTGGTGGGAACCTTAAAAGGAAGTAGTCCCAGTCTTAGAGCTAATGACAGATAAGGAGAAAGAACCTGAATGTGGTCCACTCTCTGAACTTTGGGTGCCTGAATCTCAAAGAGAACAGTGAAAAGATAAGTAGAATCTCACACCTTAAAATTCTAGAGGAAGCCAGGCCAAGAGGAATGGAAATCTCTCAAGATCGAAACTAAAAATACAATAATAAGTGATTCTGATAGGGAAGAAAAGAGGAAGGTATCCAAAGTTTGGATTTACAGGAAACTCATCAACTCACATAGATTTTTGAAAGATGAGATTCAAGGATAAATAGAAGAGATTGGAATGGTCCTGTAAAATTAGAGCCAGAAAGAATTACAACTCAAGAAGAACCGAGTTGTTTAATCACCCCACCCAAAGTCTTTTTATAAAAAGCATTGTCAGGAAAGGGAAAAAGCTCACAGAAGAAGCAGGACCACTGCTCAGGGATGATAACAGACAATGTGAGAGAACTCTTATTTTCCTCCTGTTTCTACCAAGGGGAAGAATTTTCAGACTGAGGGTAGGAAAAAAAGTCCACAGGAAGTTCAACCCAAAATAAGTGAAGAAGGTACTCCCTTGTCCTCAATAAGGTCAAAACATCAGACCTAGAAAACTTCATTGCTGGGTACTGAAAGACTGGAAGGTGTGACCACTAAGCTGCTTTTGGTGATTTTTTGAAAACCATGGAAAATGGGGAGAAATGTTGGGTCTTTGGGGATCTTCTAGTAGAACCTGAAGACAGGGATTTTGTGGAATGGTCCTGCTCAGCTAAGGGCACAATAATCAATCAATAAACAGACCCTAAACTATGTGTCAGGCATTGTGCTAATTGCTAGGGATACAAAAGGAGGCAAAAGACAGTCCATGCCCTCAAGGAGCTTACAATCTAATGTGGGAGAGGGCATGCAAACATATACAAAGCAAGCTATAACCAAGATAAACGGGAAATAATTAACAGAAGGAAGGCAACTAAATTAAGAAGGATTGGGGAAAGCTCCCAGTAAAAGATGGGATTTTAGTTGGAACATAAAAGGAAGTCAGAGAAATCATTAGGCAGAGTAGAAGAGGGGTTTTAGGAATGGAGGACAATCAGAGAAAAATGCCTGGTGCCAAGAGATGTAATAGCCAAGAAGCCAGAGACACTGGACTGAAGCATGAGAATACAAGTCTGGGAATAATAATATGTAAGAAGATTGGACAGGCAGGAAGAGACTGTCTGTTCATTGGTCAGGAGTCTCAAAAATGCTTTCATTCAGAGGATACTAAGGAACTCTTTTCTAAATATTTAACAAATTTTCCTATCTCGTTTCTCTCCTTTCCCTCAATCCCAACACAAGCATAATTTTGTTATCCCTCCAAGTTAGAATCCAATGGACTTGGAACCCAAAGACCCATATTCAAGTCCTTGTTTTCTATTTACCAGACGTGTCTTTGGGAAAGGCTCTCAGAGTCAGTTTCTTAGCCCATAAAATGGGTTAACCACATCTGCACTGCCTATCTTGTAAGGAAAGCACTTCTGGTCAAAATGTAAAGGGCCATACAAATATGAGATTTTACTGTTGAAATGGAGAGAACACCTTGAGCCTTAGACTTCAGGACAAAAATAATTTATCAAATCCTTTCCAGTGAGTAGATTTTGAAAGGAAGAGGGTTTCAGGGCCCTAAGGGCTAGAAGCACAGGGACACACTAAGGAAGGAGAGAAGTGCTGACTTCTGACAAACTTTGCTTCTCCTAATGGTTGCCTAGGGCAGGCCCTGCTGGTAAGATTGTCTGAACAAAGGCTCCCGTGATAGCTCACGTAACCTTCATTTACACGCTGTGTTAAGATTTATAAAGTGATTTCCTCCTAACAATCTTATGAGGTAGAGAGTACTAGTATTATTTTACAAATGAGGAAACTGAGACTCATAGGTACAAAGTTACTTGACAATGATCACAAGGCCTAGTTAGTGACTTTTAGAGTTGGTCACTTGACTCCCAAGCCTAATAATGCCACAAATAATGGAACTGGTTCCAAAAAGTAAGAGTTCTTAAATCCTTGATTTTGTTTAAGCACCTGGTTCTGCTTTCTAATCCTGATCCCCTTCAGACCCATTTACTCACCTACATTCCAACAGCCTCTGTCTGCTTCCCCTAAGCCTCTATCACATGCTCTACTGGGCCAGTAGCAAGTTAAAGTCTATCCAAGAGCTTCTGATAAAATTCAAGGACCAGATCAATCACCACTTTTATTTCTTGATTTTCTCTTTGTTGGGGTCCCTTGTCCTCTGATTGTCCCACCCTCTCTGACTCCCAGGGTTCCACAACCTATGACCAAGACCCTCCCAAGAGAATGGGGAAGGGCACAGATTACCGATATAATCATGTTAGTATAATGGCCAATTTATAGGAAAGTCAGCCCACAGGCCTAAGCTCTCCCTAGTTCTGTTCTCTGAGCCCAAGCTGAGCTTGTCTCCTCCCCCTTCAAATACTTAAATTCACCTATAACATCTGTTTTAAGTCTATTCTCTCCAAATGAAATAATTTCAGTTCTTTCAACTGATCCTCTTGGGGCATGGTCTCCAAAGCCCTCACCATCATATATCCCATTCTCTGGATGTGCTTCAGCTTATTATCAGTTCTTCCTAAAATGTCACAGCCCAAATTGATCATGATACTGCAGAAATGATTTGACCAGGGAAAACCATCTTTGTGTCCCAATCTCTCTTAATTCTGGTGCCTACCCTCTGTTAATTATTTCATATTTGTCCTGTTTATAGGTTTCTTTGTATGTATTTATTTAGATGTTGTTTCCCCCATTAGATTGTAAGTTCCTTGAGGACAGGGTCTACCTTTTGCCCTTTTGAAACAAATCTTGCTTAGCACAGTGTCTTATATATAGCAGGTGCTTAATAAATGCTTGCTAATTGACTGATTATAAACCATTATCTAGTCACACATCCCCTATCCTGAAATTGAGCAGGTGACTTTTTTGATACCAAATTGACTTTGAAATTTAGTCCTATAAAATTTCATCTTATCATATTTACTCATTCTCTTGTAGTCAGGCAGGATCCTTTTGGATCCTGACTTCATCATTCCCCTCTAGCCCTGTGACATCTCAATCTGTATATGGAAGAGGTATTAGGCTTGTTCAGTTTGGTCCAGTGCCTATTCCTAACCCTGCCTGGCCAGAGCAGAGGGGACAGAGCCAAGAACAATGGGGGGATAGAGGTGGTGGAAATGGCTGCCTTAGAACACGGTAGGTTCCTCACCCCCAGTAGAAATCCTCAAACAGAAACTCAATGACCATATGTAAAGGATGGATTAGACAGTTGGTCAGGCAGGCTGTCAATAAACACTTATTAAAGATTTGCTCTATGCCAGGCACTTTGCTAAGCAATGGGAAAAAAAGAAAAACAGAAACACAGTCCCTGCCCTCAAGGAGCTCACATTCTAGGCCTCCTCCAACTCTAAAATTCTGTGAGTGAAATTGAACAAAATGTGATTTGTACTTCCATTTAAATTATTTACAAAGTCAGCCGGACAAGCCAAGAAAGATCCCAAGGACACTTGAATGGGACGCTCCTGGGGCTTAGGGCCGGCAGCCTTGGAAATGTGAGCTCAGAGAAATGTCCAGCACCCTCTCTTCTTCAGAAGACTCGTCCTCTCAAGCCTTCTTGTTGTCCCAGGGACCAAAGCTCGCCTCATCCCTGAGAAGAGAGCTGTGAACAGTCCTTTGAGGATCCCAGCACCAGCACTGCCAGAGCTAACGTTGCAGAAACTTCATTAAGAACGGAAATTAAGTGACAGTGGATAAGAGTCATAAAATCATTCTGGAAAAGTGTTTTCTCAAGCTGGGGTGGTGTTCAACTCCAAGCAACTGTAGGAAAATAAACGGGATTGTTGCTAATTCCTATCAAACTGTGGAAGGACACATCCTTTCAGGGAACTAATTCTCTGTACTCCAAACTTTGCCTCTCCCCAAGGAAGTCTGAGCTGGAATATTCATAGGCAAACATCTCAGGGACAGATACAAGATAGAAGCCTGCTTCAACCATCCGTGTTATCCTGTGTGCACAATTCTATACCAGGTAAAACCTGTCAGTTAGTCTTTCAAAAACATTCAACTAGTACACCCCTCAAATAAGAGTCGGGGAGCTTAGGCCCAGTTTTTCCCCTAATGTACACACTGTATGACACTGAATTATTGACTCTCTTAAAAGTGAAAGGGACCTATCAATCATCTAGGGCAAATTTCTCTTCCTACAGATGAGGAAAGTGAGTCTCAAAGTCATGTAGCTAGTTGTTGTTAAATCTGAAGCTGAACTTGGGTCTCCTTGACTCCTAATCTGGTCAAAGGAAGTCAGGACCAGGGAAAGAGCATTCACTTTGGAACCGGAGGCCCTGGGTTCAATTCTACCTCTGTCTGTCAATTGTTCCTTCTGTGACCTTGGGTAAGTCACCTTCACTCTCTGAAACCTGGCTGCTTCATCCATAAAATGAGAGGACTGGACTTTTGGAGAGACTTTAAGGTCTTTTCCAGCAACAACAATAGTAATAGCTAACATTTATATCACGCTTACCATGTGCCTAGCACTGTGCTAAACCGTTTACAATTCTTTCATTTCATCTTCACAGAAATCCTGGGAGGTAGGTGCCATTATTACCCCCATTTTACAGATGAGAAAACTGAGGCAAACAGAGGTTAAATGAATTGCCCACGTGGTTAGTAAGTGTCCAAGATCAGATTTGAACTCATCTTCCTTTCTCCAAGCTCAGCAATTCTACTCACTGCGCTACCCTGCTGATTCTTGTTGCAACAAAGATTCTTGAGGTATTGGACTAGGTGGCCTCTCAGATTCCTTCCAGCTCTGAGCTTCTGTGATTATGTGGCCTTTCCAGGAAACCTAACATCACATTCTACCTTATAGTCCTTCAATGCTTTTATGAAATTAATGATAATTATGTAATTAATAATAACTAACATTTATGTTACTAGATACTATGTGCCAGAAGCCGTGCTTTACAAATATTATATTATCCCATTTGATCCTCACAATATCTCATTTACAAATATTATCTCATTCACAACAACTCTGGGAGGTAGGTGCTGTTATGATCTTCATTTTACAGATGAGGACATTGAGGAAAACAGAGGTGACATGACTTGCCCAGGGTCACACAGCTAGTATATGTCTGAGGCTGGATTTGAACTAAGGTTTTGCTGACTCCAGGCCTGGCACTCTATTTACTGCACCACCTAACTTGTGTGTTATAATTATCTAAGTCCTGGTTTTATCTTCCTACAGAGTATAAGCTCTATGAGGGCCAGAGCTCTCTGTCTTATATAACCCTTGCACCTCCCCACACTATCTAGAACTATGCTCTGCATAGAGCAAGTGTTTAATAAATATCCTTGAATGAAGGGACAATACAGCTGTTAGACTCTACAGTTATGGAGCCAAGGTTGACAACAGTAGCCAAGATTAGGAAGGGACAGAAAGAAATGGATTCCACAAAGTGAGTCATTCTTTGGAATTCTTCAGGACAGTCTCTGAAGAAGTGAAGCTGAGAATCACCCAAAAGGCAATGGAAAGGTGTATGGTGGACCTGTTATAGATTACAAATGAGAAAGTTGGCTGGAAAAGTGGCATTAAGGGGGTCATCTGAGAAATCTATCATCAGAAAAATAAGTACCATATCACATATAGCAAGAAGGAGGGATAACTGAGCGACAGTCCAGGGGAATTAAAGAATATCAGAGACAGTGCCCCTTAGGGTATATGCCCTGGGACAGATTCATGGGAGAACATGAACGAAGGTCTCACAGGAATGGTAGGTACAGAGAGGTGGCAATCTGTATCAATGGAGGGAGTGTTCCCATCAGTGGGAGCACAGATCCATCAGTTAGTTCTGGATTATAAATGACCAGATTCTCATTGGATTGGGCTGATTCCAGCCCCACACATTTGTTTCAGGAAGCCTGGCTTACCTGTCTTAAGCTAAGTAGATTGCACATGTCCAGAGGTGCCCTATTCACAATTCTCATGCTGAGGTTTTTGGAGCTTACTCAAGGGTCACTTTCAGGAGGAAATCTTTGAACTACCTTTATTTGCTTTTTGCCTTTTTCTTCTTTTTTACGTCACTTTTGCATCTTTTTTTTGTATTACAACTTTATTTTAAACTCACAGAACAAAAACGAAAATCAGATATTTACTGGAGATTAGTTCACACACTTCCACCCCACCTCCCCTACATACACACACACACACACACACACACACACACAATGAAATTACTCTGTGGCATTTCAGAACACACTAACACAACCCGGTAAAGCATGGAGGATAGGGAACAAGGGGTCTGAAACCTAATCAGGGCCCTGCCTCAGACTCATGTCATAGAGAAAGTTGACCTCAGCCTAGTTAGCCAGTGACTTGAGTTCCTAAAGAATTCAGAGTCTGAAGTCCTGTGGGAAGCTCCAGTTACCAATCTCAAATCACTTAACTCAAAGTAAAAGACATTAAGTCTTCAAATGGAGGTGGGACCCCAGTGAAGGATGGTCTACAAGGGATTCTGGATCAGGTGTAGGTTCTATCTGTCTATGACATCTGAGGAGCTTTCCAATCCTGAGGCTCCATGAAGGTGATGACTTCCAAAGTAAGGACCCAAAGAGAAACTACTCCCACAGCCTTTCTAGATCTCTACCAATTCTGGTGCCTTCCTCTATTAATTATCTCAATTGATCAGTATATAAAGCTCATTACTATCTCCCCCTTTAGACTGTGAGTTCCTTGACAGCATGCACTTTGGGGGGCGGGGGGTTTGCCTTTTTTAATATCCCAGCTTACCTCTTAGTAGTAGTAGTATGTACCCAGCACATAGAAAGTGCTTAGTAAATGTTTACTGACTGATTAACTGACCTACAAAAGGCCATCTAAGCAACATCATCAACGCTTCACTAAGAAGTAAGCCCAGGGGGTCGGCTAGGTGGCGCAGTGAATAAAGCACTGGCCCTGGAGTCAGGAGGACCTGAGTTCAAATCTGACCTCAGACACTTAACACAAAAACTAGCCGTGTGACCTTGGGCAAGTCACTTAACCCCAGTTGCCCCCCCCCCCCCAAAAAAAAGAAGTAAGCCCAGGATTCCACTTTCATAGCACCTTAAATCAAGTCCATAAGTGCTTTCTATGTACCTAGCACTCTGCTGAGTGCTAGGGATACAAGCCAGCCCCTGCCCATAAGGAATTCACAATCTAAAGGAAAAACAACACGTAAATAACTATATATGATACAAACAAGATACAGGCAGGATAACTTGGAGATAATCTCCAAAGGTACAAGATTAACAAAGAAGGGGAAAGGCATCTTGCAGAAAGTGAGACTTTGGCTAAGTCTTTAAGGGAGCCAGGAAAGTAAGGAAGCAGAGCTAGATGGGAGAGAGTCGCCCCTGGCATGGACAAGAGTGGGTGAAAATGCCTGGAGTTGGGAGATGTTAGAGCCAAAGGGATCTGAAAAATCATTTCATTTAGAGGTTCTTAACCCAAGGTTCATGGACTGATTTTCAGGGATTCATCAACTTGAAAGGGAAAAAAAATTACATGTTTCCTTCCACTAATATTTAAATGAAATTCAGCATTTCTTTCCATTATGAATTTTTAAAAAATTTTTTTCTAGGAAGGGGTCCATAAGTTTAACCAGTCTGTCAAAGGGATCTAAAATACCAAAAAAACTTAAGAAAAACTGATGTGGTCCAACTCTTTAATCTTAAAGATAGAAAGTTAAGGCTAACAAGGTGAAAATGACTTACCTAAGGTCATACAATTTGGCACAATTTGATTCAACAAGCATTTATTAAGGAAGGATTGTGGGCCAGGCACTGGGCTAGGTACAGGATATTCACAAGCAAAAACAGCTCCTGCCCTCAGAGCAGATAGGGGGTTCATCTAGGGTCCAGCAAGCAATAAACAAAGACCAAAGTTAAAGGAGCCCATTGATCTGGTAGTGACTGCTGCTAAAAAAGCAAAGATATCTAGGGGGGAAAACATGGTGACCTAGGCTCAAGGTTGAACAATTGCCTTAACCTCTCATCATGATAGTTTCCTTATCACCATTGGGTGATGGGAAAAAAGCATTGGATCTGACCTTAGGGGACCCTGATTTGAACTCCAGCTCTACCATTGTCTTGTTATGTAACCAAAGGCAGAACTTTTAATTTCCTATGAGCCTCAGTTTCCTCATTTGCAAAATGGAATGTCTTGCATTACTTGTGCCACAAGATTATAAGAAGAATGTTTTGTGAATTCTGAAGTGGTATATAAAATGTAAGTTATTAATTAAAATGAGGGCATTGAGTCAGCTTCCCTTTAAGGTTCCTACAGTACTAACATTCAAAGATTTTATATTGGAGAAATTTCCCTACTACAGCCAAGCTTGAGTGAGTTGTCCCTTGGGTTTCAACATAGGTTTAGATGTTTCAGTCTCTTCCCTCTAATCAATTTTTCCAGATCTCTAGTTATTTGATGGAAAGCAGAGCTAATTTGGAATATTAGAATGGCAACTGCAAACATGTCACAACTCTGAGGACAGGTGCTGATGGGGCCGGGCACCACCCATACTCTGTTGATGACGGTAGTAACCATTAGACTTCTGAGAGGATGCAGTGGCAGTTGGTGGTGATGCTGGGATGTGTCATTACACAGGTTTGTGTGACCTCAGGGAGGCATATTGAGAATGCCCAGCTGTCTAGATGGGGGAGGCTTCTCTCACCCTTGCTCCGCCCCTTTATCCTTGCCTAGGTCATAATAACGATGGTTAATTCTACAAACATTTAACACAGATGGGAACACAGGCTCCCTGCTGTTGGGGCTGTCGTTGTCTCCCTTGGGAGGGACTAGGCAGCAGCAGGGAGGGCAGAGTACCAGTAGATGTGATAGGGAATCGACCTTCTGGTACTCAGGAGGATTGATCTTAGCCCCCAACTCAACCCATTTCCTGAGGCTTTCCTGGAGAGCCGTTAACATCCCCCAATTTCTAGGAAGCCTGATCAAGGTCTTTCTGCTCCCTCCCCCCACCAGACCTCCACCACACACACAATGAATACAACCAGACTTTCTTAGGACACTGTTTCAGATCTCTCTCTCCCTATATTGATTCCAGCTTCCAGATCCTGTCTGTTTTATGGTTAGTTTCTGTATTCCCTTTGCTCAGCAAAGTGCCTTGCACATACTAAGCATTTAATATGTTTATTGGATTATATTGTAAGGACCAGCTCAGGGGTTCCCTTCTATAGGACTTTAATCCCTAGTTTTGAATGACCTTTCCCTTTTCAATTTATTTAAAATTTTCATACCTATTAAGTGTTATATTGTGTACAGTAGGTACTTAATAAATATTTATTGAATCAAAATGGAAAGTAGGATTTGGAAAGCTGTCTACTAACAGTTACAGATTATTAAAATTGGAAGCTATTGCAGAAATTTAGGTGAGAAGTACTTAGAGCCCAGACTAGGATAGTGGCTATGTGAGTGAGCCAAAGAAATCGTTTAGTCCTCCCCCTTGTTTTACAGGTGAGAAAACAGAAGCTCACAGTGGTTGGGTGACTTGCTCAAGGCATGGGCGGAGATGGGATATGGAACCAATTTTCTGGTTATAAATAGAATGTTCCTTTTACTACATCACAGAGGAAGAGGTTGGGGATACATTCCAAGAAATTTCTAGCTAGGAAGAAAGCTCCAAAGAAAAGAAATATCACCTTCAGAACTTTTTTACTATTTTCTTAGATTTTTGGTGTTTCAGGACAAATGACCATTCACTAAAATTTCACTGGGTCCCACTGGGATTTCATATTTCTTGGAGAAAGATGGCCTCAAATAGTTCCCTAATCCTTGAAGTAAAAGCAATTATTCTTCCCTTAATTTCTCATTTTCCCACTCCTGTCTCTTTCACCTTCTTCCTTTCCTTCTATCCCTTCACCATTTCTGCAGTAGATCAGATGAGGTATGCAAGCAAATGGGAAAGAAATCAGCCACTCAATGATCTGCGCCTTCTTCATTAGCTTTCTGGCCTACCTTCGATGGAAGACTGAGTACAGAGAGGTAAGATAAGGGTCTGGATAATATGCAGAAATAAAGTGGAGCTATCTTG
This sequence comes from Petaurus breviceps papuanus, assembly GCF_028583685.1. NCBI lineage: Eukaryota > Metazoa > Chordata > Mammalia > Diprotodontia > Petauridae > Petaurus > Petaurus breviceps. Next base: position 1,878,245 of record NW_027187330.1, read on the forward strand.
ACTTGCCCAGGGTCACACAACTAGCAATTGCCATGGGATTTAAACTCCTGTCTCTCTGGTTTCAAGTACCATAGTCTACCCACTGTACCACCTTACTGCCTCCTAAAGCCTGGTTATGGTTTTTCCATCGCTGGGGATCTTCAAGCAATTGCTGAATGACCATTTGTGAGGTCCCCAGGTTTGGGGCTAAAGTTCAGAGATCATTTACTCACTAGCTAGAGGGTTGTAAAGATCAAATATTTACCTGCCCCATCCAAGGTTTACCTGCTCAGGAAACTGTCCTAGGGAAAGTCTTGGTTCAACTACTTTAGTGTGAAAAAGAATCCTGTTTTGTCAGGAAGTGGTTCTCAGTCCTGGCTAAAGATGAATCAGGAGAGCTGACTGAGAAAGCTCTGACTGCCCAGCTCACTGACAGAAATGGGTACTTGTCTGTTGCTCAGAATTTAGCTATTTGGATACACTAAACACCCTGGCCTCAGGCACTTACTAGCTGTGTGACCCTGGACAAGTCACTTAACTTGTTTGCCTCAGTTTCTTCATCTGTAAAATACACTGCAGAAGAAAATGGCAAAGAACTTTAGTATCTTTACCAAGAAAACCCCCAAAAGGGGATACAAAGAATTAGAGACGACTGAAATGATAGAACAACAACAAACACCTTGGTAAGAAATGATCCACCTTGAGAAGAGAGAGAGAGAAGGAGAGAGAGACAGAGACAGACAGAGAGAGAGAAAGAAAGAGGAAGAGAGACAGAGAGAGACAGAGACACAGAGAGAGGGATCATAGGGATCATAAACCTAGAGGCCATCTGGTCTAATCTCCTCATTTTACAAATGGGGAAACTGAGGCCCCCAAACATAAACTGCCCAAGGCCGCACAGCCAGTGAGTATCAGAGGTGAGATCTGAACGAAGACTCCAGAGCCAGTTATCTCCGTTGTTTCCTAGTACCTCACAAGATGGGATAGGAGGGAGAGAGAGAGGGGATAGGAATCATGAGAAATTAACAAAAGAAGAGATGAGCTCTTCCCGGGCCTCCATCTTGGAGAAAGGGCCATGCCTGCCATGCTTCATTCCCTCCCCAGCTCTGCTCTGGACTTTCTTCCCCCTGCTCCTTTTTGGTTCCTTTTGGAACCTTTTTTGTCTCCTCCCCCCCCCCCATTTAAATATAAGTTCCTCCAGGCCCTTTTGTTTGTTTCTGTATCCCTAATACTTAGTATGCTGTCTGGTATATAGTAAGTGCTTAATAAATGCTGATAGCCTGTCTAATTACATAGAAGGAAACTGTTCAGTGAAGGCAAAGTTCTCCTTCAATGTCCCACATTAAGTCAATGGTGTTGCTAGAAAGGAGGTTCTATGGGGACGTTTGCTTTCATTTTAAGACTGAACTTAATATATTTTTTTCCTTTGAAACTGGACTTTTATTGGTTGGGAGGGGAAAGACTAGTGGATTCTCTGCCAGGTAACAGACACGGCTTTGGTCCTAGCTCAATTCCTTAACAACTCAGTGACTGATAGGCCTCAGTTTCCCCATCTGCAAACTAGAGATCACAATGTCTGTCCCACATAACCACAAGGTTATATATAACCACAAGGACAAGATGAGACAGAATTCATGAAAGCACTTTGAATCCAGTCAAGCACCATCCAAATGCAAAGCAAAAGGCCAAGAAATACAGGATTGCAGAAAAGGCATTGGATTAGGACTCTCAGGTCATGAGTTCAAATGCTGATTCTGCCACCTACTTGGGTAGTACACTTTACTTTGTTCGGTTTCAGCTTCCTCATGTGTAGAGTAAGGGGGATGGACCAGATGATCCCTAATACCCCCCTTCCCACTCTAACTCTACCATCCCAATAGCATCAAATGTGTCTCCTAACACAATTGTATCTAGACTTCACTTTTAGAAGCAGCACCCCCTTTTTTCTCCCAGATTAACTTTACAGCCACATCAGGAAATCAAATCATCATCTGGCATGTTCAGGCCTGCTCTGTTCACTCTTCCCCAAACATCCTCCTGCTGAGAAGGTGCATTTTTCAAGCTGAGCCTCCCCTGGAGTGGCTGGACCTTGGACCTTCCCCTGCCAACTGACTTCCCTGTGGGGATAGGAACTTCATTAAAAAGCGCTCCCACAAGGTCTCCTCTAGGGTCTGCTGCCAAGATAGGTTTTCCCACTCTTGTACCATTCTCTCGAAAGGTCTCAACTGAATAGAGGCTATGCTGAGAAACTATCCCCAAGGCTATTGGGATATTGTGCTCGAAAATGTCTTTTTTCATTGCTGGTGCCCCTGCCTCCTTGCATTTATCTCCTTCCCCAGTTCTGTGCCTCTGGTAGTCAGGGAGTGGGCAGCCAGCCACATAATATAATTTAAGGAACATCACCTCCAAAATGCCACCCCCTTGCTCCTTCTTAGCATGCCATGGTTCCTGAAATATCCCCAGCATTAAAGTCACTCCTTGGGCTTTAAGATTGTCTCTAGAAGGCCCCTGTTAAAATGCAAATATTCTCATCAAGAAAAGTATCATATTAACTCATCAGCCCTCATTAAAGAAGTAGCATAGATTAGCAAGCTGTCAACTAATGGAAAGTCAAAATGACTATAAAAATAATACCAGCTAGCACTGATACAGTGCTTTAAGGTTTACAAAGCGTTTTACATGCTATCTCTCTAACTTGATCCTTACAACAGTCAGTGCTTTGAGGCTTTATCTCCATTCTACAGATGAGGAAACTGAGGATTTAAACTGAGAGGTCAAGGACAAGAAGGAAAGTAGAGTCATATCACTCTACAGCACATCTCTAGCTACTTCTCCCCTTAAAAGCACCATTGTGCCCCAATAATGACATGCCAACCAGTATAACTTAGCAATCTGAGATCCTTTAATGAAAGGGCAAGCTAAGTCTCCCTTAATCCAATGGTGTCTGAAGGTGTCATGTTTAGGTTGTGGTCCCCTGCTGCAGACATACCGACTGGCATGGTTTAGTGGTCTTAGTGACATGAATATGTCATTAGTGACATGAATAATGACATTCATATCATTAGTGACATGAATAATGACATTCATATCATTAGTGACATGAATCATAAGTCACATAACTTCCTTGAACCCCAGTTTCTTCATCTGTAAAACAGAGGGCTGGACTAGATGAAGGATAAAGTTTAAACCCAACTAATTTATGAACATTAAGGTACTGTAGCCTTTAGAGTAGTGAATATAATGCCATGGATCCCAAATTTGCTCCAATGAAAAGACTACACAATAGAATTATCTCTGACCTGAGTTAATTGAAAAAGGTAAATGCATCTGACTAAGCTGTGTCAGTTTTCCAAAGAGTGGCTTTGGCATTTCAAAGCCAAAGAGAAAGCATTATGAAAAAAGAACCATCTACCAGTCAGCTGAAGAACAATTAAGTGGTCTCTTCAGAGAGTTCATTTTTGAGGGCTTCTGTACTCTGAACGGTTTTACACCGTGCACCAAATTATCCTATCCTGGCAAAGCTTGATAAATCCTACCATACAAAGTTAGTGCATTGAGAGTCCTGAAATACAAGGACAGGATGCCTGTGCTCCCATATGCTAAAGCTACAGTATCCCACAGAGTAAAACCTTTGATGAATGAAAAATTTAATCTTCCTCTAACTTTCAAAAGAACTACATATTTTCCCTGCTACTTACAGAACTCGGGCTTAAACAACGATGGTCTTTTTTTCTGAATCCTTCTTTGATCTTTTCCCACCCCCAGTGAAAGATCATTTCATGATCTTAGGCCTACCAGAGAATAGCAAAGTCAATCTATTGTTAGACAATTATACAGCTCAACTTGGAGAAACATGCCTATAGTAGTATCTAGTAATATTTTTATCTTTCAGTCCTTTCAAGATAATTCAAAATATAGACTAGTGTGTTTTTCAGAATATGAAATGTTATCACATAAGAAATTTCAGGAGACTGTTGATTCAGGCAGTACATAGTAAAGATCCAATTTTTAATGTTGCTTAACCTTAGAATTATGTCCAAAATCAAACATTTAGAAGGAGAAAACTGAAAGTTTGTTTCAAGTTAACAGAAGCATTCTCTTCCAATGCTGAAGAAGCATCTGTAACTTTTGGAGTAAGACTTATCCAATAGACAGTAGTACAAATTCTTGAGATGCTGATGAGTATTACTCTATCTTCAAACAACAGTACATATGAGATAGGATGGTAAACTGAAGTTGACAAAGAAGTGGCATGTTGGTATAGTGATACAATAATATTGTGAATGTAGTCAATATGTCAAAAGACACTGATACTGATTTTCTGCACAGTGAAAAAAAATTACTTGAGGGGCGGCCAGGTAGCACAGCGAGTAAGAGCACCAGCTCCAGTGTCGGGATGACCTGGGGATCGAATCCCGGTGCAGACACTTAGCACCCACCCAAAAACACCTGGCCGTGTAACCTTGAGCAAGTTACTTAACCCCAATTGCTTAGGGGCAGCCAGGTGGCTCAGCGAGTAAGAGCACCGACTCCACTGTCGGGATGACTTGGATCAAATCCAGGCTCAGATACTTAGCACCACACCCAGAAATAACTGGCCATGTAACCTTGAGCAAGTTACTTAACCCTGATTGCTTTAAAAAAAATTACTTGGGAAAAGGTTACTTTGATTGTGATTTGTTAATCAGTGTTGCAGAATGATGGCCAGTACCACCTAGCCTGAGAGGTCTTATAGCTACCCATTCTTCCCTTCACTTTTATGAGAAATAGGCAAAGAACCAGCAAAGCAAGCAAACATCTAGGGCCTATTCAAGAAAACAAGTGCATAAGGGGTTTCTACAGTCACTGCCCAATGTCCCACATAATCTTTCCTTATCTGTAAAGTGAGGTGTTAGATTCAAGGATCTCTAAGAACTCTTCCTGTTCTCAAACTATGATCCTGGGGTCTATACCTGCACCTCCTCCAGCATATCACACTAAATGACTCTTGTGATAAATACCTACAGTTCTCAAAAAATACATATACTTATATTTATATGTCTAAATTTATTGTTCTCAGTATAAGAAGGCAAGGAGTGTGTTCAAGACATTTTGAAAAGATTTCTGTTTGAAAATTTAAAAGTTTGGAAGCATGGAAAATTGTTAGGCAGAACAGCTGCATAACTCATGATGCTAGATTAAAAAAAGGCATCAGTGTAATTATAAGTTATAATCCCCATTCCATGATGAGATCTTTGAGCATTTGTGTATCTTAAAACTATTTTTATAGAGGTTTATTGGTTTTTCTCTCTTGCAAACAAAAAGCAAGTTTACAACAAAAAGACAATTAAATAAATAATTCCTCTTTTCCACCCTCGATCCTTTCCAGGTTTGACAACTCCTAACTCCCCCACCTATTGCCATATGATCATTTCTTAGAGAAGAATACTAGGATTCTTCTGAAGGTTTCTCATAACTTCCACGAGGACACCCAAGGCTCACATCCCTGTCCTTGATTCACTTTTGGTGTCCAGGTGCTAGCTACAGAGAGGATGGGAAACTTACATGTGTCATATGATGGAAATGGAGAAATTTAAGCAGGTGTCAAAGGATTCAGAGTGGGAAGAAGGAAGGAATCATTCCATAGTTCCAATGCCCTAAACAAATTCCTAGAACATCTACCATAGAGGGGGAGAGCTGCAGGGGGGAGAGAAGTGTAGTACTGTATTAGATGTGTTGGTATAGATGAACAAGATTTAGTGAGAGGCGATAAGCGATGAGCACAGAACTTGGAAGTACTAATAGCAATGGAAAGAATCCTGGACCTAAGAGTCAGAAGACTGGGACCCTGAGTTAAGTGCTTCTGTGAACTAGCTGTGTAACACCCTAGAACATTGCTTCTCAAAGTGTGATCTGGGGACCCTGGGAGCCCCTGAGGCCCTTTCCTTGGGTCCATGAGGCCAAATCTACTTTCATAATAATACTAAGACTTTAAATGTCTAATATGGTAAATATCAACAGATATAACCCATATACAAAAGCTCTTTGGGGGGGGTCAATAAATTTTAACCATGAAAAGGGGTCCTTAAACTGAAAAGTTTTGAGAACTGCTACCCTATACAAATAACTAAGTCTCTCTAAGCCTCAGTTTCTCCATCTTTAAAACAAGATCTCTAAAGTCCTTTCCAACTCAAAAATGCTGACTCTGGGTCTATTTCTCTCCTGGCTCTTCTCTTCTCCAGCAATCAAGATGAGGAGGAGACCCCAGTCCTGAGTTAGAAAAGCAGCTGGCTCTCTTCTCCTAGGTCTGGTCCAATGAGACAGGCAGTTTTGTTTCTGGCAGCCTCCAAGGGGCCAGATGGCACAGGACCACCCAGCATCCCAGTCCCGAGGGATGAGAGGCCTGAAGGAGTACAAAATGGTCAGCTGTAACCAGAGCCCAGAAGCTGTAACAGCTTCATTTCTGTTTTCCCTTTCAGAGCAAAATTTGAGGCAATTTCCATCTTCTTTTTTTTTTTTAATTTGAGCCACACAAAAGCTTGTGAGAGAGTATCTCCACACACATCCATCCAACCTTCCTCCTCCCCAGAAAACCAGCCAAGATCTATTACTGTCATCTC
>NW_027187330.1:1884832-1899872 GCF_028583685.1 Petaurus breviceps papuanus
GGAAGGGAGGGAAAGAGGTAAGTAATGAAATGTCAGAACATTTGTGTGAGTTCCATCCTGTAGGAGAAAGGCACCAAGAGGCATCCGGAGACAGAGAGAGATTGAACAGACCAAGAGGCGCACAGCTGGATGGAGGGGCCTTTCATGTGGCACAATTCCACTCACTCAGATCACCTGCAGGAAACGTTTCAATGGTTTTCACCAGCACACCTAAAGTGAAGAATTTTTAATGCTTTTCCATCCAGCCAGGCCTGGCAGCAGCTGAAAACCATTTGAACTATCATATAACCCACTACAGTTGCAGAAAACAGTCCCCATACCTCCCCCCCAACAATTCAACAAAAATGTAAGTGCCTACTGTGTGAAAGCCACTGACGCAAAGCCCTGGGAGAAACCCAACACTTAGAGAAGATGTCAGTCCGTCCCCTCTTGGAAGGTAGAGTACAGCAGATATAATTTTTTTTATTATATTATAGGTTAGTTCCCTTCAGTAGGAACATAAATGCTCTGACTCAGAGCTTAATGTCATCAGGCAGCCATTCCTTAAGATTTTGTCAGTACTATTTATTAGCTTAAATCTAAACTCTTCAGCTTGGCATTCAAGGTCCTCCATCAAATACCTATCCCTAACCCCATCATTTCATTTGTTCCTCCCCAGGGTAACTTCTCTGTTCCATCTTGCTTCCTTATTGCTTCTTGTACAAACTGGGACTTGGTCATTCTTGACTACATGTCTCTGTTCTTGGTATTCTAATCCCTCTGGAATGCTCTCCCACCTTTCTTTTGCTCAATATGTATATCTATACATCTATATATATGTATATACATATATCTATACATATACATATATACTCATCCAGAACCTATTCAGCTTCAAGAAACATCTATTAAGATTTTCTTGCAAGACTTTATATAGTGAACTAATATTAAGGAAGCCTCAGAAATGGTTGTGGGGTTTGCCCATCTAACTGGCTGGTTGGACAGTCGATCAGCATCAGGATGGCCAGGGACAATTTTAATTCATCGTTATCATGCAGCTGTCTGGCTAGAGGCTAAGTGACAATGCAGTTAGCCAATGACATGAAAGATAGGCATGGCAAAGGATGGCCCTAGCTATTCAATATAAGAGAAAGGTCCCAGGCTTCAGCAGGAGAATACAAAACAATATAGATGCTCTGAAAATGACCAGACAACAGGAGACATTCCCAAATCCCTAGACTAGTGTCTTCATTATGTCAAAAATGAAATCAGAGCTGCAACTCAGAATTCCACTGCCTGAGGCCAATTTGGGGGGAGAGGGCATCAAAGATATGACTGCTCTTAGGTGGAACTGAGACAAACGAGAAACAGAAGTCATGGCAATTGAGGGGTTTAGGGGGCTGGGAGGCTGGGTGTTCGAGAAGGTAGAGATTTGGGGGGGAAAGAAGACAGTGGGACAGAACTGAACTTTTTGAGGAGGGAAAGTGACCTGGAGGTCCACCAATAATAGCACCAGAAATCTGAATGAATAAACAGTAAAGGAGAAGAGAATGGCTAAGTGATGCTGGCAGAGGGAGAGTGTGGAACTGGACATTTTCCCATCATGCCTCTCCCTCTGACCAGGCCCTCCAGCTCTTGCTCTGGGGTCCTGCACTCCTGACTTGTGAAAGTTCACTATTTCTAGGTATCCCAGACCCACCCACCATGGTGCTATCCGAACATCTTTCTGCCATGATGCATCTAACACCACCTCCATCCCTAAAACCCACACAACACACACTTTTCTAGTTCTTGCTCTTGGAAAAGTAATAGAATCACCCCTACCATGCCTAGAAAGGACATGTCAATCAACTGTCCTATGACTCCACTTACAAGCCCTGTAGCTGACCATCCCAGAACAATGCTACCTGACCACCATCCCTCTTTATGTGTTGTCTTTCCTATTAGAATATAAGCCACGAGAGGGCTGGGGGCTTGTTCTATTTATATCCTCAGTGCTGGGTACATAGTAAGCACTTAAGAAATGTCTCTTCATTCATCTATGGGAGAACAAGGAATCTGCCAATTCATCCTCCTCGCCCTTTATGTTGGGAGGGTTGTAGGTGAGAGAAAGAGCAACGAACCAGTGGCCACATGTCCAGGTCTGAGTTAGTTGATAACAGGAAGACTTTCCAAATGAAACTGAAACCTAGAAAAAAGTAAAGGACTGATTTGCCTAAGGTCACGTGGTTAGGAAATGGGAAGGCCAGGATTCCTAGAGAGGACCTTGGAGTTCAAATCTAGCCCTCTTCCTACTATTTGAAATGACCTGTTTCATGATTACCAGATGAGTGGTAAAGACAATCAGTACTAAAGGAATTCAGAGGGGCGGCTAGGTTGGTGCAGTGAATAAAGCACCAGCCCTGAAGTCAGGAGGACCTGAGTTCAAATCCAACCTCAGATACTTAACACTTACTAGCCGTGTGATCTTGGGCAAGTCACTTAACCCCAATTTCCCTGCCTTCCCCCCTCCAAAAAGCAAATAATAATAATAACCCAGTTCCTAAAGGAATACAGAGGAAAGATCGCTGGGAAGATTCTAAACAAAGGCACAAAATATGAGATCCAAAAATACTAAGTAGAACATCGTGGCAGTAATGTTGGGTTACTGTTGGGGAATAATGGCTAGAAAGGTAGTTTGGGGCCAGATTATAAAGTAGGGTCTTCAATGTCAAGTCAATAAGCTTAAATTTTACGTTACAGGATTAGGAAACCACTGAAGGACCCAATCATCTCTAAGGCCCCCTTTCTATCTCTAAATCACATAAACCTATTTAAATCTAAAACCTATAAAGTTTTTGAACATGGGAGAGTCATGACCAATGTAATTCTTAGAAAATTTAATCTGGTAGTGATAAGCATGATGGATGGGAGAGAAGCTAGAGACAGGATACCAGTCGTAAGGATGCTACTGCAATGGTCCAGATTTGAGGTATTAAGGGATCAGGTATAGGAAGGAATAGATATAGGAAAGGAAGTGGAAGGAAGAATTTGGCAGGATTCTGAGACTAAACTGATGAAAAGGACAAGGAAGAAAGAAAGGAGTCCAATATTTACTAGCAGCCTAAGCCACTGGTAAAATGACCATGAACAAAATTTTAAAAATCAAAGGGAAAGATAATTTGGGATGAGGGAGCAAGGAAAATGAGGAGTGTGGTTTCTGACACACTGAGTTTGAAGTGTTAAGAGACATCTAAGTGGAAACATCCAATGGGCAGCTGAAGATGAAGTACAAAAGGTTGGGAGCATATGGATCTTGTCTGAACGCTTCCTTAGTGACCTGTTACCTCCTCCATGAGAATGGAAGTCATCTGAAGGTAGAGATTGGTTTTGTATCTTTGTACTCTCAGATCATAGTAAAGTTCCTGGAATATGGTAAGTCCTTTATAAACACTTCTTGACTGACTGGCTAATTAATTTAAAGGTAAAGGTTAAAACCACTGAGAATGCATGGGACAGTCGAGGGTACAGAATGTAGACACAGAAGGGCAGAGAGCTAAAGGCTGAGTCTTGGGGAGTGATGCAGGTAGTAGAAAGTATTATTTCTCCCCAGCTGGCCCAACTGTCCAGAGCTAAAGAAAAGTGGCAGATTTTTACAACAGCTGAATGGGGCTGGTGCCATCTGGGATTTTCCCAAACAGAAAAACAACACAAAAGGAATTACTTTCCCAATCTGCAAAGGCTGACAAAGTTTACCATATAAATAGAGAGCCAGAGACAGAACTTCTACCTGTATATATGTGTGTATGTATGTATACATACATATATGTATGAATATGTAAAAATACCAAGTTGAGAAAATAATACATTTTCTGTCTTTGCATTCATTCTGGCTTTTAAAGGGAGTATTGGTCATGTTTCAGCAGCAACACTACCCCCTAAGAATAGTAATGGGGGGGCAATCTCACCAGGAGATTGAAGAGCCCAGCACTGTAGAGGTAACAGTCACCCTCAGAGCTGTCCTGCTGGGCTCCTTCTTGTTGTTATGAAATGGAATTTATACATGAAAATCAGGAAAGAGGCCAGCCCTGGGCACCCGAGCCATGGGCCTGACATAACTGACAGCTAATTAGAAAGCTCCATTTGTGCCTAACATTGAAAAGCCATTTAATAATTAAATGTCTTATCTGTATTTAAATGTCTCTGACAATATATACTTAAACCGTGGCCAGGGAACCAATTTTCTCACTTCCATCACCCCAAAAGACACAATATTTGAAGCCTTGCATCTCTCCTCTTGACAATAAATTGCATTATGTCAAAGTAATTTGAATCAGAAAATGTTCCAGGGTTTCATTTGGATCTCTTTACTGGCCTTTTGGATTGATGAAACACAAAGAAAGCGACACAGAAACATCCCTGACATGAATATGTCCCTTCACCGATCACCAAGCTGCCATTTCTATGGCAAGGATTTGGGTTTTTTTGTGTGTGTGGGGCTTTTTCAGGCACAGGGAGGGGGAAGAGGAGAGTACTAGTACAGGAGGCTCTGCTCCGTTAGGTGAACATTAATGCAAATTGCTTGGAAGCTGGTAGGATCACTAGCCCTCTCAATGAGGGTGGAGAAGGAGAGTGGACCATCATGGAATCAGCAAATCCAGGAGCCAAGGAGAAAAAAACACTACTGAGACAGGGAAGAGGAGGAAAACAAATGTTTGTGAACTTTTCAATAATCCATGTGAAAATAAGGAGAGGATCTTTGGTGCCAGAACTGGAACTGGGCAGGGCTGTGACCTCCAAGAATGAATTGGTCTTGGCATTTTCCAAGGAACTCCCAGCCTTCTTCTCCCTGTTTCACTTCAGACAGCCTTATTATGAAATACTGAACATCTGGGGGCTGGGGGGGGTGGTGGAGAGGGAAGGAAGGACCCAGCAGATCCCCAAGAAAGCAGGCACTAAGCCATATGCCCACGGAGCCCAAATATGGGTACTACAGGGGACTCTAGGTCATGAGGCCGTAAGTCTAGGAGAGATGCTAATGCCACTTCCATCTACACTGCATTCACACTGTACGTACAGAGTTGCTTGTGTGTTGTCTCCCCTCATTGGAACGCAAGCTCTCCGAGGGCAAGAACCACGTTTCTGTCTTTCTTTGTATCCCTAGCACAATCCTGTCAGACTCTTTGTAACCCCATCTGCGGGTGTTCTTCACAAAGACACAAGACACTGGAGAGGTTTTGCCATTTTCTTTTCCAGCTCATTTTACAAATGAGGAAACTGAGGCAAATAAGGTCAAGTGACTTGCCCAGGATCACACAGCTAGTAAGTGTCAAAGTCTGGATTTGAACTCAGGTCTTCTGACTCCAAACCCAGCATTCTTTCCATTGTACCCTGCTGCCTCTAAGTCACAGAGTCAATATTACAGCAAGAAGGCCCTGAAAAGATGACCTAAACTAACCCTCTCATTTAAAGAGGAGGAAACTGAGACCCAGAGAAACTGAGTATTGTGCCCAGAGCCACACAGGTCGTAAGTGGCAGAAGCCAGATCTCCTGCCTTATAGACTCCTGCAGCTTTATGATAAAAGAGTTCTGAGACTGCCAGAGGGTCTCTGTTTAACTCCTAGCTCTGCCATTACTACCTGTATACCCCTGGGGGGCACTTACAACTTCTCTGGGCCTCAGTTTCCTCTTCTGTAAAATGGGGATAATAAGGTGGCACAGTGAATAGAGCACTGGCCCTGGAGTCAGGAGGACCTGAGTTCAAATGTGACCTCAGACACCTAACACTGACTAGCCATATGACCTTGGGCAAGTCACCTAACCCCAATTGCCCTGCCTCCCCTCCTCCAAAAAAAAAAAAGGAAAAAAAAGTGGGGATAATAGTGCCTTCCCTCACTAAGTCGTTGTAAGGCTCAAGCAAGATAGCATATAGGAAATGACTAAAAATATGTAAATCACTATGCAAAATATAAATGACAAAATATAAATTTCTGATACTGTTATTATTCCACTACAATTACTGTCATTGATAATTAGAATAAAACTGCAGGCAGTTAGGTATTTTTCTCACTAACATCTTGTTTACATGCCATATTCTCTTTTGTTGTTGTTCAGACCTGTTAGATCTTCGCGACCCCATATGGGGTTTTCTTGGCAGAGATACTGGAGAGGTTTGCCATTTCCTTCTGCAGCTCTTTTTACAGATGAGGAAACTGTGGCAAACAGGGTTAAGTGACTTGCCCAGGGTCACACAGGCAGTGTCTGAGGCTGGATTTGAACTCACAAAGATGAGTCCTCCTGGCCCATTCCCTTTTGGATCTTTAAAGTTATTCGAAGTCAAAGACTGTGTTGTTCTCATTTTTGAATCCCAAACCAAGGCGTCGTACATAATAGTTACTTAATGAATGTTTGTTGAATTAAATAGAATTCCACTGAATTTAATTATCTGCTATTGCTTAGTCCATCCTGTTTTTCTCCAGGTTTGAGTACAACTAACTCATCCTAAACAGTGACTTAATTCTTTTTAAACTAAACATATTATAGCTCTTGAGGTCACCTTGGCTTTGAGGAAGTAGACAACAGGGAACCTGCTAGTTCCTGGCCCAAGAAAGGACACGATGATAGGTTTTATGTGTGTGTCTCAATCTGTCTGTGTGCTCCAGCCTGTGCTGTGATTTTCAATGCTTTGGATGAGCAGGCATTCAATCAACGTTTGTTGAATGAATGCTTATCGATCTCTCTTAGCACCTCTAGTATTTTAATACCATCAATCTGAAGTTCATAGGATCACAGATCTACATCTAGGAGGGATCTTAGCTGCCATCTAGTTTACATCTGGCCTCATATTACAAATGGGGAAATCAAGACCCAAAATGACTTGCCTAGACCCAAAAGGGACACAGCTAGTCCACGTCACAGGTGGGATCTGAACCCAGATCCTTCCCCTGCAGAACCAGTGTTCTTTCCATTGCACCACCCTAACTGGGTAGAAGTTGTTTCGGTCCCTACAAGTGCTAGGGTCTCCCAGTTAACTAGCCGCCCTAAATGGCTCGAGATCTCAGCTCCAGCAGCCTTGGCAGCTTTCTACCAGAGACACTGGAAGGAACAAAGCCCCAAAGGAAGAGGAAGGTGTCTCTGACAGCTGCAGGGAAGAGTTCCCTTCAAAATCTCTCAGCTTTGAAAGCCAAAGCTCCGCTCGGTGCCTACATCAGAGGAAGGCATTATAATCATCTTCGCAGGGAACTTTTCCCAGAGAGAAGCTGGGAGTTCACGCCACTCTTTCTGTCTTGAGTACAGGCTTTTTCTCTTCTTCTACATCCCCCTCCCCATTCTCCCTGTCAAACAGAGCAAGGGGGATGAAAAGGACTGAGGTTCAAAATTAACATTTCAAAGTAAATATGAGAATAGTTTGGGCTCCTGCCTGCCTCTTGACTGGCTTGAGAGTGAATCAGAACACAGAGGTGAGTTGAGAAAAGGGATTTGCAGATCCCAGATGCTTTTATGCCTGGATCAATCATCTCTTATTTTCCTGATGCCAACCATGAAAGAGACACAGCTCTCAGCAATGGCGTTCACTTCCTGAGCAAGGCCGATGTCTTTTACTAACACCAGGCCACTCACAGGCTTAACATCAAGGCAGTGACAAGACATCCACAGCCTCAGTCCACCAAGATGCTGATTCCAAATCCCTTCTCCCTCTCTACCTCCCAAACCTAGGGTGGGCTGGCGGGCCTTAAATTTGGAGAAGAGACACCATTTTATTCAGCTCAGTTGGCCCCCAGTCCCACACTTTGCATAGATGAACGCTAACAAGAAAAAGGGCATCCCAGTCTCACTAATGGGCATCTCTTCACTCCCTGAGTGGCCTGGAAGAGAGCAGGGAGGACCCCCGGGGGAGGGGCCTCTAGCCTGAGCTGAAATGGAGAACTAGGGTCCCAGGAAGCTGTCTGCTCTTTTACTGATTTCTTTCAGAACTTTCTAATGGCTGCAGTTATCCATCACTGGAGTGGACATCTATGCCTGACAGACTGAAGGCTGGAGCAGGCCTGAGGGATGGCCTGGTCCAGGAGTTCTTTATCCTTTCTGAATCATAGACCTCTATGGCAAACTGACCAAGCCAAATGAGAGCAAATGAAGACATCTGTAAAGTGCTTAGCATTATTTTGCCTAATCCATGGTGAGTTCCTAATAAATATGCTGCTTCTCTTCCCCTTCTCATTCCTCCATGGGCTCCCCCCCAGAATCATGTTTTTAAAGTGTATGCACATGTCTATATACATATATGTTTATATATGTGTGTGCATGTATGTTTACATATGTATGTGTGTATGTAAAACCAGAGTCTCAAAGTCTACTTGCATAATTGTCTCTTCATATGGCAATCATATGGAAACACAGCTATCAAAACTTTTTTTTTTAATTCATAGACACTGCAGCTTAAAAATCCCTGGTCAGATCCAACCCCTTCCTTCTAATGATGAGGAAACTGAAAATTTCAGTGATGGGCCCAGGACCCAGATTCAAAGTCAACATCAGACCCCAGGTTCACCTCTCCTCCTCTATACCACCCTCCCTTGACAACAGTACAGGGACTTTCCAAACAGAGGCTGCATGACCCTCTGTGACAGGGGCTGGTTAGAAGGTTGGACTAGAAGGTTGGCTTCTTTAATTCTCTAAAATGTGCCAGGATTCTGAGATTCTTTAATTTTTGAAGATTTTTTTGATTCTATGACAACCACAGGGACAGATATTTATAGACACAAATGTTAAACGTACCCAAAGTTTCGCTTGGCTTGATAAGGCCCTATTCTCTAAACTGTCTATCATGAATCAAATAGTGCTTCCTCTGGAAAACAGGCAATTGAGTGCACCGAGAATGGATTGGTACTCTATTCGTTTATATGAATATATCCTTGCATCTATGTTCACATGTGTACACAAAACCTGAATTTCCTAGGATCAGAAATTTAAAGCTAAAAACACCCCCTGAGGACAGTGAGTCTAGTTCTATTATTATTATTTTGCCTTTTTTGTTGAGGGTGGATGGCAGGGCAATTGGGGTTAAGTGACTTGCCCAAGGTCACATGGCTAGTAAGTGTTAAGTGTGTGAGGCCGGAATTAAACTCAGGTCCTCCTGATTCCAGGGCCAGTGCTCTATTCACTGCACCACCTAGCCATCCCCTAAATCAGAGTTCTTAAGCTTTTTTCTTTTTATCATAGATGTCTTTGGCATTTTGGTGAAACCTATGGATCCCTTCTTTCAAATGCATAAAATAAGATATAGAGGGTTACACAGGAAATCAGCAATATTGATATGTCGATATAATTGAGTTATTATATTAAAAATCAATATATTGAGTTATCTAAATATGTTTTCAAAATTCACAGACCCCAGGATCAGAAGCCCTGGTCTAAATGGACGTGGTTGAAATGGCAAAAGCTGAAGGCTCAGAAGAGCACTCAGTCACAACCTTTACTTCAGCAATGAAGCTGCAAAGCTCACATTCCAGTCACAGCAATGCTCACCTGGCCACAAGCCTTCACAAGCCCCTCTACCTTCCAGGGCATCTGAGCCACAGGAACAGCCCTTCTGGGCCCCATTTCTAGTCCTCCTCTCCCCTGCCCCCTTTCTAAAGAACCAAGAATCAGAGAATCCAAGGAGGAAACAGCCTCATCAAGAAGACAAGGGCCTATTTACTTCTGCAAGGATGAGAAGGAATGCTGTCTAAAGAAGAGGGTGTAGTATTGGCTTCCTCAGAAATCGGAGTGAGCAGCTGGCTATCTATGGGGCAACTTTCCTCAGGACACAATAGTAGAGGTATATTCTGAGTGTCAAAGCCTAGAAGAGTCAGGATCCTGCACCAAGCAGAACTCACCTGAAATCAAAAGACCTTGGTTTACTTATGAGCTGGGTCCATCACTTCCATTTCTCCATGTGTAAGATGCTGGCAACCACTACCTACTTCACAAAGTACTAATAAAATGTAAGCCAAGTATTATATAAATGGGGACTATCATTACTGAGGTTGATTTCTCAGGAAGCACCAGTCCTGGTATACATCCCAGACACAGCTTTGCAGAACCCAGTAGGCAGCAAACTTTGGATACAGGTGTCATTCTTGCACAATATGGAATTAAACTTTAAAACTCTTTTCAATGAGCAAAATATGAATGAAAAATAAGCATGGGGAATAATACCTTTGGTTAGTGCTATACTGGCAGCTTAGATAATAATCTCTCTTGAAATGTAGCACCCAAAACCCAATATGATATTGTAGTGTCCTGACCAGCAAAGGGAACTGTGGTTTCCTTTTTAAAATACATCTTGAGAGGTAACATTAACATTAATTTGTTTTTAGCAGTTCTATCACAGGGTTGGTTCCTACAAAAGACCAATTAATAGTCCTATATGTTTTTCAAACAAACTACTAGCCCAGAAATATGTTTTCCTAGAGTTGGAAGCAATCTCAGTGGTCATTTAATCCAACCCAATATGACCAAGGATGTCCTCCATGAAGTCCCAACAATAAGTGGTCATTCAGCCTTAGCCTGGAGACCTTTACTGAGGAAGAACTTGCCACCTTCCAAGGCAGCCCATTATACTTTCCAATTCGAATCAATGGGTACTTACTAAGCACCTACACGAAGATACTTTTGGATAGCTCTGTTAGGAAGTTTTTCTTACGTCCACCTAAAATCTGCTTCAACCATCCATTGCTCCTAATTCT
Organism: Petaurus breviceps papuanus; assembly: GCF_028583685.1. Lineage (NCBI taxonomy): Eukaryota > Metazoa > Chordata > Mammalia > Diprotodontia > Petauridae > Petaurus > Petaurus breviceps. Next base: position 1,895,518 of record NW_027187330.1, read on the forward strand.
TGGCCAAGCAGAATGAGTCTGTTTTTCCACATAATAAATCCTTGAAGATCTCTATCAAATGTAAGCATCTCTGGGATAAACATTCCCAGGTCCTTCAAACATTTCTCCTGTGGCATGTTCTCAAGACCTTTCATCATCCTAGTCACCTTCCTCAGATTATCCATGTCCTCCCTAAAATAAGACACCCCAAACTGAAAGCAATTCAACAAATGAGATGTGACCCACCTAGGAAACAGTGGGACTACCACATCTCTCATTCTGGACACCACGTCCTTCTTACTGCAACTGCAGATCATAGTTTTAGGGACTGCTACATCACACTATTTACTTATATTGAGCTTTTTCAGTCAAACTGTTCTCTAACCAAGCCTCTCCAACCTTGGACTTGTGAAGCTTTTTTTTTTGCTTTTTTGGGAGGACAATTGGGGTTAAGTAACTTGCCCAAGGTTACACGGCTAGTTTTTTTGTGTGTGTGTGTGGGTGTTAAGTGTCTGAGGCAGGAACCGAACTCGGGTCTTCCTGAATCCGGGGCTGGCGCTTTACTCACTGTACCACTTAGCCTCCTCAGAAGCTAACTTTTTAAAAACATGAATGTAAGATTTTACATCTATTTCTATTAAATTTCATATTAGAAATTAGTCTAATGATCTAGTTTGGCAAGATCTTTCTGGATCCTCTAAGTCTGACACACAATGTGTTAGTTTTTATGTCTAGCTCTGTGTCATCAACAAATCTGGTAAATATGTCATCTATGCCTTTATTCAAGTTATTAATAAAATGCTAATTGGCTAAGACCAAAGATAGATCCTGAAAGCACTTTTCCAGATACCTCCCTCAAGCTACCTTCTTTGCTCTTTATTCATTTTAGATTCACCTAGCTATGATAGCACTGATACATAACACTCTATCATGTCCACTAGGACATGACCAGAGCCTTCGTCAAAGACAGTGAAGCCATTCTTTGTCCATCCTGTACCTATACAATGGCTTTCTCTAAATCCAGTTGCAAGACTACCTCATATCCCATGACATTTCATCTTGTCCGTTTCTGCCAGTCTGTCAATATCTTGATCTTCTAATACTACTAACAATAATTCACTGATATCACCCTTCAAGGTTGGCAAAGGGCTCCAGCATCCCCCAATTTGATAAACATATTCTTAATGTCCTCATCCAGGATGTTGAGGGGAAAAATGTTAAACAGAAAAGGACCAAGGACAGAGCCCCAGAGTATTCCCACAGCCCCATGCCTTTCTCAGATCACAAGCCCATTGACCTCCATGTGCCTCATACCCTTCCCACTGAAATTATGGAGTCAATATGCTTGGTCAGTTTATACCAAATGAGAATATATGTAAAGTGTTCTATCTACCTTAAAGCACTATAGAAATGCTGATATTATTGTTATCATTGTAGCTACTTCCTTTTAATTTTTTTCTTTTCAAAAAATTTTCTATTGCTACATTTTGTTTTGATTCTTCAGTCAGTTCCCAATAAACATGAAACCTTGGGGGTACAGTGCTGGACCTCAAATCACAAAGACTGGAGTTCATATTTACCAACTATGTTACCCTGGGCAAGTCACTTAACCTCTGTTTGCTTCAGTTTCCTCATCTGTAAAATGGGGTTAATAATAACACCTACCCCTCAGGGTTGTTGTGCAAGGCACTTTGCAAACCATAAAGTGCTGTATAAATGCCATCTATCATAAGGAGTTAAGCAAAACCATGATATAGTGACTGCAACAAATTGAATGTGTACCTCTCTGTTCCTTTCTCTTCTTACAATGAACTCGTGAGATTATTTTCCCCATTTTCCAGATGAGGAAACTGGGGTTTACACAGCTAGAGCTTTTCCCAAGGCCCTGAGAAGCCAAAGCAAGAGGACAAGTATTTCTCCCCCTAAAGAAATGTTTGTTTACTATTGCAAGATCAAGACAGAAAAGCAGCTCTTCTTTTTTCTGACAGGAGCACACAGCTGTCCAGGAGTGCGGGGAAGGGGGAGGCTTCATCCTTCTTGAACCTGCTCCAGCTAATGGGTAGAGGAGTGGATACCGACATCAAGAATGCCCAATTTGTTATCCTAATGAGCTAACGTCGGGCAGTTGACTAGATTGTTCCTTCCTACCTGAAGATTACGGAGAGGCAGCCAGAGCAATGGCACGAGCTGTCACTTTCCAGCTGGTAGCTGAAGAGGGGGAGCCCTGCCGCTTCTCCAGCTCAGCCGACCTCACCTCCTGCCAGATCCCCATCTCTGATGACAGCGCCCTCCCCGTCTGTGACGATGAATCTCTCCTGTCACGCTGCAGCTCTTGGCAGGCAAAGCGGCTTGTCTCCGTGGCCTGGAGTGTTTATTGATACAGTCAGGGCCCCCGCCCCCCCCCCCCCGGTCTAATTAACACTCTCAAGAATTCCAGGGATGCAGCTGCGCTCCATGGCTGCTGTGGTACTCAGGGAACATCCCTGGGGATGAGAGGGGCCCAGGTGTTCAGTCCTCTTCTCCAGCATCAGGCTGGGGGAAGGGACAGAAGCGCTGGAGCCAGGAAGGTTATGAGATTCAGAAAGGGGTCTCTGGTGACTAGACACAGAGGAGTTTCAGATTCATGCCAACCAGGCCTGGCACACATGGAGTCAACTTTCTAGCCAGGATGGGGAGAGGACAAAATGATATTTTTCCAGACTGGCCAGAGACCATCATAGCTGCAGCTACCTGTAGCTTATCCATAAAGATCCCATACATTTTACAAAGATGTATACACATAATTATTTTCAATCAGATGATGCATCTGATACAGATTAAAAGAAAAAGGTTTGTGTGGCTTATATGAGATATATTCTAGATGCCTAACACTATAGCAATTTCTCTGCCCCAGGGTGCCTAGAGTATCCTTCTCCCCCATTTCTTCCACTCAACATGTAGTTTACCAATCTCCTTTGCCCCAACAGTTTATCTTTCTCTTTTCCTGAATCTCCTGGCTTCCCCCCATGCCTGATGCTGCTCCTTCCCTTTCCATCCTTCTTCTACTTTACAAACGCTGGAACTGACTCCCTAGAATCTTCAGCCCCAGGACCATTCCCAAAATTAAAGATTGCTAACAAGGAATATAAATGAAGACAGAAATTTCATTGTCACAGGATGGATGATGCAGTTGTGATATTTTAAAAATGCAAATCGTAGACACAAATAGAGATGTAAAGTGTATAGTCAAGGACTAAATGTCAAATGGAAATAAAGAGAAATCTTAGCCATGTGGAAATCCTAGCTCTGGGGAGGAGACTAGTCCACTCTTCATTGGTCTAGTGGTTTCCAATTATCAGACTGGGTTGCTGTTCTTAAATTCACTAGGTATTTAACAAATGCAAACAAATCACTTTTATTTTCTTTTTAGATTCTTAAAAAATGTCCTGTGAAGGATCTGGTTTCAACATTTTCCAAAGCAGTTTGTAAATGATGTCAATTCTAAATGTTACTAGGAACAACCTTAACTCACTGACTCCAGTCACTGTCTATAGTTCCAGTTATGCCTTGTTACTACTCCCCTACTTTCTTTTTTTTTTTTTGCTTTTTTTTGAGGGGCAATTGGGGTTAAGTGACTTGCCCAAAGTCACACGGCTAGTCAGTGTTAATTGTCTGAGGCTGGATTTGAACTCAGGTCCTCCTGACTCCAGGGCCTGTGCTCTATTCACTGTGCCACCTAGCCACCCCTCTCTACTTTCTTAAAAAGCAAAAAGACAGGGAAATTTTTTGTGACTTAAGGAGTTTTCCTCTCCTCAAATAAAAGCCTAGCTTTATTCCAGAGAGACAGGCAGACAGATAGATAGAAAGAAAGAAAGACCCCAGTGAAAATAGTCTTTGCCTAGGATCAAAGCTAAAAGGGGCCTTGATGCCAAGGGAGGTCGCAACTATAAAGATAAAAAACCAAGAGTGATTGAAAGGAGTCATAAGTCTCTTAGGAGTTAAGTGTGGAGAAAACAGGGGGAATAGACTTGGTGAGTTAACATCCAAGTTTGGGGAATTGGGGGTCCAGATTTCATGGAGGTAGGGAGCTCTACATAAGGAAACTCCCTCTTCCAAGGTAGATCATTTACAAGGAATAAAATAATTCCTACTCTTAAGGAGCTTACATTCTAATGGGAAGAAAAATATGTATATGTATTATGCACATATGCAAATATGCAGAACAAATATTTTAAAAGTCACTTCAACAAGCATTTATTAAGTGCCTAATATGTTCCAGGGACTGTACCAAGCCATGGGGATACGGAGAAAAGTAAAAGATAGTCCCTTCCCCAGTCTGATGGGGAGACAACAAACACGCAGACAAAGGAGACGGAGCCGGAGACAACAAACACGCA
>NW_027187330.1:1899882-2001919 GCF_028583685.1 Petaurus breviceps papuanus
ACAAACACGCAGACAAAGGAGACGGAGCCGGAGACAACAAACACGCAAGCAGACGAGACGGAGCCGGAGAGAACAAACATGCAAACAAAGAAGACAGAGCTGGACCACCAGTATGTGCAAGGAGGCTAGAAAGGTGGAATAGGACCATATATTTTGAAAACCTCAAATGCAAAGCAAAGCAGAGCTTTCTATCTGATTTGTATCAGGTTCATATCTGATTCAAGGTTTTTCACATAGTGCATATATACAGGTGAGGGGCAGCTATATATACATGTGCATATATACATATATATAGTGCATATATACATATATATAGTGCATATATACAGGTGAGGGCGCAGTGAATAGAGCACTGGACCTGGAGTCAGGAGGACCTGAGTTCAAATTTGACCTCAGACACTTAACATAAAAACTAGCTATGTGACTTCAGACAAGTCACTTAACCCCAATTGCCTTACCAAAAACCAAAACAAAACAAAAAAAAAAAACATATGTACAGGTGAATGAGCACTGGTTGTAGAGGAGCTGTGTTCAAATCCTACTTGAGCTGCTTCCTAACTGATTGACGTCAGACAAATCCCTGAACCTAACCAGGTGAACCAGCTGGCCTCCGGGTTTCTTCCTGGATCTATGATCTTTGGATGTGCGACACCCGGGCAGTTCCTGAGCCCCTTCCTAACATCCTTGACAAAGTAATTGCTATTTCCACGTTGAGGTTTTTAATAATAATAATAGCTGCTGTTTGTATACAGCTTCAAGGTTTACAAAGATAACCTAATTTGAGGCTCACAACAGCTCGCAAAGGTACTATTATCTTTGTTTTACAGCTAAGGAAACTGAGATTGAGAGAAGTCAAGAGATTAACTCCCAGGCACACAGCTCTTAGGATCTGAACCCAGTTTGTGTTCATGAATGAGTGAGTATAGCTGAAAGGACAAACCTGTCTTTCACAGTGATCTTGGGTAAGTCACTTTCCTCTCTATGCCTAAGCTTCCACATTTGTAAAATAAGCAGAATAGGTATGTGTAGGGAAAAGAATACCAGTTTAGAAGACTAGAGGAATAATAATAATTATTATAGCTGTTTATACAATGCTTACTATGTGCCACACAATTTGCAATTATTATATCATTTGATCCTCACAGCAACCCTAGGAGGGAGGTGATATTATTATTCCCATTTTGCAGATGAGGAAACTGAGGCAAAGTGAGGTGACTTGTACAAGGTCACACAGCTAGCAAATGTCTGAAGGTGGATTTGAACTCAGATCTTCCTGACTCCAGGCCCAGTGCTCTATCCACTGAAACACCGAGCTGCTTTGTAGGAATGATTTCTGGCCCAGGTTCTGCCACTAAATTGATGCCTGGCCATGGGCAAGGCAATGAATACACTGGGCCTCTCTTTCTTCATCCTCACTGAGACTGGGACTGACCAGAGGAGCCTCCAAATTCCCTTTCACTTTCACCATGTCATAGGTCTATGCCTGTTGCCATCGGCAGCTCTTCCTTCTAAACTCACAGCTTCCCTGAAGTCTTGGCTCTCAGGAAGAAACTCCTGCTTTCTCCAGTACAGGATTTCCTAGCTTCTCACAAGCCTGCAGAGTTATTTAAAAGACTTGGTTTCATTGTTTCAGTCAATCCACAGATCCCCAGTTCTGAGCTTCCTTCTGCCTACATGGCCTTGGGTTAGTCATTTATCATCTCTCTGGGTCTCTGGCCATTCATCTGTAAAATGAGGGTCTTAGCCTACATGACCTCCCAGGCCCCTTCTAGCTCTAAATCCTATGGTCCTGTGGCCCATGTATTTATCAAACACCTCCCCTGGGAAAGACACTATATCTGGTGCCTTGGAGCAAACAGAGAGGGATAAAACCGGTCCTCACTCTCAAGGGATTTAAGCCTAACTTCATTTACCTTCCCTCATACAAAGACCATATTGTGCTTCCTTATACACTTGCTGCTTGGATCTGTGATTTCAACCTGTAGGGAAGGTACTCCCAGTATGGAAATTCTATCCACCAATGCCTCATCTATAGCTTGTAGTCTCAGAAAACTGGCTGGGAAGGTCCTTAGAGGTAAGTGGCATGCCCATGGTCATATACCTAGAATGTGTCAGGGTGAAGATTTAAAACCCATGAACTCCATGTCTGACCTTCTATACACTACAGCACATTGATTCTCTCCAACTTGGCTTCATGTTATTCTCACTGCTTACATGCTGGATAGTCTGGCTCGTTCAGGACTGCTGTTGGTGATCTGACCTTGTTATCTGATGCTCAGCAGGGCTGTTAGGTAGCACTGATGTCCCAGAAACTGGATGTTAATATCCGTAATGGGTCCATGCCTCATTGTCAAGGAGGAAGCTAAAGAAGACCATCTCTTTCTAGGAAGACTTTTATTTTGGTCTCTAGACCAGAAGGCTTAACCTTTTTTATCCCATGGACCCCTTCAGTAGTGTGGAGAAGCCTATGGTCCCCTTCTTAGATCGATGTTCTTAAAGGCATAAAATAAAATACATGGGTAAAAAAGAAAACCAATTATATTAAAATAAAGACAGAGTTTTTTCAATCCAAATTCTTGAAATCTACCCACAGACCCCTTTGGGACTAGTGGGCTCCAAGTTAAGACCCCATGATTGGTCTACATTATCACTATATGGCCTGTCATCCCCATAATGGTCACACTGGTCTTACTAATTCTGGATTCTACTTACAGTTGAAGCTCAAAGGGACTTTAGAGGTTATCTTGGTCAACTCCTCCATTTGAGAGTTGAGGAGACTGAGACCCAGAAAAGAGAACTGACTTGAACAAGATCTCATAGCCAGTTGGTGATGGGGATAGGACTAGAATTTCATGCCTCAGGACCTCTAACCTGGTATTCTTTCTGCTATATCACACTGGAGTGGAGGGATGGGGAGATGTGTTGATTAGGAGACCCTTGATCAACTGGGTTCCCCCAGCTCACCAAGTAAAATTAGAGAATGTAAGACAATGAGGTGTTAAGATCTTACTGGAACTATGTTAAAATATTTACACTGTTACTCCTTTAGGGAGAGTGAATAAGTTCTTCAAACAACTTCTTAATGGAACTAGAGCGTGGCTAGCCTTCAGTTGGCTGAAGGTACAGCCACACTCCTGGGTAGCTTTTAAAAAATCAATACACAGTCCCTAAGACAGGGATTCTTAACTTGGGAAAAACCAAAAGGTCCATAGAAAGATTTCCCAGAGGTGGAGGTCCATGAAATTGTTATTTTTAAAATTTGATATTTATTTCAATATAATCATTTTCTTTTTAAATTCTTTTTTAAATTTTAAATTATTTTTAAATTCTTTATTTAATGCATTTGGTTGCCAAAGGGGTCTATGACACAAAAAATGGTTATGAACCCCTGCTCTAAGGTGTGAGTTGAAATAATCAACTCCTAGGAGGGCTTCCAACAGAGGCTGCAAAGGGGGAAGGTGGATTTCTTTCATCTCTTTCTCTCCTCCCCATGGCACCATCCCCTGGCATAGAGTCCAGCCATGAGATCAGAATTATCTCTAGGAAGTGAGACAGGAGTAGTTCAGTCAGATGAAGAAAGTTAACCCTGGCAGTCACAGGCTGAACCGTGTGGATGAGCAGTACCAGGAAACCTAGAAGTATAAGGAAACTGAGGAAAGAGAAAGGACATTGGGACCCTGAAGCATCGGAAGCACGAGCTGCCTATTTACTAGTATGTTCTTCATATGTGCCCACTCTTTTCACTGATGCTGTGAGTATTTCTGGATAACTGCACCCTAGGCTTAAGCGGGGTGGTGGGGCGGGGGGGAGGATTGTGATGTTTTCTTACTACTGTTTGTACTATATATCATTCTAGTAAGTGACTCTGCTTTGAGGCAATGTATTCTCTGGAAGACTTTTTACAGTAAGGTAGACACATTGGCAGGGGCTCAAAAGTTAGAGATTTAGTAGTATGGAGCCAGAATACCTTGAATCTTGGGTAGCCATCCCTTAAGTAATCTATCCTGCAAATGAGAATTAGGGCACAGACCATAGTGGGGTGCTATAAAGCCAACCCTCTCTTACTTTACAGATGGAGAAACCAAGGATCACAGAAGTGAAGTGACTTTCCCAAGGTCTGCTGCCTACTTAGTGATGGAGCTGGGACTAGAATATTTCCCATCTCTCCATTCTGGGCTATTTCCACTACACTAAATTCTCTCTTTTCATGGTGATTCACTCAGAAAACATATAACTCAGCATTTTCCAACTAACCATTTCCCAAGTACATCCCTGGGCTGTCCTCTATTGAAGAAATAAGATTCAGTGGCACCTCTGTATTTCTACAAAAATCCTAGCTACATGGAAGGCTGCCCTGCTATAGAAACTATCTGAGATTGCTATAGAAACTATCTGAGATAGAAATGAACCTTCACAATATGGCACTAGGCTGCACAGTGACTGAGAAACAGTCTCCCCTTTGCCTTCTATAACTTTTAAGGAAGAAATCTTTGTTCCCCTTGGCTCTTATGTGTGTAGATGTGGTATGTGGGTTTGAACTCCAGCTAAAAAAGATGTTCTGCTCATCTCTTTTGAATTATTACCCTCCCCCCCCCCACACACATTCAGACCCTCAAGCTCCATGTCTTCCCCACCCTTACTCCAAACCTATGCCTCCCCGACCTCCCATTTACCATCAACGATGCCATCATTCTCTAAGTCACCAAGAATTAAAACCTGAGGCATCTTTGAGAAAGGCGCCTTCTTCCTTTCTCTCCCTCCTCCTCCATAACCAGTCAGTTACCACGTCTTGTCATTTCCACCCCCATGATATGATGCCTCTGCCATCACTTCCCCCCTTTCTACTCCCACTGCTTTTCTCTATCTCCCACAGGTCTTAGAATAGTGCCTCAAACATAATACCATAGGCATTCATTAAGTGCAGGAAAGATAGAAAGGAAGAAGTCAGAAGACTCGTATAACTTTGGGCAAGTCTCTTTGTCTCTCAGTTTCCTCATCTGTAAAATGAGACAGTTGGACCAATTTTTTTCTACTCTAAATCTGTGATCCTTCTGCATCCCCTCATTATCTCTTAGTGGGACTATTGCAATAATCCTTTAACTGTATCTCTCTATATATAATATGTTTTACTCCAATCTATCTTAAATCCAAATACCAGATTTATTTTCCTAATCCACTGTGCTGTCTATCCTTGGGATTTCTGCTTCTTCTCTATTCTCTAAAACCCTCTGTAATCTGGCTTGCAACTGAAAATGCTCTCTTCTAAAATGCCAGTGATCTCCTACTTATCAAATCCAGTGACCTTTTCTCAATCCTCATCTTATTTGACCTCTCTGTAGCATCTGAAATTATTAATCACCTTCCCCTCCTGGATAAACAAATTTTTCTTCTTTTCTCAGGTTCTCCAACCTGTGTGGCCACTCCTTTCCTTTGCTGGATCTTCATCTCTGTCATGTCTACTACCTGTGACTGTAACCACAAGGCTCTGTCCTGGGCCCTCTTCTCTTTCCTTTCATTTGGTGATGTCCTCATCTCCCATGGATTCAATTGCCATCACTATACACATGTCTCACAGATCTCTATATCCAGCCCTAGTCTCTATTCTGAACTCTACTTGCCATGAACAATTGCCTTTTGTACATCTCTAAACGGATGTCCCATAAATATCTTAAACTCAACTAGCCCCAAACAGAACTCTTTACTTCCTCTTGCAAACTTCCTTATTACATCTGGTGCCTGGTGCCATATTGAGAGGGCACCACCATCCTGCTAGTAACCCAGGTTCACCATCTCACTGTCAGCTGTGACTCCTTCCTCGCACTCACCCTCGATATCTAATCCATTTTCAGACCTTATTTCTACTTTTCCAACGTCTTTTCTATCTGTCTCCCTTCCTAGTTCACATAATTACCACCTCTTACCCAGACCAGTGCATTAACCTTCTAAGTGGACTCCCTCCCACTACAATCTATCTTCCATGTAGTCGACAAAATGAAATTTTTTCAAAGCAAAGGTCTGACCACGTCACCCCCTATTTGACAAACTCCAGTGGATCCTTATTACCTCCAGAATAAAATATAAAAGTTGTTTTGGAGGGGGTGGCATTTAAGGTTCTTTCACATCTTGTCCCTTCCTACCTTTCCAGTTCTCTTTTTACTTCCCTCTGCAGGCTCAATCATCCAGCTCTACTGGTCTACTTTGTTCTCTTTGGAACAAAACATTCCATCTGCTGTTTTTACACTTTTCATTAGCTGAACTCCAAGCTTGGAATTTTCTCCCTCCTTACCTCTGCCTCTTGGAATCCCTGGCTGTCTTTCAGACTCAAATCAAACATCTCCTTCTGTAGAAGGCAAGAAGCCAAGCCTTCCCTCAAAGATTACCTTCCTTCTACTCCATGTGTCTCTCGTATGTCCCTATTTATTTACATGTTGTCTTCTCCATTGGAATGTAAGCTCCCTGAGGACAAGGACTGTTTTTGTTTTCCCTTGAACACTAGCCCAGTGTCTGCCACATAATATTCATTTAATAAATGCTTTTTGGCTGATGGGGTATCTCATTTAATCCTCATAACAGCTAGGGGTGTGGGGAGGTGGGTACTATTGTTTGCCCCATTTCCTGAGCAGGAGAGAGGCTGAGTATTACCTACGGTTACCTAGTGATGGAAGTGTCTGAGCCAGGATTCAAACTTAGACCTTGACTCTAAGGCTAGCCCTTTGGCTATGATATCAAGACTTTCCATCACAGGCTCTTGGAGTAAGAATAGTCTATGATTCGTTTTGTTTGTTTAGTTTTATTTTAATTGTTTTGAAATTACAAAGTGTTTTTCAAACAGCATTATCTTAATTGATCCTCAGAATAGCCCTGTGAGGTAGGCAAGGCAGTTAATATCATCCCCATTTTACAGGTGAGGAAACTGAGGTTCAAAGATGCAGTGATCCTCTTGTGCCAAAGACCACACAGGTAGTAAGTGGCAGTGCCAGGACTGGATCCTACTTCTCTAAGTCTGGTATTCTTTCTACCACTGTATGCCAAGGTCAGAGAATCAAGTTCATTATAATTTGTTTGTCATAATCATTATTATTCAAGGCACTAAGCAAATCACCTTTCAACAAAGGAGGAAGGCTTAATATTAAAAAAAAAAAAAGGAAAGGAAACCATCACAGACCCAACTAACTGGTGCTTCTGTGTTCTTCAATTACTATTACAAAATGAGTTGATGAAGGGAACACAGCAGACATCTGGGTTTCAGTTAAGCATCTGACATGGGGCCTCACTAATTAATCTGGAAACATGAATTCACAATGGCTTAAATCTGAGTGCAGCCAGGGTGAAAGCTGGCTGATGGACCATGAACAGACGGTCGTGAGAGGTGGCGGCAGCATGGAGTTCATCGGGAGTTTCCTGGAGGGAGTGCTCAAAAGGATCAGCGTTGGGTTCAGTGATCGCTCTCTGCTTTGTAATTCAATCCCCAGAGGACGTTTCGGGATGTTACCCCGCGGCAGCTGGAGGGGGGATGGCGACTTCTCCCTGTTTTTACAAGGATCTGTTCAGACAAAGGGACCAGAATGTTTCCACCGCGGATCAGCCAAGGCTGCTGGTTCTTAAGCCACCATCCTGACACTCATGTGCATTTCCAAACCGAGCCCCACGCTGTGCTTTCTGCCTTCTGCAGTCTTCAAAGTGGGATATTTGCCCTAATCAGAGCCTTAGCTGTTTACATACTGTACAAGTACCTCTGCTATTCCCTGAAGTCCTTTGATTATGACTGTTTGGGAGATGTTATAGAATCATAAGGGCATAGAATGTCAGAACTAACATGGTAGAATGGAAACTCCTGGCTCTAGAGTTGAAGGATCTGAGTTCAAATCCTACCTCTTACTATTTGATGGATGCTTACTACTACTACTACTACTATTACTATTACTACTACTACTACTACATACCATTTATTCAGTGCTTTAAGGTTTGCAAATCCATATACTCATCATCTCATTTGATTCTCACAACAACTTTGTGAGGGAGGTGCTATTATCTTCCGCATTTTACAGATGAGGAAACAGTCCCAGATAGGTTAAGTGAATCTCCCAACTGGTAAGTGTACACAGCAGGATTTGAACTCAAGTTTTTCCCATTCCAAGTCCAGCACTCTTATCCACTGCACCACCGTACTACCTGTGTGACTTTAGGTTGGTCACTTAATTTCCAGACTCCTCATCTGTAAAATGAGGCAAGGTAGACTAGATGGCCTTAGAGATCCCTTTCCGACTTAGATTGATCATTCTAGGAAACAAAAGGGGCCTCAGAGCTCATTGGATCCAGTCCCATTTTACAGAGGAGGAAAAACCAAGGCAACTAGCTCAAAGCCTCATTGCTGATTTCTTCATAGTTAAGATAGAAAAAAAAAAAAACAGGTCTGCTGATTCCGAGTTCAGTGGTCTTTCTAACAGCATGTACTGCCTCCTGAGAATACTGTAGAGCCACAGACTGTTAGAGAACAGAGATCACCTCATCCAAACCAAGTCCAATTTTATAGATGAGCTACAAGACTTGGCTACAGTCACCACACACACACACACACACACACACACACACACACACACCCCTAGTCCTTCAAGCTGACCATCTGCCTAGCAATAGTAAGTCTGGTCAAGTTCCCCTGGAGGAGATTCCACTGGCCTTGCTCTCCACACTAGGCAGTTGTGGGGTGGTAGAAAACAGCCTGAAATGACCATACTTGGTTTCACAATTCAATTCTTCCATCTACTACCCACTCGGACTTCTGGAGGAAGATCAAGGTTCTTGTTTTTGTGGGCTAAGAAACAAAACAAAACAACAATGACAAAAACCACAGCACCAAATGAAGAGACTGGACTCAAATGATCTCTAAGGTCCCTTTCTGTTTTACAATATCATATCCCTGAACAAGATGCTTGATCTGAGCTTCAGTCTCTTTATCTGTAAAATGGAATAATAATACTTACACTCCCTGTGACATAAGGCTGCGAGGAAGGTGCTTTTATATGCCTTTATATGTTATTGACATGTATCTATAAAGTGAGGATGACAAGTCTTGTATTACTTACCTAAGCGGATGTTGGAAAAAGCATAGGAGATGTTATGTGAAACCATTTTCACCTGTAATGTGGTGGTTTTATAGAATACAATGCTGGGCTTAGCTAGAGGGTGCCATTGTGCACATAGCACTGGACCAGGAGTTAGGAAGACTCATCTTCCTGAGTTCAAAGCTGACCTCAGACACTTACTAGCTGTGTGACCCTGGGCAAGTCACATCCCTGTTTGCCTCAGTTTCCTCTTCTGTAAAATTAACAGTAATAATAATAATAGAATAAATAAATATAATAATAGAACCTCCTTCATAGGGCTATTGTAAGGATTAAATGAGATAACATTCAGCCAGCTCTCTGAATACCTTATAGCACTGTATAAATGCTAACTATTATTACTATCACTTTCCTCAAAGGTTTTTGCTCAATTGCTTCCAAATAAACAAATAAACAAGTCAGCTCCACTGACTCACTGTTCCTCCAGTCTGAGAAGCTGATTGTTTCACACTTGTACAGAATTAATTACCTGGAGTCCCTCTATCCATTCTTCTCCTCCTTCTCCTCTTCTTTCCCTCCCCTCCCTCACTCTATTCCTATGAAATAGTAAGACCTGACCCACTGGCCTGAACATGCCATCACCTCATGCCTCTCACTGAGCTCAAGGTTGGCACTATTGCTAACTTTTCGTTCTGTAGATCTATTCATCTCCCCCCTCCCAGTTTTCTTGGCTTCTGAAAATTAATTATCAGTGATTTGTTAAGTTCATTAGTTGTGTCTCTCAGCAGTATGGAATGCCTGCCATCTGGCCTCTGATTTTCATCTTTACACTCATCATTTCCTAATTACACAATGAACTGTGTTAGATGGCAAAGGGATGCTGAGTGCACACCCCATTTACTGGGGGAGCCAGGAAGCCCTCTTCTTCAGCTAGGGCATTTTTCAAAATGAATTTTCCATCACAGCATTATACCAACTGGATCTCCAAAATATTCATGTTCCCATGGTCTTTTCCAAGGTCTTTGCATGACCTTGTTGACTACTCTGCATATTATCCTAAATACTCCCTTCCTCCCATTGAGTGGAAAAAGGGTTAGATTTGGAGTCAAAGAACCTAGCTCTCCCATTTACTACCTAAGTGATCTTGGATCAGTTGTATAACTCCTTTGAACCTTAGTTTCTTATCAGTAAAATGGGGGTGAATATAGTCATACTATCCCTACTGGGTATGAGAAAAGTATCATATATAAAGTATAAAAGAAATGAGAGCTTTTATATGTCTCAGCCAAGAGGCCTCTAAGGGTCTGCAGAAGCATAACATTGCATACACTATCCGTTTTTAATGCTTAACAGTTCTTTACTAGAAAAAAAGGATACGTTTCTGGGGTAGTCGTGGGGTAGGTCTAGAAATAACTGTTTTTAAAATAAAAGGCATGAAGAATTGAAAAAACAATTTTAAAATATATTTAAAAAGAAATATGAGCTATTCTTTATTGCCAGATGTCTCAGGCAGGTAGGTTATCCTTAAAACCTCTACTTTTTCACCAGCTTCTATTTCTTAACACTTTCTAGTATTGATTCTATTACCACTATTCTACTGAATGTTTTCTTGAAAGTCACCAGTCAAGCAATCAACCAACAAATATTTATCAAATATATACTATATGCTAGATGCTATAAGGGAGAAATAGAAGGTAAGAGAGGGAGAAAAAGGGTGGAGAGAAAGAGGGAAAGGAGAAGAGAGAAATATAACAAATGGTTCCTGCCCTCAAGGTGCTTACAGTCTATTGGAGGGAGAGGGCAGGGCTAAGTGTAGTGAGGGGGAAAGGGAAGCAGGATTTGTTTTCCCCTCTTATTTCCTGTAAAGAGAGAGCAAGAAACCAAATCTCTCCTGCTCCTCACTACAAAAGACATATCATGAAAATTTAATGATAATAATATTAGTGCAAAATTAGAAAGAGCTATAGGAATTCAGAGAAGGTAGAGATGACTGTGGGTAAGGGGTATTAGGAAAATCTCCTTAAAGTCAAAAATTTGACTTTGTTCTTAAAGATTTTGAGTCAGCAGAGAAGGAGGGGAGGGTATTGAAGACAGAATGAAAAGACTGAACAAAGGCTAGGAGTTGTTCATCTACATGATGTACATGGGAAAGAACAATGGCTAAAGTCTAAAATGCCAAATTGGGAGGCTTTGACCATCAGGTTGAGGAGCCAGCCTTTCTCAGGAGAGAGTGAAACACCACTGAACATTTTTAGCAAAGCAATTACATGACTTCAGCCATATTTCAGAAAGACTCATTTAGCTGGTGATGTGCAGGGTGGATGACAGTGGGGAGAGACTGGAGGCAAGGAGGTTAGTTAGGAGGCTAGCACAATCCAATAAGCATAAGCTGACAAAGGAAGGTTGGGGAGAATAAAAGGCAGGCACAGATCTAAGAGACATCAGAAAGAATCGACAGAACCAGGTGACTGATTAGCTATAGAGAAAAAAGAGGGAAGAATTCACAATGATTCAAAATGTCTGGAAAAACAGTGGTAGGAATTTTGGGAATGTCGGAGCAGGAGGGGACTTTCAAGATCATCTAAGCCCGAGTCCCACATTTTACAGATGAGGAAACCAAGGCCATGGGATTTATTGAAGATCATGCAGCTAATAACTGAAGAATAAAATTTAAACTCAGATCTCTGACTGCAGGCCCAGTGATCCTTTCACTAGACCATGCTGCCTATCATTAACAGAGTTTTAAGGTAATCATGCCCAGGTGTCCCCATCTTTGGAATAACCTTCATTAGACTCCAGTGTCCCCTCTTCCTACTGTCCTTCATCTCTCCTTCCTTTCACTGCTCAATTTCTAGAATGAATGGATGTAGTCTATGCCTGTACAATGTGGTTTCTGACATCCCGGAATCCTTGCTCTTCTGAAACTGCTCTCCTAAAGATAACTAATGATGTCATTCTCAGCAAATCCAGTTATTATTTCTCAGGTCTGAATCTCCTTGACCTCTCTTAAATATTTGACAGTGGCAGTCGAGCCCTCTTTCTTGGATTCTATCCTCTTTTCACTTCCATTGGCATGAACCCACCTGATTCTTTTCCTACCTCTCTGACCACTCCTTTGTCTCCTTCATCAGGTCCTCTCCTTCCTTCTTCCCCCAAAATATGCCTCCCAAGGATCAGTCACTGATCCCTTACTCCCTTCTCTGCACTTTCTCTCCTGGAGTGCTCACAAGCACAGATGGGGGTCACAGATGGTGAGAGATGAAGCAACTTAAGGGAAACATGAATCAGAAAGGGGGGTGATTTATCGAAGCTTAGAGAGAGGATCAATAAGTGTCAAAGATAACCATTGACTGCCCAGAGGGAAGCCAGTTAAGAGGAGGATGAGAGCAGAGAACCACTCCCAAGGAAACTTCCTGAGCAGAAAAGGTCCAGGAAAGACATTTAGTAAAAAGGTGCTGGTAGAATCTGGGTGGAATTGCCATATTGGGATTAATATTGCTAGAAAGAGAGCACAAACCTAAAATTCAACTGAAAATTGTGGGATTATGTCTGAAGTCCAGTAAAAGACTCAGTTTCTCTCCAGACCAGAATCTTCAGGAAGCTATATAGCCCAGGGAAGAAAATATTATGAAAGGTTAAGAACTAAACAGTGTTAAGCCAAGTCAAAACAGATTCCATCATTAAAGGGCACAGCTTTAATACAGATGCTATCAGCCTCAGGTAAGTCTCCAAGATTAGGAGCTGCAGAGGGGGTGCTGACCTGCACTGGTAGTACAAGTTTCCTCATCTGAGAATAGTCTAAATCATCGATTCAGTCTCTATCCCCATTCCCTATCCATATCTCTTGATAGATGTGGATACAGATTGTTGTTGTTGTTTAGCTATTTACACTCATGTCCAACTCTTTGTGACCCCTTTTGGGGTTTTCTTGGCAAAGATATTAGATTGGTTTGCCATTTCCTTCTTCAACTCATTTTTATAGATGAGGAAACTGAGACAAATGGGGTTAAGTGACTTTCCCAGGGTCACACAACTAGTGTCTGAAGCTGGATTTGAACTCAGGTCTTCCTGACTCCAGGCCCAACACTCTATCCACTGCACCACCTAACTACCCCACAGATAGAGATATACATACATAAATGCATGTATATGTATATATTTCCATTTACATATAAGTGTGTATATATATGTCTCCCATCAATTTCTCCTCATATGGTAATAATATAGTTTTACATTATAAGTCATTAATTCTGAATTTAGCCTGAGGTTAGTCTAGTCAGTCAACAAGCATTTAAAACATTTAAAACATTTACTCTGTTATAGACATTGACCTAAAAGGATATAAAGGCAAAAATCATACCTCAAGGAATGAATGGGGAAGATAATATGTAAATAAAAAGATACATACACAATCTATACAGAGTAGATGAAAGGTTATATAGGAGGCACTAGCAGTTGGAGGTGACCAGAAAAGGCAGCATCTGAACTGAGTCTCGAAGGAAGCCACGGAAAGCAAGAGAAGTTGCAGGCAGAGCATTCTAGGCATGAGGCACAGCCAATGCAAAGGCGCAGAGGCAGAAGATTGTGTCATATTCCCAGAACTACAAGTAAGGTATAAGAAGAAAGGCAAGGCAGGAGGGGGCCATGTTGTTAAATGCCAAACAGAGGAATTTAATATTTAATGCTAGAGGTAACGGCAGCCTCTGGAATTTACTGAGTGGGGGGTGGGGGTGGAAATGACACAGGTCAGAATTCCACATGAAAAAAATCAGCTTGGCACTGAGTGGAGGAAGGATCGGAGTAAGGAGAGAATTTGAGAAAGGGAGACCAGGGAGGAGGCTGCTGCAACAGCCTGGGTAATGACAGCTTATGGCTGTATGAGTAGAGAGAAAGGGACACACGTGACCAATATCATGAAAGTAGAAACATGGCTTAGCAATGGATTGGCTAAGTGGGATGAGTAAGGTGGAGGATGATTCCAAGGTTGCGAGCCTGAGTGACTGGCAGGATGGTATAATAATAATAATAGAGAAGATTTCTCTGCTGTTTATTTGATCATTATTTCCCAGCCCAGGTTTCAGTCTTTGGGTACTAGAGATATTGTAGGATGATGGATTCAAAGCAAGAAGGCCCAGAGGATATGTGACTTTCTCAAAGTCACACAGATTGAAAGTAGCAGAACCATGATTTGGACCCAGGTTGCTTGTCTCCAAGTGCAGCCTTCTTTCCATTGTACCACACTGTCCCTCTTCGTCTGGTACTCAACCCTTTCTTTTTGGATTGTTCAACTCAGCTCAGTTACCAGTCAGTCTAATCATTCCAGTCAACTATAATGCTTCGAGATACTGTGATTTCATTGATAAGGATATTGCACCTCTAATGGTGCTACCTCTAATCCACTCACACCTAGCCAAACTGGCCAACTTCTATCCTTTTCCCCTGTAATCTGGTCAAGAAGCTGAAGGACTTGCTCTCTTTCTTTTGACATTGAGTGGCTACCAATGGAGCATGTGGTCTATTTATCAGTTCTCTCTTGCTTTTGCTATGACCAGCCTAACATTTTTTCCAGTTATGCATTTTGCTAATGACACCGTTCACACTGTTCCTCCTCCTCATTTGTGATACATATATATGAGTATACATACACATACTATGTCTATATATGTACATGTTATGTATTCAAACACACACACATACTATATACTAATCATACATACTTCCATTGCCTTTGGGGTGATCCCCAACATTAGTTCTCTAAAGACCTCAGTATTCCATGAATCAGCAAAAGAACACTGGTGTTAAGAAGATGAACCCTGTAGAGGCAGTAGGTAGAGAGTTGGCCTTGGAGTTGGGAAGGCATGGGTTCAAGTCCTGCTTCTGACATATCTGGACTGGGTAACCCTGGGTATCCTCTCAATGGCCCCAGACAACTCACTAGAAGTTGCAGAGTAGCTGCTGAACTGAATTGGTAGAGGGAGCAACTTTGCTAGGGAACTCCCTACATCAATGAATGATGTTTGAGGAAGATGCTTGGGCCCATTAAAAGAACTGAGTAATTTCCGAAAGGCAAGCAAGTATTCTTCTCTTCCTGTTCAATTTTGAGATTGGCTGTTTGCAGAGTGTATCCAAGATGGATGCCCTGATGGACCAATTCTTAGGGCCATCCATCAACACATACAGTGTTATCTCCACAATAGATAGTCTTTAATGATTTGTTTTGTTTTTTTCCAGTTAAATCAATTTTTTATGAGTGATTATGGATCTAATTTAGGAATTTCTTCCATCTCCCCGGGCTTACTGCAATCAGTTCAGCATTAATTGAAAAATCATTTACAAAAACAGTTTTATGCCATATTTCCTCACATAGTGTTTTATAAACCCTAAAGTACTAAAGAAATAGGGAGAGAGACTGGATTTCATTTCTTTGGGGATCTCCCGGAGAGAAAATCCATCCACCACTTTGCAACTTTCAGTACTAGAGGAAGTTGCCTAGAGCCCTGACTGGTTTCCTTTTTTTTCTTTGGAGGGCAATTGGGGTTAAGCGACCTGCCCAAGGTCACATGGCTAGTTTTTGTGTTAAGGGTCTGAGGCCAGACTTGAACTCAGGTCCTCCTGACTACAGGGCTGGTGCTCTATTTACTGTACCACCTAGACGCCGCCCTGACTGATTTCCTGATCTGTAAAATAGTAATGATAATACTTACACTACCTACCCTCATAGATCTGTTGTGGGGTAAGCCCTTTGTAAATCCTTAAAACATTATATAAACAGGAGGAGGAGTAATCGCTCTTGAGACCAACAGAAAACCAAACATGAAAGGTCGTAGTGGAGCCTGTCTGGGAGAACTTTTGAACTATTGCTTAAACACCCCTCTGGAACTGTAATCTTGGATAAATCCATCAATTAATCAACCAAGAAATATTTGCTAAACATCTGATATGTTCTTGGCACTAGGATATAGCCAGAGAAGTATAAGATATGGCACCTGCCCTCAAGGAACTTAAAATCTAATTGGAGGGGGAAAATAAGAAACCTACCAAATTTATAAATAACTATACAAAGCAGGATAGGAATTGCCAGGATAAATGAAAGTAGGTTTGAGGTGTTCCCTTAACCACTCTGTGTCCCTGAGGCATTACTGTTTTTGGTGCTGAGGTCATTTTATAGCTTATCAATAATTCACGGGTACAAAGGATGCAAAGGAGAATGTCAGCTGTCATGGTCTGGAGACCAAGGCCTGGGAGGGATAAATCTTTAACAACCATAGGGCTGAACACAGGCACTCTCTCCTCTGCAATCTGCTTCTGATAAGCTCATTAGCATGTTAAAAGTTCCCCCACCCCCAATCTCTAGCTAAGCCTGAAATGTTCTCTTGGAGAAAACATCCTGGAGGGGACCCCATGAATGAAGTGACTTGATCTGTTGTCCCTCATCTTCAGATCCTGAGGGATAGTACAGCCCCTGGTTCACTGTCTTTTCAAATGTACATGGCCTCAGCTGGGATTGAGTGTTTGTGTTTGTCTGTGTGTGTGTGTGTGTGTGTGTGTGTGTGTGTGTGTGTGTGCATGTTGAGGAGAAGAGGGGAAAAAAAATCTGAAGGAAAGGGTTTCTTAACCTTTCTCTGTCCTGGAAACTTTTAACAGTCTGGTGAAGTTTATGGATCCCTTTTTAAAGTAATGTTTTTGAATGCATAAAATAAAATATATGGGATTAGAGAAAAAAATCATATGAAAATACAGTTGTTGGAAAAAAAATTTTTAACAACACAAGTTCATAGATCCCAGGTGAAGCTCTAGGTTCTTCTTTGAACCTATGACAGCTGAATTGCTGCCCAGTTGTATAGGAAGGGCCCCAGGAGCTGATCCTCAAAAGCATCCCATTTGCTGTCAAAAAGGAAAATGATCTGGGTCAGAAATGAAGCTAACTCTATAGATAGCGAAACTTTTCCTTTTGCATTGAATGGTTCTCTTGAAGCTACTAAGGGAATAGATACCTAGATAACTCTAGGTATGGTAGACTGTGTGTGGTAGACTGAAAAATCTGATTAACCAACAATAAAACCTGATAGTGCCAAATCTCAAGGGATAAAGACTTTTCATCTGCTTTTCTGCTGATAAAGATTTGAACATGCCCCATATCTACAACCAGTGACCTAGCAGGTCATAGAAATAACCTTTTCCCTAGTCTAAGAAGTCAGTTCAAAGAATGCTCCTATCACATTAAGAAAAAGGTTAATTACAGAGGCAGCTAGGTGGCGCAGTGAGTAAAGTGCCAGTCCCAGAGTCAGGAGGACCCGAGTTTGGTTCCAGACTCAGACACTTAACACCCACACAAAAAAAAACTAGCCGTGTAACCTTGGGCAAGTTACTTAACCCCAATTGCCCTCCAAAAGACCAAAAAAAAAAGGGTTAATTGATCTGGGGTTTTTTGCATGAGTTTCACAGATAAAGAAATTAGTAGTGGTTTTGAAACTTCCTAAACCTTAAATGTATGTGTAAGATGAGTGGTGCCAGATTCAAATAGGAATGCGGGTCACTAAACCTATAAGGATTCCTCTGAGTGGCATGCTGACTTAGAAAAACTTAGAAAATGTTAATATTATCTATGTTCTATTATATTTTCATTTATTTTTGTCAAATATTCCCAATAAGAGGGGGGTAGAGTTCCAAGCACTTCAGGGACTGGAGGAATAGTCTAATACCTCTACCTTACATGATCTGAGGAAACTTCTAAATAGGAATTACGGCATTTTTTTCAGGTTTACGTCCCCAGCACCTACAGCTTATAGAATATTGTATTGCATGTTTTGTTTTGTTGGGTTTTTTTTTCATTTTGGACTGGATCTGTGGTATCATTGGTATAGGAAACCCCCGATGAGAAAATACCCTCTAACACCTGTCCTACAACTTCTGATCTTCAAGAGTTGCCTGCCTGGGTTCTTCTGCAACATAGCTAATGTGGAAATATGTTTTGCACGACTGTACATGTATAATCTATATCAAAATGCTTGCCTTCTCAAGAAGAGGGAAGAAGAGGGAGGGAGGGAAAGAATATGGAACTCAAAATGTTCTTTAAAATAAATGTTAAAATTTTTGTTTATATGTAATTGAGGAAAAAATAAAAATTAAATGTAAAAAAAAAGAGAAAACCACATATTGATATTTTTTTTTAAAAAGAGTCACCTTGGGCACTGAGAGTTCAGGTAACTTGCTTGGGGTCACACAGTCAGAACTGATTGGAGGCAAGACTCCAATCCAGATCTTCCTGACTTCCAGGCTTGTTCTCTGTTAATTACTGTACACTGCCTTTCCCCACCTACAGTTAAGCACTTATTAAATGCTTGTTGAGTTGAATTGAACCATTCAGAGCCTGGCCCAACTAGGGCAAACTGAACCAAAGATCAGTATTGGGGTACACTTAGAAAAAACAACGTGCCATCCACACAGTCTATGGGGCCAGTTACAGAATGTCCCATCACAACACTATTTGCTGCCCCTAACACTAACCAAGTCTGTGCATCCAGCAAGATCTCCCTTGTGACAACCGCCTTCAAACTAGAAAATGCATTCAGCATCACCTCAAGCCCCAGTGTGGTGGGTTAGAATTGGTGATGTGGGGGACAGCTAGGTGGCAGAGTGAATAGTGCACTGAGCCTGGAATCAGGAAGATCTGAGTTCAAATCCTGCCTTGAACTACTAAGTAGTAGGTGTCTGACCCTGGGCAAGTCACTTAACCCTGTTTGCTTCAGATTCTTCATCTGTAAAATGAACCAGAGAAGGAAATAGCAAACCACTCCAGTATCTTTGCTGAGAAATGCAATGTCATAAAGAGTCGCACGAGACTGAGACATAACAACAGTAAAAGTCTGTGGTTCACAAAATCAGTCAATAAACATATATTAAGTACCTGCTATATACAAGGCATTGTGCTGAGTATACAAATATGGAAAAGAAAGACAGTCTGTGCCCTTAAAGAGTTTATAATCTCTTGGGGAAAGTCAAAAGGAGGATGGGGTATAGAAGAAGAAAGGAGAAGTTCTAGGGGGAAGACATGGAGAAGCTCAAAAAACACAGCTGGGTCATAGTGAGGAGATGCTGTCACAGGCCCTCTCCTTGAATGGAGGTTTTGGAGGCTCCACCCTCCAATCGGATGGCCAGCTAGTGTTAGACTCTAGGATGTGGACCTGGGTCTCCTGATTCCAAATCCAAACTACAAGAGCCACTGGCTTTGCTTGTTCTTCAGTTCATTGCCAAGTCACAGGTGAGAGCCCCCAAGCCTTGGAGCCTCTCGGCCTTTCTACCTCACAAGGTTCACTTTTGGCAGATTATCTCCACTTTGAACACTGGCTATGCCCCCCTCCTGCCTAATATCTCTGCCCTGCCATCTTCTTTCAGAGCTTCCATACCCTAGGTCTGCACTCCCTAATGACTCACCTGGGTCAATACTTAGCATCTCCCTACTTCCAATCCAACCAGAAGCACCTGAGTGAGAATCCGGGCCTCCCCTTAGCAAATGCCTGACCTCAAGGAGCTGCCTTTGTATGACGGAGAACAATCCAGCTGTGCCTCAGAGCAGCGATGGGGTGGCCTCTCAGAAGGACCTTCACTGGCCCCTTTTGATTCTCTTGCCATAGCCCAAAGACCACAAATGAATGAAGTCTGATGATCTCCTTTGCCCTAAACCTGTTACCCTCATTGTCTCTGCCCCTGCCCCCAGGTATCTGACACAAGGCTCTGAGCTTCCCCTTGGGAGAATGGAGCTCTTTGTCACTCCCAGTGCTAAGAATCCCTCACTGCCTTCTAATCTCATGAAGCCCAAGGTCCATCTCCAACATGAGAGCGATCCTGACTCCCTCGGCTGCTGCCAACATCCTCTTCCATCACCACTATTTTTTCATTTATTTCATAATTATTTTGTATTTTGTTATCTAAGTATATGTTGTTTCCCCCAATAGAATGTAAGTTCCTTGAGGACAGGGATTATTTCATTGTTTATCTTTGCACCCCCAGTGCTTAGCACAGTACTTGGAACATAGTAAGTACTTAATAAGTACATTAATTCATTGATATTGACTAAATGAATGAAAGACCTGAAATATGAAATGATTTTTTAAAAAAACTCATCCTATTGCTGTAATGTAATGCCAAGGAAAGGCAACTTCCCAAGGTTCAGAATACCAGCATAGGTGCTCTCCATTTTATTCAGTGACCAACCAAGAACAGAGAAGATCAAAACATGACATCATTCCAAATACAGCATTTACTAAATGTGATTAAATAATCTCCAAGTACTACCCCACCCCAGGACCTTCCAATCATTCAATCAATTACAAAGTCTCTGTTCTAAATACTTCTCCACCCCTAGGCTATACCTTAATTAAGTCCACCACAAAGCCCCTCTTCTCAAATGGAGATTAATTTCCAAACATAAGGTCAAAAGTTCCCCACCCCTGGATCACAATTAAATCTACCCCAGAGTTACATCAAGTTTAAACACAGCACTTAATACCCAAATGGAGGTCTTTTCTTCATCTTGACAGGAGGCAAGTTCTCAGCAATCTTAGTTCCTGGGGAGACAAGGCTTAGCAAGGCCATAAGATACATTGCCAGTCCCTTCATGAATTCATCCTCTGTCTGTAGAACAGTCCTAGAACCCCTGAACACATTAGCAAAGCCCTCTCCCAGGATTTCTGTAAACATACAACAAGAAAATCCTTCTTCAGGGCTTCTGAACCAACAGAAAGGCTCCTAGACCCCTGCAACAACAGCACTGTCCTTCACCAGTGGACAGTATTCACTCTGTCTGCAGGACAGTCTCCAGACCCCTGCAACAACAGCACTGTCCTTCACCAGTGGACAGTATTCATTCTGTCTGCAGGACAGTCTCCAGACCCCTGCAACAACAGCACTGTCCTTCACCAGTGGACAGTATTCACTCTCTGTCTGCAGGACAGTCTCAGGGCTTCTTAGCGAACAGCCAGATTCCAGGACTTCTTCAACAAAAGGACTGTCTTTCACCAGTGGACAAATCTGGCAAAATAACATCAACACAGACAGACAAAGTACCAGCAAAACAGCCATGTCTCCTTAGTCCTTGGCAGCTCAGGGGGCAGGTCTCAAAAGTCCAGGGCAATTCAAAGCGGCCACCAGCAATTCTCTTAGTCTCTCTCTCTCTCCACGAGGTGCTGCTTCCAAAAAGATCTTCCGCCTCTCTCTTGTCTCTCCAAATCTACGTCACCAGCTCCTCCCAGTTCAGGACTTTCTTTTCACATCAACAAGCCCATCCCTCAGGTGGGATTAACAAGCTCTGGGTTTTAACACAATCAATTTGAAAACCAAGCCAATACAGGGGAATCTTTAAATGCCATTACTGTCACAATTGCTTTATGAATCAGTCTGTCAGATCCTTTTGTGAAACTTCCTTTAAGTCATATAACTGCTATTAAGGACACAGGGGGAAGTAGTCTTGTTCCATCCCACCCTCACTGCATAGACATGTTCCATGTTGTGTCTCAAACCATGGGACCCCACAAAGGCCCAGGAGTCATGTCTGGAAGATCCTCATCCAGGTGGGAAGGGCAAAGTGTCTACATGGTCCCTTGAGCATTTTGATTTATTTGGGGCCTTTAGGTGGGTACAAATGGGCACTTCTGGTAAGGTAACTGGCATGGAGTTTGACATTTTGGAGACTTTTCAATGTCCCAGAGAGTGGTCATAATAAACTAATGTCATTTTGGAGGAAGGTCTCTAGTCATATGCCTTTGGTGATGTGATCAATGATACAGAGAAAACCTGATGTCAGGCTTACTAAATTTGAAGAGAATTCAAAACTGGAAAGGATTACCCGTACTTTGGGTTATGGAATCAGGATCCAAAGAGATCTCAATAGCCTAGAAAATATGCCAAATCTAATCAAAAGAATTTTCACAAGAAGCTATGTAGAGGTAACCATGGTGTTCAGGTCCTAGGTTCAAATCCTACATCTGACATATTCTGACTGTGTGAGTCTGTACAAGTCACTAAATCCTTCAGGACTCTGAGCAACTCTCTAAGATTCTTAGTCGCAAAAAAAAGTGCCAATATGCTTTGGTAGAGGGAACTTCCTCACTAGGAAACTCTTTATATCAATGAAATCACAGTTCCAATTCATATTCTATATGTAGAGGGTTCAAGAAATAAACTGAACAAATTACAAGATGCAAAAGATACGACTAGGCAATATTCACATGAAGAAGATTTAATGGACCCTAAAACAATTCAAGGGTAAGCTTGATATGAATCAGCTTTATACTATGAAGTCTCAGAAAAGGCAAAAAGTCAGTCTTATGTTGCATTAGCAGGAGCACAGTGTCCTGACTTGGAGTTGCTAATCTCCCTGGTCAGACCACACTTCAAGTGTTGTGTTCAGTTCTGTGGCCACATTTTTAGAAGGATATCAAAAAGCTAGAAAAAATGTTCCAGAGAAACAGTGTCAAAACCATGCCACAAATTGTTTGTAAAGACTAAGAAAAAGAGAAGAGGTGGTAGTGACGGGCATCATAACTGTCTTTGCTTTTAGTTTTTTAAACTAAATTTTCATCTCTTCCTCCTACCTCCAACAATGAAAAGAAAAAGGAAACTCTTATAACAAATATGCATAATCAAGCAAAACAAATTCCTGCAAGAGCTGTGTCCAAAAAAAAAGAAGAAATGTGTCTTATTTTATACTCTGAGTTCACACACTAGCTATCTTTAGAGGCACTGCAATTAGCCCTGGATTTAGAATTAAAAGACCCAGGTCCAAGTCCCAGTTCCGACAGTTAAGGTCTCTCTAAGCTTGGAGAAGCTGCTTAACTACTTGGAGCCTCAGTTTCTATATCTATAAAACAAAGATAATCGTATTTGCACTACAAATCTCATGGGAATCCCTTTGTAAAGTGGAAAGCACTAAATCAATGTGACTTGTTATTTATTCAAGTATTTGAAGGTCTGCCATGTGGAAGAAGATTTAAATTTGTTTTGTTTGGCCCCAGAAGACAGAATTAAGAGCAAAGGGTTGAAGTGAAAGGGAGGCAAGTGTTGGCTTAATATAAGGGAAAAAAACATCCTAAGAGATCTATCCAAAAATGTCTTGGCTGCCTTGAGAGCAGTGGGTTTCCCATTCCGGAAACTCTGCAAGCAAAGGCTAGATGGCCACTTATTTGGTGAGGTTGTGAGGGAGATGGTTCTGTTTAGATGGTTATGCTCTCAGGCATCTTCAAATTCTGAGACTGTAATTTGTTGAAGCTACTTGGGGTATGGTGTGGGTGGAATCCCTGGAATCAACTAGACAGCCTGGCATCCTTACTATATGTGTAACTGATTGTTCAGGCTTGGTCCAGTCAGAACCCAGAGTTTCCCACTCCTGTTCTATAATTTCAGGGGTTGCAGAAACTATGAAATTGCCAAAGGATCCCAGATTCCATTCAACAAGCATTTGCTATGAGCCAGCCACCATGCTAAGCACAAGGGATATAAAGCAGCCTGGGATACATGCCCCCAGGGCACAAATCACAGATTTGTGATTTCATTGCTGTAACAGGCGAGAGGTTGCTGGACAATGCTGGCAAAAATCTCTCTCCCATGAACAGAAATTGCTATAGGTTGATGGGGTCTTCAGACCTTTAAGGTAGGGTATGATCAAATATATACATGAGGGTTTTGAACTGTAAATATGGCCAGGACAAAGACCATACTAGAGGATTGTGTGGGACAATGAAGATGTGGTATGCTGATGTGCCAAGTGACACAGGCTG
Organism: Petaurus breviceps papuanus; assembly: GCF_028583685.1. Taxonomy (NCBI): domain Eukaryota; kingdom Metazoa; phylum Chordata; class Mammalia; order Diprotodontia; family Petauridae; genus Petaurus; species Petaurus breviceps. The sequence goes on from NW_027187330.1 coordinate 1,923,719, forward strand.
GTAGGGCTAAGAGGCATACTAGGAAGAATCTGGGGACCATTTAGAGTCCTGCCTGTGGGTTCAAGGGAAAATAAGTCTATACAGCCTTAAAGATGAATATACACACACAGTGTGGATAATAAAGTAAGCACAGAAGATGGTAATATATTAAATATAATATTAATTACATAATATTAATTTTATATTAAATATAATGGCATAAACCTCATGGCTAGAAAGCAGAGGTGGAAGTGCACACCTTATTCAATAGAAACAAACCTAACAAAAACAGAGGGAAAGTAGCACCACATACATATAAAGAGGGTAGACATTTGCATGGAATTCAGTAAGAGTAGAAACATAATAGGAACCATTTAGGGAACCATTCAGCCAAAAAAAGAAAATGTGTAGCCTCAAGGAGAACCTGGGTTCAAGTCCTATCCCTGACACATACTACCTGTATGACCATGGACAAATCACTTAGCCTTTCACACCTTCCTCAGGCAACTCCCTGATGCTGTAAGTTATAAGAGTTGACAATCTATGTTGTCGACTAGGTGGTACAGTAGATAAAGCAGAGTACTGGAGTCAGGAAGACTCTTCTTCCAGAATTCAAATCCTACCTCAGACACCTACTAACTGTGGCAAGTCACTTAACTTTGTTTGCCTCAGTTTCCTCATCTGTAAAATGAGCTATCTTTGCCAAGAAAGCCCTAAATGGGGTCATGGAGAGTCAGACACAATTGAACAACAAACAGAAGAGCTGACAACATATTGCTGGACTCAGTTTCCACACAGAAATAATAAATCACTATCATGTCTTATCTGTGTCCTGTTTGCATATTGTTGCCCCCATGACACTGCTCCTCTAAGGAAGGGACTATTATTTTTGCCTTTCTTTGTACCCCCAGTGCAAAGCATAGTACCTGGAATATTATAGGGGCTTAATAAATACTTGCTGACTTGACACTTGGTCCTCCCTCCTAGTCTCCACCCAAATAAAAGGAGAAACAGACATGATATTGCTATGAGGGATGCTATTTTTTTTTTTACCAGATTTGTGATTTCATTGGTGTAAGACACTCCAAACGAGGAGTAGTCTTAGAGAGTCAGTCCCCTGAGGCACTGAGAGGTAGAGAGGATTTCAGTTCTGGTCTTCTTCACACCAAGGACAGCTCCCTGTTCACTGTACCACACTATCTTATGGTGATGGGAAAAGGGAATGCCCAGTTCAATCAAGGATGTGAACGACGCTTTCTAATACAGACGACAAAATTGGCACAGGGACAAGCTAAAGGAAGAACAGGGGCCTTCAATTATCCCTCCATTCATTAGGGTTCTCAGATGAAATTTTAACTGGCCTTGTTAAAAATTTAATTCCTCAGAAGATGAAGGAAGGAACAAGAAAAAATGGTACATAGGAGAAGCAAAGAAGCCACAGCTTGGAACCACACAGCATCACAAGGAACAACTACTAAGCTGCCCAACAGTACCTCTCATGTCCTTTACCAAATACCTCTTCATTCTCATAGTCTCTTCAGGGTCCCATTCTTTCCTTCTTCCCTTTCACAAATTACAACCAATCTCTGTCTCTTGCCTACAACATTCCCTTTCTATTACCGTTACTGTTATTCCCATCTATTCTTTTCTCCCTTCATTTCCCACCTGACCTTTTCCTCCATCACTCCCCTCTGCATGTTCTGCATATTCTGGGGCTGAAGATACAAGAAAATCCCCAGGATTCCCCTAATCATATTCCAGAAAATATATCCTCTAGGAAAAATATCTCTAACTGCAAAGGTGGACTCAGCATGACTATCCATACTATTCATCTCTTATCTGGCATGGTGCCCATTGATAGTCACAATGTGCCTGCTGTGGTTTATTATATATTACACATGATAGACCAAGTCCCTCTTCCCTTGTTCAAAGAGCTAGGAGTGTGTATCCACCAAGTAAGAATGTGCCTGCACCCCATTTCTCAAGTTACCCAAGACCTTCTTTTAAGGGCACCAGAGCTAGCCTTCTCCCCCAAACCCCTCTATCCAGGGAGCCAAGGGTTAACACTCCCCATTTCTTTCCCTCTGGTACTAACAATCTGCATTGTGTGTGTGTGTGTGTGTGTGTGTGTGTGTGTGTGTGTACGCGCGTGCGCCTGTATGATGTACAGAAAGTAATGCACCAAAAAAGGCAAGCCCTAAGCCTCCAGCTGGAGCCGGTTGCTAAGAGACAGAGGATGCCCAGCTGGAATTGTGACTAAGGTTTCTTGTCTGTGCAAGAGTCGGAAAGGAAGAGAAAGAACAGGCTGTGATGAATCTCAGCTTCGATCAGATTCTGCTAGAGGGAGAAGAGAATTCACTTAGAATTAGAGCAAACAGTGGTCAATCTACCAGCTCCTTATAGTGGTGGGCTCCTGCCAAAAGGTGAAGTGGTCCGACCCATGTAGCCACTGCCTCCTCTACTCCTTAAAATATCCCAATCCCACCCCCACTGAAAGCAAAGAAGAATAATGCTTAGGAGGGACCTAAAGTTATATTAAAGCAAGCCATTCTGGTGTTTTGTTTTCTTTTGTTAGAGTTAGATGCTTCTGGGATCTGTAACTTCTTCTTTGTTTGGACCTTGAATTTATTTCCTAGGTATAAACCACCACCACTAAGAAAGCATTTATTAGGCACTTACTATGTGCCAAGCACTGGGAGCTTTGGTGCTCACATCTCAAATTTCCTCATCTGTAAAATGAGGGAACTGGGCAAAATGACCTCTAAGTCCCCCCAGGTCTAAAATGATGATCTTATGATCTGATAAAACATGATGAAGAAGTAGAGCCAAAGAAAACCTTTCCTTCTTCCATAATCTTCTTTTGAAGTGCCCCGTTCTAGTAAGGAAACAAGAAAAGGGGATTGCACCCTATATGAGGACACTGAAAACTTTCAACAAGAGCTCTTGCAATTAAGTATGAATTACCCACAGCATCTCATTAGCCTTCAAAACAAGGAAGGTGGTATGCCCCCTAAGCGAGGAAGGTGGTAGAAGGTAGTACGCTTCTAAGTAACGCAACTTCCTTTCTGCAGACGGGTAAAAGGAAACAGTAAAGGAGTAATTCATCTTTCATTTTATACATGAGGACAAATGCAAATTCACCAAAGCTCCCCACGCTGATGCCCAGAGAGGTGGTTTGACTTTCTAAAAGCCACATGGGTTAGTAAGTAGCAGAGCCAGATTTAGCATCCAAGTCTTCTGGGAGAAAGAATGGCACAGTAGAAAGCATGATGGATTTAGAGTCAGAAGACCTGGGTTCAAATCCTGCCTCTGTCACTTACTACTCATGTGACCCTTGATCAATTACTTCATGTTACCTCTCTGGGTTCCAGAGGGATGCCTAATGGGATACCTCATCTGTAAAGTGAAAGGGTGCAACAGAACCTCATTAAAATGGAACCAGGAAATGCTAAACAAAATAAACAGAACTATAATAGATAATGTTAGTGGGTGATTTTCTAAGTCAATAGACAACCCTCAGAGATCCTCATGCATATATTAGTGGCCCCTGTTTCTACCTGAGTTTGACTCCACTGGACTATGGGGTCTCTGTGATCTTTTCCAGCTCTAATCAGATCTTTGTTCCTCATCCAATCATGTTTTTCCCACGTCCCTACACTGACTCTGTTAGCACAGTTTGCTGTCCTTATTCTCTATACATATCTGCCCTATTTCCTGATGCCCTGAGTCACTTTCCAAAGGTCTACAAAGTACCTGGCAGCGCCACGATCGAGCTTCTGAGCCAAAGCCAAGGATACCACGAAAGCTCTCCCTTCCTCGCTTGGAGCTAGAACCTTTAGGACTCTGAACATAAGAAGCATGAGAGGAAAGGCCTGGCTCTTGAGGTCTGACCAGACCCTTTGCAGAAGTGTCAGTGGCCAGAGTGCTGCATTGAGGATAATTGCTCACCTGTCCTATGACCAAGAGATGCAGCTCTGAATGTGCCCCCAGACAGAATGGATAAGAGAGCATGCTACCATCTGACTGAGCTATAGTCACATGCCTCTGCTTGGAACTTCCTTGCTCAAGCCATCCACTGAGGTATTCTTTGCGCTGTTAAATACCTATCTTTAGATAGAACTCATGGAAAAGTTTACTCAGTCTTAGCTTTCTAAACACCACACTTGCCCCAGAATTTTTTTTCACATAACAGGAGGATATTGGGCAATTTGTTCTTATGAGAAGAAACCCAATAGTTCTAAAGAAGCACATTTAAAGTTAATCTGATCAGCTCAGTTATGTGATATTCATTCTATACCAAGGATCTTGGGTCCCAAGGGAGTCCAAGTTAGCATCCTAGCTTGAGATTAAAGTATCTGTGGATACTGTGCACAGCATCATGAAATGCATCCAAAGTGGGTGGCCTACCCTATAACTTGTTAGGATTTGATTCTCTGGACCATGTGAGCTGAGAGTCCCATCTATGTAGCTAAATTCCTGATCAATGGCCATCCCTGTAGTATTGCTGTTCGAGTTCCAATGTAACAATAAGAAGTATCTCCTTCACAATGGCAAGGCAACCAGGTGGCACAATGGATAGAGCATATGGCCTAGACACAGGAGGACTCATCTTCCTGAGTTCAAATCCAGCTTCAGACTCTTATTAGTTGTGTGACCCTGGGCAAGTCACTTAACCCTATTTGCCTCAATTTCCTCCTCTGTAAAATGTGCTGCAGTAAGAAATGGAAAGCCACTCCAGTATCTCTGCCAAGAAAACCACAAATGGGGTCACAAAGAGTTGGACATGACTGAAATGATGGAACAACAGCAAACCTCAATGGCAAAGTCATGAATGTATGGGAGTATATGACACTTTTTGAGATTAGAATGCCAAAAACATACTTTCCCACAAAAACATTCTTTGGAGTCTTTGTCAAAGATCACAGGATCATAGGATCATTAATTCAGAATGTAAAAAAACCTCACAGGTCATCTAGTCCTTTTTACAGATGAGGAAACTAAGGCCTAGGAAGTTTAAGTGGACAGTTGATAAGTATAAGAGATGAGATCTGAACCCAAGTCTTCCAAATCCAAACACATTCCACATATTTTACAATGCCTTCCCAACATAACAGTGGGTTTAACTGGTTAGACCACAGGTCTCAAACAATATGATGGTTCTGTGTAATAAAAGTTGCATCCTCACTTCTTCAGAAAATAATCCAGGTGACCTGCATCAATGCCAGCTGAGATTCATAAGCAGACAAGGTAGAACGGACTTGGAAAGTATCCTATGAGGTGAACTTGAACTAAGGTGGTGGCTGTGTAAGTGGAGAGAAGGGAACATATGCAAGAGATATCAAAGGGATAGAAAATTTTGGTCACTGGATATGTGAGCTGAGTGAGAGAGAGAAGTCGAGGATGGTGTCCATTGCTTGCCTTCTCCATGGGAAGGGGAGGGGCTGGGAGGAGGGAGAGAATTTGGAACTCAAAATAAAACTAATATTTTAAAAAGTGGATGACATCCAGATTGCTAGCCTGAGTGATTGAGAGGATGGTGATAGCTTTGACAGCGATGGGGAAATCCAGAAGAGGCTTGAGGAAAAGAAAATAAGTTCTGTTCTGGACATGGTGCGTTTCAGATGACTACACTATATACAGTTAAAGACATCCAAAAGGCAGCTGGTGACACTGCATTGGAGTTGGATATGATGGTCTGCATGCAGTTAATAACTGAACCCTGGGAGCTCATAAAAACACCAGCTGAGAGTTTGGAGAGAAAAAGAGAAGAGGGTCCAGGACAGAGCTTTGAGACAGATGGGCATGACATGGATGTTAATCCAAGGAAGGAGACAAAGGAATGATGAGATCATGAAAATTTAGAGAGGAGAGAGAATCCCGGAGGTGGTCAACAGTGTCAAACACTACATCACAGTGAGGTTAAGAAGGATGGGGATTAAGAAAAGGTCATTAGATTTTATATGTAAGAGATTATTGGTAATTTTGAGAGCGTCCTTGTACTTGAATGATGAGGTCAAGAGCCAGAATGAAGGAGTTTAGAAGAGAGTGAGAAGAGAGGAAAGAGAGGCATTGAGTAGAGATAGCTAAAGGGAAGAGAGATAGAGGCAGCTGGAAAACCTATATTAACATCTATTTATACACACCTTGATATAGCTATTACAGAGGTAGCAAAACTTTAACCCAAAATGAATTCAGCCATCATTGGGCAATCAGGTCAAAAGTGAATATGTATAAAAGCATTTTGCATGGTAGTTTGTCCATTATTATGGAAAAATATTAAAAACCACTGTAGTTTCCCATTGCTACTGCATTTTCCTTGCAACCTATTTTAATAAACTCTGCATTTATATATACATATATGTATACATGTGTACATATATCTGGGCATGTATATACATTCATATTGTACATGTGGATAAATACATATTGTATACATGTGTGTCCATATACATACACATGTGCATGTATGTGTATTGTGCCCTGTATACCTTGTGCATGTATGTACGTACATATGTGTGTATTGTATGTTTATCAAAGCCTCACTATTATCCCATTTAATGCTATATGACAATGCTTAAAACATACAGTCCACACTGAAACAAAACACCAATTGAGATGGGGGATGGCATTTCCTCACAATACTATATATATATATATATATATATATATGTATATATAAAATATACACATATGTGTGTGTAGTTGTAGTAGTAGTAGTAGTAGTAGTAGTAGTAGTAGTAGTAGTAGTGGGGCTGTTTTAGGTTCACATAATTACAGCACTGATTAGCACCAGTCATTTCAGCTTACTCAAGTTTCCAAACAGAATGAAAAATCCTTAAGAAGCAGGACTCTACTTCACCAAGCCCTATATTCCCTTTAAAATTCACACTCTGTCCTCTCTGGTCTTAGATCTACCTAACTTCAAGTTAGCCCAACAACAGGTATTACGCGGAATGAGGGAGAATGGTTCCGGCTCTGGTCCAGGGTTCTTCCCTCTGGCCACAGAACATTTTGCAGTTATGTCCATCATTTCCTCAGGGTACCCCCAGATTCCTGACCCTGAGGATAAAGGTTACTTCCATTTAACCCTCAGGTCCAGTTTAGGTACAAACTGTATTGATGTTACAGAGATCTCCCCCTTGACAGCATATATCTCCCTGGGGCTTCTGTCCTCAGGAATCCTGTCTTCCATCCTGACTCCCATCTCCTTGCCTAGGAGTGAGTGTAGACTCTGCATTCTGTCACCTTACAGCCTAGGAATCATTCTAGACAAACTGTAAATGGAAATTTAGGTGAAGTGTAGTGTTATTTATCACTTTATTTGAATGTTTGTGTTTCTTGAAGAGCACTAAACTTAAAATGAGTAATTTTTTGGAACAAGCCTCTAATGTCATTAATGTGATGAGTCCAATGCAGTCCAGTTCTTTCTCTACAACTTACAATTTTCAAAGGTTGCCTGGGAACTAAGAAGTGACTGGTACAGGGTCACACAGCTAGCACGTGTCACAGATGGAATTTGAGCCCAAATCTTCTCGACTCTGAGACTGGTTTTCTATTCACAATACCATAAATACAGAAACACATTTTAAAACTACATCTCATCAGTTCCATTCTGCCTTTTCTCTTCTGCCAGTGTGAACTCTTCCAGGGGGTCCTGGTCTCAGGCCCTGATCTCCAGACCCCTCATGTTGTGGTTTTATCACCTGGCTCCAAGTCTATGACATTCACTTGTCTTCCTCCTTTCTGCTTCACAAGCCTCATGTGGTCTGTCTCCCACTCCTCATAGAAGGATTCTTCCCCCTTTGTTGGCTCAGAGTTCTTAGGTCTGTCCATCTACTCCCTGGGTACAGGGACCATTCCCAAGCCTCCTCACTCATACCCAGGTACATTACTGCAAGGATCAAGATCTCACTATTAGCCTATTCATTGCAGAAGTTGGGGGAAGGGGGAGTATTTCTAGGGGCATTTCCTCATAATATTAAAATTAAATATTAAAATAATAATTTAAATAAATTAAAATAATAAAATTTAAATTTTAAAAAGTTCCTAATCCTTCACCTTAGCATGTTCTACTTTATCCCCCTCATATTATAGATAAGAAAATTAAGATTCACAGAACCTGACACATAGTAGGTGCTTAATAAATGCTTGATTGAATGAAGAATGAATGAATGAAAGTACAAGTTATACAATCCTCTGTGTATGAGGTGATATAGTAAAAAGAATGCTGGGTTTGCAATCAGAACACTTGGATTCAAATCCAGGGTCTGCTGTTTATTGAATTAATGAAAAAGTATTTATTTAAGCTCTCATTATGTGCCAGACACCATGCTAAATGATGGCCATACAAATACAAAAAGCAAGACAGGCTCTGCCCTCAAGAACCTTACATTCTAACAAAGAAATATGGTATCCATATATATCTATATCTATATATATACCTATATATTCCCTATGTATATAGGGAAGTAGCAGCCAGGGAGAAGTGTATTGGTCTGAGAAGTCACAAGGATATAGGGAAGGAAGGATAAAAAAGGAGAAAGGGGAGGGCGGGGAATCTATGTGCCATGAAATGGCTGAAGATTAGGAATATGGAAAGTCTAGGTTCAGGCAAGTTGTGTGTGTGTGTGTGTGTGTGTGTGTGTGTGTGTTTGTACTAAATAGAAGCAGATGAGTCCAGGGTGCTTCTGTTTCTTCATCTGTAAAATGAAGGGGATAAACTATGGCCTCTGGGGTCCCCTTCCAGCTCAAGAGAGTTATTATTAAGACCTGGAGTCCCAATCAGTTTTTCCCAGAAAAAAATCACTCCAATAAGAAACAGCAGCTGACATGAGTAGAGAAAGAATAGAGAGGAGAACCAGTCATTGTCATGGGCAAGAAAGACAGTGAGAAATGGTATCTCTTTGATAGTTATGTCTCCAGGAGACTTGAAAACTTTAGGTCGAAGTGAAGCCCTGGTTATAGTCAGAGTCCATTCCCGCCCCCACCCCCTTTATGCCACATTGTTTTTTCTGATAATATTTACTTTTTCTTGGGTTCCACCTTTGAGGGCTTAGATTGTCAAAGGTCAGCATCTGTTACCCTTTTTGACTGAAGTATAGGGAGGGAGGGAAGAAAAAATGTGAAGACAAGGGAACAGATTCCCTCATGAAAGGCTCCATTTGCTTGCTTTCAGGGTTGGTAAGAAATATTTGCAGAGACAGAGTAGTGCAGTGGAGACACTGCTGGATTTGAAGTTAAAACAACCAGATATCAATCACCAAGTGTTTTTTAAGTGCCTACTACTTGCTAGGTACTGTGCCAAGCACTCAAAGATACAGAGAAGAAGCAGAAACAATTCCAGCCTCTAAGGTGCTCAAATACCAATGGGGGAAACAGCATAAATAAATCAGAATATGCAAGATAAATACAGAATGCATAATAGATGGAAGGTCATTTTTGAAGACATGGCTCTAACAGCTGATGGGACTGAGAAATGCCTCCCTCTCTCTCCTCTCCTCTTTTCAGAAAAGAAAGGAAATGACTCCCACAGAAAATGACCCTTGAGCTGAGTTGTAAAGAAAGCCATGGGTTTTAAGAGTCAGTGTTTGGGAAGGAAAGCATTCCAGCAGGACTTGGATCCTTTCCCTCTCACTCATTACCACTGTGACCTTGGACAAATCATTTTACTTTTCTGGGTCTCCATCTCCTCATCTGCAAAATGAGGAGATCTGGACCTCTAAGTGACCTCTAAGGTCTAACTCTAGGATAGGATGTTATGGATCCTATGATGAAAGTTGAGGTTTGTTTTGGGAGAAGAAGCATCCCTAGACTAGACCTTGAAAGATGTCATTTGGGTATTTGGGGCAAAGCCAAGTAATCAGAAGGTTATAAAATCCAAATGGGAGAATCATACCTTGTTAAGAGCCTTGGGCTGATCACCAGCCATGCTTTATTTGAATCCCTCCCATGAAAGATGCCATTCAAGGGTAGGACTCATATGGACCATATAATGGTGCCACTTACCAGGGCTACTGTAGCAGCAACCACACTGGCATCCCCAGGATGGCTGCTACCACAGGTTCTTAGATCTGCTTTACTAGGAAAGATAGCTGTTCAAGGGGTGGGCAATCTTTTTTAATTGTATTCATTAGTTCAAGGAAAAAATCAGCACCTTGAACTTCAAGAGAAAATCCAAACAAATAAAATAGTGAAAATACAAGCAGAGAAATAAAGACCAATAGAAAGGGCTTCTAATTGTCTGAGAAATTAGCACAGACAGATCCAATTGTCTGACCAAGGCAATACATATATAGTTACCAGAGAGGGAAGCACCAACATCTGGGTTTTTCAAAGCCAGGGGTCTCCTTAACAACTACCCAGAGTCTCATCTAGTCAAATCACAAGAACACTTCCAGTGGTGAGTGAGCCCCAAAGCAACATGCTAACCTCAGAGTATTTATTCACTTCTGTGTCAGAGGGCATCACAGCCCTCATGACCTACTGCCTAATTACAAAGTAACCAAAGGTGTGGGCCTTCCTGAAAAACAAGCCTCCCCTAATCAAGCTTCTTTAATGGGCTCCATGTGAGGCCTATTAATGGGTGGGGGAGATCTTATATCCCATTAACATTACAGCTGCCTATAACCTGACTTAGTTATAGTTACATGTAGCAAATGAAGGTTTTCCCACTCCTGAATATAAGCAATTGGTTAAATTCAACAAATATTTATTGAACTATGTGCAAGAGATTAATTGTGCCAAAGAGGCATAAACTACACCAATTCTGGTTACTTAGTCATCCATGGTCCAAGGTTTGAATAGAATTTCTTGGCTTGAGAGGGTCCAGGGCAGGGAAGGTCCCACATCCCTAATCCGCCCAATAGAGCAACACGCTGAGGGAGGGCATCATGGACTGAAGAGTTTCTTGCCCTCATATTTCCTTCTCTTCTCTCTCCCACCAGGCACCTAGAGAGGGGATCTTCCTTTTGCCCCCCAAAAAGAGGATCAGGCTCATAACAGCCTTTCATTTTCTGTGGAGCTGTCCATCTCAAGCCCATTAGGCAGCTCCTAATCCCCTTTTAAAATTCTACAGCCATCTCCACTCCCCCCCCCCATTCCCAGCACACACATATACACACACAGAGCCATTCAAGCAGCTAATTCAAACAAATTCAGCCAGCGCTCTGAAAGCCATGGGTGGATGTGAAAATGCAAACAGGGCCTTCTTCCAGCACTGAGGCCTCCCAGCCCTGGATTGATAGGGGGAGAGGGTAAACAGGCAGAACTAAATTGGCACACCATAACACAGGCCCTCTGCCAAACACTGTCACGGCTCTCCTTGGGGGGAGATGATGTTGCCAAATGCCCAAGGGGAAGAGGTTTCAAATGGAGATGCTGCCCTCATAGCTCAGTCCCTTCTCCATGGGGTACTAGGGTGAGCAGTTCAAAGGAGGACATAGCAGCCTTGAAACTGGAAAAGCAATTTAGACAAAGACTATATGGTCCATGGCTAGTTAGAAAATTAAACATTTAAAATCAGGCTTTTAGGCAAGTTTGAGTTTGCGAACAGTCACAAAATGCTATAGAGTTAGAGGGGACCTTAGAGATTACTCAGTCTAAATAATCACTTCTCCTTGGGTCTGGGTCTTAAAATAAACAAAAACCCAGAACACAGAGGGAGAGAGAGACAGAGAGACAGAGAGAGAGACAGACAGACAGACAGAGACAGAGACAGAGAGACAGACAGAGACAGAGACAGAGACAGAGAGAGAGACAGAGACAGAGAGACAGAGACAGGGAGACAGAGAGAGAGAGAAGATTGAAAAGAAACTAAAATTGAGACTTTTTTTCTATAGCTGAACTTAATATATTCTGCCAGCTTTCTACAAATCTCACCTTCTGGTTAGATTTATAGGAGTTTGTGCTAGGGAGAGGCATAGTTAAATATATTCCAAGGGCTCAATACCTGAGCTACTGAATAACCCCTGGTTTATTTCTTGGAAGAATCCAATACTGATTAACTTATGAGATACGAGAAGTCCTCAGGGAGAAGCAGAAACCCTAAAATCTATCCACAAGTTGAAGACTTATCACCAGTGACTGACTTCCTTTCCAACACTGAAAACTTTGACCGTGACAGCAACTGGTCTTCCATAGCTATAGCCCCAAGGGTGACTTCACCTAAAGCAGGAAGGGCCAACCTCTTGAATCCTGGAGGTCTCAACAGATAGGATTAGCCTCAGAGACAGCTAGAAAAACTGTCGGCTTTAAGCCAATGCTGAAGTTACACACAGTTCTCAGCTCCACTGGGGTCTTCTAAAGACAGGCAGACAATAAACCAACAAGTATTCATTGAGCACCTATAAGTATAGTCCTATACTAAGTGTTGTAGGGGATTTCTTTTTTTTTTTTAAGTACAAGATAAGATCCCGGCCTTCAAGGAATTTGCAGCCTAGTTGGGAAGATAAGACACATACATCACAAGCTCACTACCCAGCAAAGGCTGAATGACCATTTATTGGGAGTGTTGTAAAGGGAATTCTTTTCTGTGTATATGTCAGCATGGATGGATGCTGGGGTCTCTTTCAACTTTGAAACTCTGTAATTCTGTTAATAAAAATAGGCACAAATGAATAAGAACCAAATGCGCAGTACAGGCAGTGGGTGCTATAGAATGTTTGAAAAAAGGGAAGATTAGTGTGGGTGGGAATAGTCAAGAAAAGCTTTGCAGAAGAGGCATGGCTTGAGTTTGACTTTTAATGATGGATGGGATTTACACAGATGGAAAGGAATGGGACTAGAAAGTACAAGCAGAAATGCATTTCTAATTCATTCAGTAGCCCAGCCTCTTTTCCCAGTAGTGGGAAACCAGACTGGAAAAGTAGGTTAGGTCAAATAATGAAGGCCATGAATGCCAAAGTAAGGAGCTCAGACATTTTCCTGTGGGTCACTGGGAACTCCTAAACTAGTGTCCTATAAGAAACAATACTTAATGCTCCACTCCAAGAACAAACAAGTGATGTGAACAAACAATGCCTAAATCCTTTGCCTGTCTGTTTCCTCCCTTCCCTGTAACCCTCCAATCTCTATACCCTACTCCCATTTACACAGACTTTTCAAGAGAACAAGCCATATTTTGTACTGGCCCCATGTTTATAGAAGAGGGTAAACAAAGGCAGCCTTGTGTAGCAGAAAGAGCATTGGAATTTGAATCTGAAGACCAGGATTCAAGGTGACTCTCCCACCTACTAGCTTCATGATCCAGGGTAAATCACTTAAGCCTCAGTTTCCTCGCCTGTTAAATACCCAATTCATCTCAACAACCATTTAGTAGAATTTACTAGTGTGCAAGGTACCGTTCTTGGTACTGGAAATGCAAACCCAAAATAAACTCTGCCTATTTTTTTCAATCTACTAGAGAATATAACACACTCACAGTTAAGTAAATAAACTAGAACAAGAAGAGAGTGCTAGCAACTGGGGGGTTAGGGACCATCCTAGTAGCAAAGGCTGAAGGAAGAGAAATCTAAGCTGAGTCTTAAAGGAAGAAAAAAATTCTACGCAGCAGTGATGATGAAGAAGATATGTCCAAGGCATGGAGGTTGAATGATTGCAATACATGGAGGTGGGAAATGGAGAGTCAAGGTCAGTCCAGTTCGGCTAAAATGTCAACAAGGTGAAACTAGAAATAACAGAGCCTACTTTCCCTCAACAGCCTTAAAGGGTCCTTAATGACCAAACAAGATTATAGACGTCAGACATTTTGTAACTATAAACTCTGGCATAAACATAGGTCATCGTAAAGAAGAGGAGAAAAGGCACTGGTGAATGTGGATGGAGCCACTGCAAATGCTAATGTTGTGTAGGCTTGTTTAGAATTTGTACTGTTCAGTGACGTTCAGGAAGCTTTCCTACGCTCAAGAGCCCCGGGTCAGTGATTCTCAAGCTCTTTCAGTCCAGGGACCATGCTGGCTAGGCAAAAAGATCCCATGAACTATGGACCCCTACTTGTCTCCCACTTGCCACCACACAAAGAAACTCACCAGAATTCACAGGAGAATATATGTCGCCTTTCTGAACACTAATGGTGGCCCTATCCTAACTCTCCAAACTGTGCCAGAAATTAAGGCAGAAGGTTTATTATTTTAGAAACAAGGATACAATAAGACACCAGACTGCTGACCATCTGAAGTACTTCTACTCTAAAGGCCATTGCTCTGGGGACTCTGAGGAAGTGGAGAAAAGCAGGATGTAGAGGGGAAAAAAATCAGCTGTTCTTGTCCAAGCAAAGACATTTATCTAACACTCTTTCATCTGACCCTCTCAGCAACCTTATGAGATAGCTAGTAAAAGTATTATTATTTCTGTTTCATAGATGAATAAATTGGGAATCAGGGAAGTTGAGGTCTTTCTCATCATCACACAGCTAGTAAATCATGAAGTTAGAACTTGACCTTCTGATGACTCCAAATCTTGTATTCTTTCTCTGAGATTTAAAAAAAACAACAACAACAAACTGACTTTGAGAATGAAATGCAAAGACAAATTCTCTTAGTGCCCAACTTGGGTCTTGAGTTCATTGATGCAGGACTAGAAGGGATCTCAAAGGCCATCTAGCCCAACCCTTAGTAGTAGAAGTAAATTCTTAGAAAGCCACACAAGCTCTTTCTGATTATTATGGGATAAGTTAGATTATTATTTCCGTAATTCTGTAATTCAGCCCTGGAGAACCTGGTTCTACACATGTAAACAAATCTCAAATTCTTCAAAAAAAACTATTAAATCTAATGTGTTAGCATTATTATTCATAGCATCTAGCTTTCTAAAAGCTATAATTCCCCTGCTCTCCCAAAAAAACAGACCTGTCTTCTCTTATGCCAGAGAGGGCTCCATTGTCCTTTTTTTTTTCTCCTTTGTCATTCAATTTAATTCAACAAACATTTTATTAAACACCTACTACATACAAGTCACAAGGCCCCTTGTGGCATAGTGGATGGAGAACTGCTCTTAGAGTCAGGAAGAGTTGGGTTCGAGTTCTATGCCTGGCATATACTGAATGAGTGACTTTGGGTGTGTAATTTCTCAGTGCCCCAGGCAACCTTTCAGTCTGCATGGGAAGAAAGAACTTCAACATCAGTTCACTATTCCATTGAAATCACTGGTATTTACTTCTTACATTAGATTTTGTTTTATTTTACTTAAACTGTGCCCCCATGCTATCTGGCCACAAGGCATACTGATCATTAAATTGTTTGATAGTCTATGGAGTTGTATCACGCATGAGATTGGAAAAGCACCAACATGACCTTGGCAGCCCAAGAAAGACAGTTCTTCTGATGGACGGAGTCTTTGGGCTGGGTCTGGTCCCACACTGTGCCTTTTGAAGTGCTCCAGCCCCTGAAAAGCAAGGGGCCTGCCTCACTTCCTTTCTCCAAAGAGGTGTGTTTGCTCGGTTCCAGGGGGCAGCTATTAGCTAACCCCATCATCAGTTCCCCCTCATCCCACTCCCACCCCCGCCTGCTTCCTCCCACACCGAGCTATGTTCCTTCACAGACACCGAGGACGAGGACGGCAATTGCCTGACAAATGGCTGAGGAGGTCCTGGGGACGCCCATTTCATTCTGCAGCCTTTATTGTGCCTGCCCTAAAACCAAATACCCAGGCCCCTGTCTCCCTGGTGACACCTGAAGGCCTCCGTTACCTAGCAACCAGGAATAATGGCCCCTGGGAAAAGCACATACAGTTTGGGGAAGGGCAGACTTTTCTCTGAGCTCCTGGGTATCACCAGGAGCTCTTAGCTTTTGCAGGCAATGTCTGGAGGGAAACTCAAGCTGCTTGGTGTATTTGGTCTTTGGTCCCCACCACCCCACTGTAACTTTTGAGATGCATTAACTCTCCCAAGCGAGGAGGCAGTTTACCCACCTGTGGAGTTATTAGCTGGCTCTTAATGGGGACAAAAGCCTCTTTCAGATTTTCTCCCTTCTCTCTTTCTCCCTTGGCCCCTTCCAAACTCTCCTCCTTTCCCTCCTGCGGCTGCCTCAAAACACTTGATCTTCTTTCCTGCACATTCACCTTATGCCTGCAAAAAGGGACTTGTTCTTTCTCATTCAGTGGTCTAAAGAGTCACTTTTTAGTACAAAGGCATTGACATCATGCCTCTGTTCAATTAAATGGCTCCCTATTGCCTGCCAGGTAAGGTAAAAATTCCTCTACCTAACATTTAAAGTCTTCCACAATATTGACTTAAGGAATATATTTCTTAAGTGAGACTGTGCCAACTGCTGGATATATAATAATAAAAAGCCCACATCCCCAGACACCAAGATCTATTAACAGCATCTGATGTGTATACAGATAATACAAAGTAGTGAGAGATGAGAAATAAAAGAAACATCCATTCAAAGTACTCTATGAATCTGGTTCTCCATCTCTCCAATCTCATCCCATAATGTTCATATCATTTTTCTTTAAGTATTTTATGCTTCAACCAAATTAGATTATGCTCTGTTCCCCAAATACACAAAGCATTCCAATTCCTTTTCTCAAGCTATCCCTAAATCTGTTCTGTCTGACCTACTGTTGAATTCATTCCCATTTAGAGCATAATTCCAAAGCTACAAGTTTTTCTTAAACTCCTTAGTCAGTAATAATCTTCTCCCCTCAGACTTCACATAGCACTATTTTGCAACTCAAATGCACTTAACTAATGATAATGTGTATTACAGATAACTCAATGTATTTCCCCCCCTTCTAGGCTGTATCTTTCATGTGTGGGAGAAGGTGTCATCTAATTTTTGTAACACGTCCAGCACCTGGCCCCATGTTCTACATGTAGCAGACATATGGTAAAATTCTGTCATTGCTCCCAGGTTAGTCACTGAGATCTATCAAAGCTGGAATCCAGACCATCGGATTCTAACATCATAAATAAGGTGCCAGGTGTAGAGGTCCTATCACAACCCCTCTTGACTATAGGAAGTTAGGTCTCCTCTCCCCAATTCAGTGAAGGCTGAGACTCTGAAATAATGATTGAAAAATTACTGGGAACCTTCCTCGAATGGAGTATTTCATCTGTCCCTAACAGAAATCTCTGTTATCTAGCCCTAAGTTCTAAAATTCTACAAAATCTACATTAATGCCACATAAACTAGATTCTATTTTGAATAGAACCATTTTTCTCAAATAACTTTTACCTGTGATATTTAGCACAGCACATACTGCCTTGGTAATGACCCTAACCCTCTCCTACTATTACCAAGGTGAACAGGAGGAAAGGAAATCATATTCTACCCATTTTATAGCTGTAAAACATTGCTATCTACAAGGAGGAAAAGTGTTTGTTTGAAGTCAAACAGTAGGGAAATGTCAAAGTTAGCAACGACAAGAAGTTTTGTACATGCTAACCACAGACAATTCTGTAAGCAGAAGGATCCAGGAAAGGAGTAAAAACCCAAGCCAGAGGACAGAGTAGGCAAAATCCAGAAAAAATGAGGGGTCCTGGACCAGAAAGGAGAAGAATAAATGAAATCAAACAAAGAGATATAGGTTATCCTGCTAGCAACTGAAGAGGGCAGACTAGGAACTGAGGAGGGTTCCATCTAAGCAGGAGTATGGCAGGATGTCAAAGGGTTAGTCAGGCTAGGTGTCCTAAAACAATAGCATTTAAGGATTGGAAGGGATATTCTGGATTAACATCTTAAACCATAAAACAAGGTAAGTCAAGTTTCCTACCTTATCTACAGAAATCAGAGCCTATGGGATCAAACTTTGCCTCTGATACCACCTGCAGATCAGTCATTCAACCTTCCTCTTAGGGCTTGGTTTCTCATCTGTAAAATGAGGGATTGGAACTCACATCCTCCTGTCTTCTCCAGCACACTGCTCCCTCTCTAGCCATATTCTTTCATCTTTAATCATTCCCTTTCTACTGGTTCCTTTCCTTCTGCCTTCAGACACAACCATGTCTCTCTTTAAAAAAATAAAAGTAAAAAACTTAGTTGATCCTACCATCCCTGCCAGCTCTCATATTCTCTCTCCTCTCCTTCTGGACTAAAATCTTCTGAGAAAATTCGACATTATATACTTCCACTTCCTTTCCTCTTCTAAATTCGCAGCCATCTGGCTTCTGACCTCATAATTCAACTGAAACAACTCTCTCTAAAGTTACCAATGATCTTAGTTGCCAGACTTAATGGTATTTTCTCAGTCTTCATCCTTCTAGCTCTATCTGAAGCCTCTGATCCCACTTATCACCCTCTCCTCCTGCCTATTCATTCCTCTCTTGAGTTTTTATAGCACCGTTCTCTCTTAGTTTTCCTCCTTCACATCCAACCACTCCTTCTTAGTTTCCTTTGTTCAGAATTTTCATCCAGGTCATGCCTGCTGTGAGAGCAAGAACACCACAAAGTTCTGTCCTGGACATCCTTTCCTCTCTCTATAATCTCTCATCTGGTGATCCTATTAGCTCCCATGGGTTCAATAATCATATATATGCAGATGATTCAGACATATATGTATATATTTATATGTATATATGCACATCTACACATATATGTATTGCATGTATGTGTGTATGTATACATGTGTGTATATGTCTACATCCAGTCCAGCATCACCACCTGTCTTTTAGATGTGACAAACTGGATTTCCCTTCGGTATCTGAAACTCAACATGTCCAAAACAGAACTCATTTTCTCTACTCCAAAATTCTTCAAAACTTCCCTGTTCCTATCAAGGGCACGATCATCTTCCAGGTTACTCTGGTTCACAATCCCAATGTCGCTCTTGATTCCTCAAATCAAACACCTCCTTCTACAAAAGGCAAGAAGCTGATCCCCTCAACTGCTAGAATTTTCCCTCAAAGATTATCTTCCTTCTATTCTGTGTATATCTAGTATGTACTTATGTATTTGCATGTTGTCACCCTCATTAGAATGTCATCTCCCTGAGGGCAGACATGGTTTTGCCTTTCTTTGCATAACTAAGCCCTTATCTCAGTGCCTGGCAGAGAGTAATCATTTAATAAAAGTTGACTGACTGATCCTATGGTCATTAAGATTTAATTTAATTTAATTCCCTCATTTTGCAAACTGAGAACCAGAAGAATGAAGTGACTTGCTTAAAATCAAGTCAGTCAAAAATAATAAAGCAGTTGAAGGTTTACAAAGTGCTTTCCATACGTTACCCAAACCTACAGCTCTCCTGATGCCAAGCCTCATCCTCTTTCCACTCCACCAAGAGTGCCTTACATAACAGTGCTTTACATCTGTAGAGCACCTTTCCTTGGCTTCTTACAAGCAGGCTTGTGCAAATATTATTATTCCCATTTGACAAAGATATTAAGAGGCTTGTCCAAGTCATGCGAGTAATAAATGGCAGGGCCAGGCCACAAACTCCAAATCTATTGCTCCTTTCACCGCCCTACTGTAATGTGTTAATGAGTCTCCATGCCTGTGGTCAGCAAGTGGTCAGTTGGTTAAAACATGGTGCCCACTAGGATATTTTCTGTTTATTTACCACATGTCCTGATTTGTTACGCTCAGATCTGTGGCCACAGATGGCATCCCTAGCCCTAGTCAGCATTCCCATAAATCTATGCCATCAGTTACTAGGGGGATTAAGTGACAGGGCATAAAAGATCAGCAAAAATTCATTACCATTCCTGGGAAGGAGAGGAAACAGTGACATCATGCAAAGCCGTATTATTTTAACACCTTTCTTCATTTCTTTGTCTATAGGCATATGCCCTCCACTGAAGTCCTACTTAGATGTTTTATTACAGTACAGCAACAACTCTGTCTAGGATTGTTAAGCAATGTAAATACATGAATGCCGTGCCAGGGGAGTCCGAGCCCTGGAAGATCCTACCAAGTTGGAAAGGCCTCAAATGTGGACTCAGTAATAGCCATTCTGCCTGTTATCTGAAGGCCAACCTAGCCTAGCTTCAGAAAGACTCATGATCAAAGAGCTAGTCACTAAGTACTAAATTGTTTTGGCCACAGCAACTCAAGAAAATACTCTGCTAAGGTACAGAGGGGTTGAAATCTTCATTGGCAAAAGAAGTACCTGTACCAATGGAACCAAGGATCCTTGAGTACGTGTACACATATATTACACATATTTGTGCTTTTATGTGAATCTGTGTCTGTCAGTCAACTGTCAATTTGTTAAGTGTCTGCTATGAATGTTTATATATTATGGCAGTTAGTGCAGAAAGGGACCTCAGTTTGTTTTAAACAGTTGAAGAAAGTAAAGCCCAAAGTCATCTAGCTTGGGGCAGCTAGGTGTCGAAGTGAATAGAGTACTGGCCCTGGAGTCAGGAGGACCTGAGTTCAAATCCAGCCTTAGACACTTGACACACTAGCTGTGTGACCTTGGGCAAGTCATTTGACCCCAATTGCCTTGCCTTCCCCCCTCCAAAAAGACCAAAAAAAAAACCAAAGTCATCTAGTTAGATATTGGCAGAGACAAGATTCAAACCCAGTCTTCCAAATCTAAGTCCATTGTTCTTTTGATTGCATAATACTGCCTCTCTCTCTATGTCTCAGTGTATAATTTCTCACTCTACCTGTCTCTGACCTAAGGAGAACAGGCAATGTAAAAGACTCCCATTGCGGCAGGTAAGAGGGAGGGTGGAGAAGATGGAGAAGAACAGGACTCCCCATCCCCCACCACAGTCCATGATGTAGTGTCAGCAAGCCCATAGCGTCTCGCTGAGAGCAGTGGAAGAATGAGAAAGCAGGCAGAAACAGAGGTGAGATATAGGCAGAGAAATACTTAAACTGGTACCTGGTGATTGGTTAGGAGGCTTGAAGCAATTCCTTCCTGGTAAAATAGTGGTGGGTTGGGAAAATAGAAATAATTTCCTACTTGGCTGCACTGATTGTTTGGGAGGCTGCAAGAAATTTCTTATTCAGCACCAGTGATTGATTGGAATAATAGAAACAATTTCATACTGGCCAGCAGGGATTGGTTAGGAGACTAGAAGTAATTTCTTACTAGGTACAGGTGATTGGTTGGAATGATTAAAAAACAATTTCTTACTGGCCAGCAGTGATTGGTTGGAAGACTAGAAGCGATTTCTTACTAGGCCCCAGTGACCAGGCTAATAGAATCAATTTCTTACTAGGTGGCAGTAACTAGATGGAATACTAGAAGAATTCCTTACTGGATGGATGTCAGTGATTGGTTGGGAAGCTGGGAATCAGTTTAGAGCAAATCTCCCTACTAATCACTGTGAATTGGTCAGACATCGAGGAGTCAGACATCTAGGGGAAAAAAAAACACAACAGATATTGTTGAAAGGCCAAAACCTCCACTGGGAAAGAGCAAGGCAGAACCAGTCCCAATGTAGAAACCAGACATGCATGGTTCAACAGTTCAGTCTAAGCTTGGTAATATCCTATCAGCCTCTCAAGGGACATGAGCTCTGAATTCCCCTAGCACTTCCCATGAACCTACCTCTCTTATTAGACTTTCACAATTCAGTCTGTATTAGATTTACTTGTGTATATTTCTTATCTTTTATACTAAAAAAAAAACCGCCTTAAAGACAAAAGAGGGATTATCTTCTTCCTTGTTTTCTTCTATACCACCTACCCCAATGCAAGGGACATGGTAGGTGTTCACTAAATATTTGTTGAATGACTCTTAGAGAGAAGACATGTTCCTTATTGCTGCCTAATGAGCTGAGGCTCAGGCTCCTACTGTATTCCCCAAAAGGGATTGTTCAACAAGCAGGAGGGAAATCTGAAGAAACCCATTTAAATAGCCATGACTACTTCCTGCCTCCCATTTCTAGAAAAATGAGAAAGGGCCGTCTTTGGTTACAAATGTTTCCCTTAGGCATAGTAAAAATTAATCCAGCTTTTCTTGTGTTTAAAACACACACACACACACACACACACACACACACACTCACACACAATGAATAGGAAGGAAGACCTCAGGGAGTGATGGTGAAGAGACAGCCAGTATACTCTAATCCACAGGGCAGGCTGTTTAACTGCCTAGATCCCTTAACTAATGATAGTGGGGCTTAATTTAAAGATGGAGTCACTAGATGGGCGATAGATAGATAGATAGATAGATAGATAGATAGATAGATAGATAGATGGAGATATATTTATGTGAACATCTGTATCTGGCAATGAGGAGAAACAAAGAACTCATTAAGGAAGGCAAATTCTGGAGAGCTGATCCCTCCCCTTCTTAAACTAAAAACCCCTTCTCTCTCTGACAAGCATAACTACATCACTTCTGCCCACTCCCAAAATATTCTTAAAGATTAACAATGATCTTTAAATGAGTGAACCTTTTCTGTTTAATAAAAGGTTTAATTCCAAAGTCTATAAAGTCTATAGTCACATTCTTCTTGCACACAAAGTCAAACCGTATTCTATGGTGCAATGATGAAGATGACCAGGCAGAGACAACTAGAATCAGGGTTCTTACAACTGTACTTTAGTCCTATGTGCTCATGAGTACAAGTTGGTATCAAAAAGGCAAGGGAAGGAAAAAGACCTATATGTACAAAAATATTTATAGATGCTCTTGGTGAAGGGGTGGAGGGCAAGAAGAACTGGACTTCAAAGGGATACCTGTCAATTAGGGAATGGATGAACAATTATAGTATATGAATGTAATGGGTCAATATTGTGCTATAAGAAACAATGAAAGGGATGGTTTCAGAAAAACCTGGGAAGATTTGTATGAATTGATGCAGAGTGCAGTAAGCAGAATTAGAACAATTTCTATAATAACAACATTATACAGACAACTTTGAAAGGCTTAACTCTGATCAACACAATGACCAACTGGTGCTTCCAGAAGGCCAATAATGAACCATGCTACCCACCCACCTCTCATCAGAGAGATGATGAATTTAAGATGCATAATGAGACATATATTTTGGGGACATGGTCAATAGGGGAATTTATTTTGTTTGACTATGTATATTTGTTACAGGAGTTGTTTTGTTCAGGGACAGGGGAAAGAAAAGAAAATAGATTTTTTTTTGTTTATTGGAAAAATACAAAAAAGTAGGGAAACATAATAAACTGGAACTCAGAAAAGCATTTCTCCTCAGTAAGCTAACTGGGTAACTGTCAAAGTCGAAGACTCAGTCAAAATCTGTACTTATTATAGTTAACCGAATAGTGATCCATATAATAAACAAAAGCAGCACTACAGTGAGACTACCACAAGAGATATAAAGTCCGCTGGCTGATTTAACTAGAGCTCCCTTTTAGCACAAAATCAACAGACTGCTCTGACTGCAGAATGTTCCCTGCTTTTCATTAGCATATATGTAATATGTATATTCTTCATAATCAGTTAATGTATATGAGGGACCCCAATTCTTGTGAGATGTTATGATTGAGAATTCAAATCAACAAAAACAAGCCATGACATTGTACAGGTTCTCCAATACAACAAGATAACAGCAGTGGTTTACAAGGTGATGCCGACTTTATGAAACCACTCTCCAAAAGAGTGAGAGAACTCTACATGTTGGTATACAATTAAAACACCACTCTACATACTGGATCACACCTATGAAAAGTGAAATTTATAAATTATCCATTCAATAAATATTTAGCAGGTGTCCTGCTATGTAATGTTTCCTTCCTCAAGCAGTTTAAGTATCATATCTCCCCAGTAAAATATAAGCTCCTTGAAGGAAGGGACTTTTTTTTTAGTTTTGTCCTGATAGCCCTCTTCAGCATGTAGCAAAGGGTCTTGCACATAGAAGACAGTTGATAAATGCCAGTTGGGTGGAACTGGATTATCTATGTGTAAAGCACCAAATGGCACACAAAAACTAAATAAGATATGTTCCTTAACCTCAAGGAATTATCCCTCCCTGCCAATGCCCCATTAAAAAAGCCCCACCAGAACAGGACTTCCGCAGGGCTCCAGCTACCACCTCCTCCAATTCATGTAAAAGGCAACTCCAAAGAAACTTTGGAGCTACAGAACCCACAAAATGACACAGAGAAGCTAACCTCCCGCTGAGGACACCCCAGTAGGCCAGCAGGAAGCAGCCTGCACAGTGCTCTGGGAGCCAACCCCAGCCCTGCAGGAACCAGAAGTTTTAGCTTCAGGGCAGGTCTGACCAGCCACCAGCTAGAGGGACTTCAGATCACCAGCAGCTGTGGTGGTTTTCAGAATTATCAGCACATAGAGGCTAAGGACAAAGTGAGAGATAAGTGCAGTGTGGACTTTGGGATTCAGTAGTTAGGGGGTGCAGTCAGCTTCTGCCCCTGGGGCAAGTGGCTGAGGCTCTGAGGCCCTGCAGCTGCAGTCACGTGGCAGCTTCAGCTCCTGGCCTGCAGATTGTAGGGGGACCAAGCAACCAGTCTAAGGGGTAATCGCTCTTGCTTTAACCTGCTTAGATCTGGACTGTGGTCTAGGGTGGAGGTCCTGGGGTGTGCAACCAGCTTGCCAGAGCTTGTGAAGGCTTCAGAGAGGGCACCCAACTAATACCTTCAACAGCTGAGAAAACCCCAGCAATTGGGACTAAGCTCCCCTGTCTGGTAGCAGAGTCCTACTGTGGCAAAAAGTCCAAAAGTCAAGTAATTGAGTAGCAACATGAGCAGGCAAAGGAAGCAAAGCAAACAGAGCAATACAACTTTACACTCCTATTTGGGGGACAAAAAGGATCAAAGCATGGAATAAAAGGAAGATAGTGAAGTCAGAACTCCTGCACCAAAAGCTTCCAAGAAAAATACGAGCTGGTTACAGGCTATAGAGGACCTTAAGAAGGATTTTAAAAACCAAATAAGAGAAGTGGAGGAAAAATTGGGAAGAGAAATGAGAACAATGCAAGAAAATTATGAAATGAGAGTCAACAACCTGACTGAAAAAAAAGACATCCTAAAAATAGATTAACTCAAATGGCAAAAGAGGCTCAAAAAAGGCAATGAGGAGAAGAATGCCTTACAAAGTCGAATTTGCCAAATGGAAAAAGAATCTCAAAAGCTCATTGAAGAGAATCATTCCTTCAGAATTAGATTGGAACAAATGGAAGCTAGTGACTTTATGAGAAATCAAGATACTATTAAACAGATCCAAACAAATGAAAAAAATAGAAGGCAATGTGAAATATCTCATTGGGAAAACCACTGACCTGAAAATAAATCCAGGAGAGATAATTTTAAAATTATTTGGACTACCTTAAAGCCATGATCAAAAAAAGAACCTAGAAATCATCCTTCAAGAAATTCTCGGGGCAGCTAGGTGGCACAGTGAATAGGGCGGCTAGTTGGAGCAGTGAATAGAGTACTGGCCCTGGAGTCAGGAGGACCTAGGTTTGGATCCGGCCTCAGACACTTAACACACACACACACACAAAAATAAACCTATCCATGTGACCTTGGACAAGTCACTTAATCCCAACTGCCCTCCAAAAAAAAAGGCAAAAAAAAAAAATTCTCAAGGTAAATTGCCCTGATGAACCAGAGGACAAAATAGAGCTTGAAAGAATCTACTGATTGCCTCCTGAAAAAGATCCCAAAAAGAAAACTCCTAGGAACATTATAGCCAAGTTCTGGAATTCCCAGATCAAGGAGAAGATATTATAAGCAGCCAGGAAGAAACAATTTGAATATTGTGGAAACACAATCAGGATAACACAGGATCTGGCAGCTTCTACACTGAAGGATCGAAGGGCTTGGAAAATGATATTCCAGAGGTCAAAGGAGCTGGGATTAAAACCAAGAATCACCTACCCAGCAAAACTGAGTATCATATTTCAGGGGGGAATATGGTCATTCAGTGGAATAGAGGACTTTCAAGCATTCTTGCTGAAAAAACAAGAGTTGAATAGAAAATTTGACATTCAGATACAAGAAGCAAGAGAAGCATGAGAAGGTAAACAAGGAAAAGAAATCATAAGGAACTTATCAAAGTTGAACTAACATTCCTACATAGAAAAATGATAATTGTAACTGATGAAACTTTTTTCAGTATGAGAATAGCTGAAGGGAATAGAAATAGATAGACAGATAGATAGATAGATAGATAGATAGATAGATAGATAGATAGATAGATAGATAGATAGATGATAGATAGATATAGATACACATACATATATATGTCTATATAGGAGGGTATATGGGTGTATTAATGCATATGTAAATTATATGTATATATATGTTTACAGGTATACATAGACAGAGGGCACAGGACCAATTTAATAGGAAGGGATGATACTTATAAGGTGAAATTAAGAGGTGATAGAGGAATATAATGAGAGGAGTGTAAGGGTTATGGGATTTAAAGATCTTCCATGCCCCATGGACGTGCTGACATAACAGAGCAAGAGAAAGTGGAAAGCGAGAAAAAGTGAAAGCCGAGCTAACGGTCCTGCGGTTGGCAGTTGGCGGTTGTGGTTGCGGTTGCCCTTTTTTTTTTTTTTGAGTTAGGACCCCTGCTGAGCACTGCCAGGGGCCAGAGCTGCTGGGAGCAGGACTTTCTGCTAAGGACTCCTGCTGAGCACTGCCGGGGGCCGGAGCTGCTGGGAGCACGCTTCCCGGACGCTGGGTGGTTGCTGTGAGTGGGGAGAGGAGGACCTTTGCCTGAGGTAGCCTGTTCTGTTTTAAAGGCTTGAAAATGTGGGTGCTTTCTACTTTATCTACCTGTGCCAATATCATAACTACTCTGATGGCTTTCACTTTCTGGTTTGGGGACTCAGTCTTTTGGTATCTTAATAAATTTTCTAGTTTATTTCCCCAAATGGCAAACCTGACGTATTTTGTGATGGATAATTATATCAGCATATTTGTAATCTCTATAGGCATTGTGAATATGGCATTGCTGATACAAGGAGATGGAGAGAGACAGAATGGGGTAAACTATCTCATATGGAAGAGGCAAGGGAAAATGGTTACAATGGAGGGGAAGAATAGGAAGGCAAAAGGGAATGGGTCAACCTTATTCTCATTGAATTTGGCTTAGGGAGGGAATGACATACACACTAAATAGGGTATCTCACCCTACAGAAGAGTAGGGGGGAAGGGGATAAGAGGTGGGATGATAGAAGGGAGGGTAGGCTGGGGGGAGAGAAGTTGGAAGCACCCACTTTTGAATAGCGACAGGATCAAAGTAGAGAATAGAGCAAGTGGGAGGTGGGATAGGAGGGAGGGAAATATACTCAGTCTTTTACAATATATCCACTATGTAAAGGTTTTACATAGCTACACATGTACAACCTATACTGAATTGCATATCTTCCCAGTAAGGGTGGGTGACAAGGGAAGAAGGGAATGAATCTGGAATTCAAAGTTTTAAAATCAAATGTTTAAAAATATATACATATACTATCATTAATATTATTTTTCATGTAACTGAGAAATAAGATATACAGGCACTGGGGCATAGAGATCCACCATGCCCTACTGGAAAAGTTGAAGGGGGTATGAGAGAAGATATGGGAGAGAGCAGATTAGAGGACGGGATATCCAGCGGGATTGCTATTTTGGGGTGGTGGGTAGGGGAAAAGAGGGGAGAAAATTTGTAACTCAAAATCTTGTGGAAATGAATGATGTAAACCAGAAGTTAAAGCATTGGATTAAAAGAAAAAAGAAAATAACCTTTTCCACTTAGGAAAAAAAAAGCCCCACCAGTGCCCAATTAGAAGACCATTTCTCTACAAACACTCTTCAGGGAAGCTGAAGCTAAAGAAATAGTTTATGGTCATGGGTAGCTGCCATTTTGTTTGTGAACTCCATGCCATCAGTGAGACTTGGGTGTTCACAGGAACTTTCAGTGCACCAGATATAACTTCTTGACTTCACTCTTCTCCCAAATGAGATTCTATCAATAAGAACACTGAATTTGACATCAGAACTGGGTTTGAGTTCTAGCTGAGACACATGAATAATACACTTAATTTCTCAGACCCCCACACCACCTATTGCCTCCTCTGTAAAATGGAGATAATAATTGTACAGCCTGCCTTTTCCTGAGAATCTGTATCTCAAACAAGATAATTCAGCCTTAGACAATAGACAATCTCTGAGCCTCAGTGTCCTCATGCATAAAATGTGGACAAATGCACTCTGACTACCTACCTCATAATGTTGTTCTGTTCTGGTGAAAGCATTTCACAAGAGGTCATAATACCTTACCTAGACAGCACGGCTAGTTTGACAGTGTGCCTTCTTCACAACAGTACTGTGACTGCAAGAATCATTGTCTCCTTCTACAAATGAGGCCCAGAGGAGTTGTGACCAGGGTCACAAACTTGAGTGTCTGAAGTGGGATTTGACTTCCAGATGCCTAGACTCCAATTAGGGTTGCCATCCTGCTCAGATACTTCATTGTGCTATGTGTTCTATTAGATTGTAAGTTCCTTGAGGGTAGGTGCTATCTTTTGCCTCTCCAGGGCTTAGCACAATGCCTGGCATACGTTAGGTACTTAATAAATGTTTGAAATCAATATTGCTGTGTTCTCAAAGATGCCACCAATGGGGCAAAAATTCTGGCAGTCTTCACTGAATTCTCTATATTTGGGCCTAGCGACTCGACCATAAATCTGTTTCTGAGTACTACCTAGGTAAGTTCAGAGAAGCTCACTTCCAGGTTTGTTACATCAATTGATTACGCAATCAACAAATATTTATTAAGCATTTACATTATTCCAAGTAGCTGGGCAGTTGTGTGGCAGAGTAGATAGAGTGCCAGGTCTGGAGTCAGGAAAGCCATCTTCCTGAGTTCAAATCTAGTCTCAAACACTTACTGACTGTGTGACCTTGGACAAGTCACTTAACTGTTTGCCTCAGTTTCCTCATCTGTAAAATGAGCTAGAGAAGGAAATGGCAAACCACTCCAGCATCTTTGCCAAAAAAAAAAAAACAAAAGAGAGATCACAAAGAGTAAGACACAACTGAAACAACTACACAACAACCTATTCTAGACACTGTGCTAAAAGCAGAGATACAAAGAAAAGTGAAAAACAATCGCTGTCCTCAAGGAGCTTATATTCTAATAACAGAAATAACACCTAAATAATATATAATAATAAATAAATAATAAGGGAAATAATACCTAAATAAATAGAGAAATATATACAGTAGATGGAAGGTAACTTTAGGCAGGAAGGTTCTAGCAGCTGATAGGGTGATGACTAGGAAAGGCCTTGGCTGCAAAAATTGGTCTTAAAAGACCAACTATCAAATCATTAAATTAAGAAGGACTGAAATCTGCATCAATGGACGGAAAACCCTTGCCTATAAACTTACAGATCCTTTCAATATTGATGCATTATAATTATTATTATCATCATTATATTCAATAACTATGATTTCCTGGCTTCCTGTTGGTTCAAGACACCCATGTTTATCTTGTTCCTCATAAGCACAGAAAAAACCCGTTATTACTGACCCAGTACGAAGAACTTGGGTCAATGTACTTCAGGGGCCCCACAGTAGTACTCCTCATAGAACCGCTATCATGCCAGAGAAGAGCAAAAACAAATCTGCACCTAAAGAAGGGTACAGATGGTACTTGCAGACCAATTTCACAATCAACAGTGGCACTTAACAGGAAACCAAAGGGAATGAGCCTCAGTAGCCAGTTGTGTAAACGACCTTCCCACAGGCACTGAGTCCTCTAATTCCATATCCAATTGACTGTGAAAGATGCTGTTAAAAATAATCAATAAGTGACTAATTCAGCTGCATGCCTGCTTACACAGTTTATTATAAGCTCCTGCTTTTAATGATTTCTTTGTTTCCCATAAATTGGACTGAAATAGGGAAAAAGGTTTTTCCCCCTGAGTGTATCAT
The DNA here is from genome assembly GCF_028583685.1 of Petaurus breviceps papuanus. Lineage (NCBI taxonomy): Eukaryota > Metazoa > Chordata > Mammalia > Diprotodontia > Petauridae > Petaurus > Petaurus breviceps. The sequence continues at coordinate 1,953,469 of NW_027187330.1, forward strand.
CTCACAACTATGGATTTTTACTCTATTAATTGGACTTTTTCAGAAGCAGCATGGTGTTAATGGATAGAAGCACAGAAAAAAACTTGGGTTCAAATTCTATCTCTGACGCATATTAGTTATACTATGCCATGCCGGATGCCAGAGGCAAGTCTCTCTAACACTAATTTATAGATAAGTCTCCAGTTTACATTGGCAGGTGTAGTTTTAACACCAGGAATTTTCCATAAAACATTAAATACAAAAAAAAAACATTAAATCCCAGGTCTAGACAAAAAAAAAGTTTGGAAAACAGATGTATTTTTTCCAATATACTTTTCAGAAATGAGATAAGTTACTATACAGAATCTTAGAACCAAGGGAAAAAAATCTTAGAAATCCTCTACTCCAACTTCCTCTCCCCCTTCCATTTTAGAGAAGAGGAAAATGAGTCCCAAAGAGAAAATAACTTTGTCCCAAGTCATGAAGCTAGCGAAACCTCAAACCCAGGTCTTTGGATTTCCTTTCCAGGATACCATACATAATCCAGTTTCTTTGATTCACACAACCAAGCTCAAAGAGAGGACAGGGTACATCTCATCCCATTATAGAGATGGGAAAGTTAAATGGCATGGCATGTTTGAAAAGCAGATCCCATGTCAGAGTCAGGGCAGGACCTCAGCATCCTGCTTTCTGCCTGCAGGCCAGCTCTCCTTGGGAAATGGCCTGTGTTAACAAGCCAGAGAACAAGTAGCTGCTGTCCAAGCTACACAGCCAACGGGAATTTAACAATCCATTAAGATTTTGCCAGCTCAGTGTGGAGTGAGAGGCTTTAAAGAGGCTGCCGTTGGATTTATCTTCATGAAGACACAATGCCCATTTAGATTATACTTCAGAAGAATCTCCTAACAGCAGAGACACTCTCTTCTTTCTTAAGGGCTAGAACATAGTCCCAGTAGTACAAAAATAAGTGGCTCACTTGGTGGAGACAGAGTACATGATGACAAAAAAATGGAGGGGAGGAGGTCTTTTATTAGAGCAAAGGATAGAATTCATTGGAAGTCATTTCTCTCTGAGACTCAGTTTCCTTATCTGTAAAATGAGAGGAACCATAGGATAATAAATCTGGAACTAGAAGAGAGACCGTAGAGGCTGTCAAACCCAACTCTGCCTTCCCATTTTTGCAGATGAGGTCACTCAGGCCCAGAGAACTTGTCCAGGGTCAAGTCACTTGATTAGCTGACTAGTCACTTAACCAGACAACACTTAGGAGCTCACATGAGGCTTGAACCCAGTCCTCTGGGCTCCAAGTTCAATGGCTAAGGTCGCATTCACATCTAAACTTTGGCAAATTTGTGCCTCTAGAATGAATGGTCTGGAAAGGACAGGCAGTGGGAAGTTTGGGAGAAAAACATGACTGTCTGGGATTCTACTCTCTATGTGCCATGGAAAGGAAAGAAGACAAAATATACTACAGCAGGAAGCTGTTCTATGGTTTCTTCCAAGATAGCTCTTGGGAAACACTGAGATCACTGCCCCACATGTGTGCACATGGGACAGTGAACACACCTGCTTAAAACTCCAAAAGAATAACAGAATGATTGATTTAGGACTGGAAGGAATCTTAGGAGGTCTTCTATTCCATCCTTCTTGCTTTAGAGAGGAAGAAACTAGGGCCGAGAGAGGCTAACTTTTATAAGGAACACGTAGAGTTCCACAGGCCACAAACTACGGAAAATATCGGTCCCTTTGGCAGGTCAGTGAGCCAGTAACACGAGAAGTTTGCCTAAGTTCTCTACCTCCACGTGCACAAAGGGAATGTGGCCCTCCCCTATTTCATAAACATTGGGCAGAAGACATTCTGAACTCCTTCTTCTGCCATCCTCCAGACACCTCTAGGAAGTCAGAAGACACTCGGACACGGCTGAGTTCTCTGAGGATGGGGGAGAAGGAAGGGTCCTCTGGGAGGGAGGACTTCGGGTCTGGGCAAGTTGCCAGCATAACTGGAACCAGAGTGGGTTTCACCAATTTCAAACTTTTTGTATTTGTTTCTGGCACTCAGCCCGAGGCTTTGACTTCTACAGGGGCTTCTCTCTCTCCTCCACCCCCCTTCTTCCCCCCAAATCCTGCTGGGTTCTAAAGGACCAGTGTGGCTCTCCTTTTAACTGCCCCTCATCCTGGCCACATCTCTGGAAGCCAGAGAATTTCTTGTAGTTTGGCTGCGAAGTCTCCATTGGTGGGTAAGAGAACAAGGGTGAGAGCGTCCCCCCTGTCTCCGTGCCAAAGTGGGGGGGGGGGGGGAGGAGGTGTCACATCAGGATAATTTATCTGCCAGCTTTCCTTAGACTGTGTTTTCCTAGGTAACTTCCCTGCTTATTACTACCTCGTTAGTTTCCATGGGTTTTCCTCAAGCTGTCAAAGGGCCACACTGGCTCTTTGTTATACTGCAGAGGCTCTAGTCTCCACAGGGCCAACCCCTCCCCATCTAGGGGCTTGGAGCTGACCTCCAAAAGTAAAATTGAAATTCTCATTTGTGAAATGCTTCCTCCCTCTCTCCAGCATCCGCCTCCCCTCTCCATGCCCCAGGGCTTTTAGGAAAACAAATCAACCAAAGGGAATTCTCATCTCTGTTTGCACAGCACAAGTGGGGCCCCTGGGAGGCCTTAGAGCCCCCTCACCCTCGGTAAACAAACTTTTCCTCCTTATTGGTATTCAGTGAATACCTTCCTTCTCTGACTCCGTCCATGTTTAGCCTTGAAGCTCTGCTGACAGAGGGGTCTTTGTCAGGGAGTGAGGAGGTACAAACCCTGCAGACCAAATGACTTCAAAGAAGAAATCAGGTCATTTCTAGAAAGGGGCTACATATCATGGTAGCCCTCCTTTAAGAGAGTCAAGAACCAGACTCATCTTGAGAACTTTGCTCAAAGAACAAAACTTCTGGATCTGGCCCAGTGTGCTTTCTGTTACGCTACAATGACCATGGTCTCCCAAAGTGGATAACACTAAAGGCTTGTCTAAATAATCTTGATGTGGTAGAACTTGATTGAATTTAAAATTACTCCAAAAAAAAAAAAAAGTTCAGCCATTACTGAGGCATGTAGCTGGCCCTGGGGATAGGACTGGACTTGGAGTCAGAAAGATGTGAATTCAAATGCTGCCTCAGACACTTACCAGCTAAGTGACCCTGGGCAAGTCACTAACTACTCTGAGTCTCAATATCCTCATCTGTATAACAGAGATAATAACAGTACCCACCTCTCAGGATTGCTATGAGGATCCAATGAGATAATGTGCATAAAGCATTTTGTAAAACTTATTTTTATAAGCTTTACATTATTATTATTATTGTTATCATTAAACAGCTATTATCTATTATTATCATTATTATTAAACAGTTATCTGTTTATTACCATTATCATTATTATTATTAAATAGTTATGTAATTGGTATAAAGTTCTTCACTCTGCCTCCTTCCCACACATCCCTCCTAGTTCTGCTCTCTGGTGCAAAACAGGGTAAGTCTATTCCCTTTTCTGCATATCTGCAGTCATTGAAATACTTTGGCCACATAGTGAGAAGACAGAAATCACTGGAAAAGACACTGATGTTGGGAAAAAATGAAGGCAAAAGGAGAAGAGGGCAGCAGAGGATGAGATGGATAGTGTCATGGAAGCAAGGAACATGAGCTTGGACAGACTTTGGGAGATGGAGGAAGACAGAAGGGCCTGGTATGCTATGGTCCTTAGGGCCACAAAGAGTCAGATACAACTGAACAACTGAATTAAAAATCCTGTCTTTTCTCCTCCAGGCTAAGTATCCCCTGTTCCCTTAACTATCCCTTACATGAGTTGGTTTCCAGAACCTTCACCAGCCCCTGGACATACTTCAGATTGTCAATATCTCTCTTAAAACAAATTGTCCCGAACTCAACACGGTATCTATTCTGTCTATAGTTTGATCAGGGCTGAGTACAATGGGACCATTATTGAATCAGCTTTGTTAGCAGAAGCACAACACTGGTTCATATTAAGCTTAGACTCATCTACAACTCCCAGGTATTTTTTACTATTAATCTAGGTCTCCTCCAACGTGGGGTTTGTACAGTTGCTTATTTTTCTGGACCTAAATGCAGGGCTTAAATTTCTCCTTATTAAATGTAATCTTAATGGTTTCTATTCAAGTGTGTCAAATTATTCCTGAGTCTTACCTCTGTCCCTCCCACCTTTGTATAATCTGCAAATCTGGCAAGTATATCTTATTTGAGTCTTTAACTAAGCCTTTGATAGAAATGTTGACCAAGACAGGGTCAGTGCCAGAGTTTTATGGAGGTCCACCAGAGACTCCTTTCCATGTTTAAATCAATCCATTAGTCAATGTTTTTAGGCAGTCATTCAACTACTTACAAACCCACCTAGTTGTGCTGTCATATCAAATCCAGGTCAAATTTAGTTTTCTGCTGCCCCATGGTCTCTTTCTGTAGCCTTCTCTTTTCTCTCACTTTCTACTAATTTCCACTATTTTCATGTTTTTTCAATCTGCCCCCTATCAAAACTTACTCTATGGAAAGGGTCTAATAAAGTTATTCACCATGAAGCAAAAGTTACTAGTAAGGTGTGTGTAGCCCTCCTAGATATGCTTATATTTCAAGAGGAAAACAAACCATAAATCACAGAGTTGAGACCTTAATGGAGGAATTTTAGAGAGGAGAGACTGGGGAGTGGGGCGTGGCAGAGGGGCTAGTCAGAAGGGAAAAGAATTTTCCTGGCATACTTGAAATCATGTCTCCTCTTAAACCAGCCATGGAACAGCCATCTCACTGGTAGTCCCCAATCTCAGGCCATCATAGCACCTCTGCCCATGAAGACCACTTTTCCCACCTGTGCTGCTGTCAGTTGTAGGGAGATTAGCCCAAGGCTGAGAGGACAGTAGCAGTCCCCTTTAGAGAGGCATACACATTTATCCTGAAATGGACCAAGAACCAAGGACCAAGAAGACGCCTTAGGTAACACCTTCTAGGCTTTTCCTGTCTCCCACTTAGTTCCTACCCCCTAGGTAGCCAGAGTACAGAACATACTCAGGAGACATGTACCACCTTCCCTGGCTACCTAGTCCTCTTGGTTGGGTTCCTGACAGTCAGAAATGGTTAAATAGGGGATAGATGAGACCTTAAATAGACCAGTCAAATAAAGAAAGACTGATCACTATCCTAGGGTAAGTGGAGGCTGGTCTACCTTGCTCCAGTCTATAAGAAGGTTTTCTTCCTAACTCCCCTATTACTATCAAGGATAACACCACCCTTCCATGACCAAGGCACAAACCAAGCTTGGTCCTTGACCTCTCTTTCTCTTTCCTCCTCCTTTCCTCCCTCCTCTCTCCCTCTCTCTCTCCCTCCCTCCCCTCTCTTTCTTTCTCTCTTCCTCTCTCTCCATCTCTCTCTCTTTCTCTTTCTTTGTCTCCTCTCTCCTCTCCTCTCTCTCTCTGTTTCTGTCTCTGTCTCTCTCTGTCTCTGTCTCTCCTTCCTCCTCCCTCTCTCACTCCCTCCCTCCCCCCTCTCTCTTTCTCTCTCTCTTCTCCTGTCTTTCTCTCTCTCTCCCTCTCCATCTCTCCCTTCTCTCCTTCTCCTCCTCTCTCTCCCTCTCTCTCCTCTCTCTCTTCTTTCTCTGTCTCTCTCTGTGTCTCTCCCTCTCTCTTCCATTCTCTCCATCTCTTTCTCTCTTTGTCTCTGTCTCTCCATCTCTCTCCTCCTCTCTCCATCTTTGTCTCTCTCTGTCTCTCTGTTTCTCTGTCTCTCTCTGTGTCTCTCTCCCTCCTTCCCTCCCTCCCTCCCTCCTCACATCCAATCAGTTGCCAAGTCCTGTTGATTTCACCCTCATAACATCTCTCAGATACACCCCTCTTCCTTCTGACCCCAGCCTAGCTCCAGTCTTCATCATCTCATGCCTGGACTACTACAATAGCCTACTGGAGAGTCTACCTGCCTCAAGTCTCTCCCAACCCCAGTGCCTTCCGCCACTCAGCTGCCAGACAGGTCTTCCCAAAGCATAGGTCTGACTACATCACAATGTACCTTCCACCCCCATTCAATAAACTCCATTGTCACCCTAACTCTTGGATCAAACAAAAACCCCTATTTGGCATTCAGAACCCTTCAGAACCTCTCTGGTCTTCTCACACCCTACAGAATTCCATCTACTCTGTGATTCGGTGACACTGGCCTCCTTGCTGTTCCTCACACAAGGCATTCCTGAATCGGGTCATTTTCACTGACTCCTCCATAACTATTTTATTCTCTCCCTCCTCATCTCTGTCTCCTGGCTTCCTTCACTTCCTTCAGATCCCTAAGATCTCACCTTCTGCATGAAGCCTTTCCTGGTCTTCCTTGATCTCAGTGCCTTCCCTCTGAGATTATCTCCAACTTATCCTGGTACATATTTTTTGCACGTGGTTGTTTCTAATGCTTCCTCCATTAGGCTGTGAAAGCCCAGCTTTTGTGCACTTTGGCTTGGGTGTTTTTTGGCCTTCGTATTCCCAGCACTTCTTACAGTGCCTGGCACAAGGCAAATTTTTAAAAAATGCTTGTTGATTTGACTTTGCTGTCCAGGCTGTGTTCCTAAGACATTTGGATGGATGAAAGTCCATATTGATTGATACTGAACTAAATCCTATTAACCTTGATCCCTTGAGGAAATCACTAACTTATTATATTTATTGTTTAAAAGTTTACAAAGCAGGGGCAGCTAGGTGGCACAGTGAATAGAGCACTGGCCCTGGAGTCAGGAGGACCTGAGTTCAAATCCAGCCTCAGACACTTAACACAAAAACTAGCTATGTGACCTTGGGCAAGTCACTTAACCCCAATTGCCCTACCTTCCCCTCTCCAAAAGGCAAAAATAAAATCTCTTTTAAAAATAAAATTAAAAATAAAAAGTTTACAAAGCACATTCCTCACAACCCTATGAGACAGACTGACCAAATATCAGAGACATGGAAACTGTAACTTGCTAATAGTACAATAGCAAGGAGGTATAACGGCTAGAATCTGAATCCAGATTTCCTAATGCCAAGGTCAGGGTGCTTCCCACTAGACCCTACTGTCCATGGCCAGGAACAAAGGGAAAGAGGTAAGGACAGCTGCAGTCACCATTTGCTTCTGTTTATAGGATTTTTTTTAAATGATTGGATCTCATTATCTCACCCAGGCTAGAAGTGCAGTAGTCTGGTCCTACTCTGATCAGTAGACCATAGCCAGACATGTTGTCCCTCCTTTTAGAATGTGAGCTCCCTGAGAAGAGAGACTACCTTATTTTTCTAACTACCTCCTGCACTTAGCCTGGTGTTTAACACATAGGAAGAGCTTAATAAATACCTTTTCATTCATTCATTCGTTTGTTTGTTCAGCTAAGTCAGGAGAGCCTGAGCTCTGGAAGGTCCCATCAATCTGGAAAGTCTTTAAAAAGAGGCCTAGATATAACCTGTCCGTCTGTCACTGAAGAACCAGCCTAGCTAAATGCAGGGAGGCTTATCAATGGAAGTGTGGCCATCAGCCAATGCTTTCCTTTTGGCAGCAGCAATTTATAACCAATCTGTTAAGGCATGAGGTCACAATCTGCATGGGTAGATGGATAAAATCACAGATCTTCGACATCATGAAACTAATCCTCTCATACGTACGACTCTCTCTGCTCATTCCCATCCCCCTGCATCCTCCACCCTCCCAAAATCTATATTCCAGTATAAATTTGGGGGGTGGCGAGTTTTTGTTGCTTGGGAGTTGGGAGCGGGGAGGTGACTACAAGCTCTGCAACTGAAACAGTTTGACCCTGAATCAAGTTTGTGCATTGTAGCTACAAGAATCAGCTAGTGAATACATTTAATCATTGTATTTAAATTCATCAAGCAACACCTGGCAGCTGGTGATCCCTGATGGGAGGGGAAGCTTGGAATGAGTTCGTCTAGCAGTTAAAGATGCTCGTTCTGCTTAGGGAAAGGAGTCATGTGCCTTCAGACTGCTGTCAAAAAAGGCCTGCTATGGGACGGGAATCCACCTCTAGTTCTACTGTAAAGAAAAAGGGAGGAAGCCCCAGGGCTCTGTGAGCTGATCAGAGATGCGGGCAAGGCCTGGAATACAAAAAAAAAAAAAAGGCTCTCTGCTCCTTTAGAGGCAGGACAGCCTGAATCTATGGAGGAAACGACTAGGTGGGATTGACTTAGAATCACAGAATCACAGAATTATTTAGGGTTTAACTGCACCGTAGAGTTCGCCTACCACAGCTGAGCCTCACATGACATTGGAAATTATTTTGATAAATCAAGTAATTTAAGTGAAAGCTGAAGAGCCAGAGGGAAGGATTCGGCCAACCCCTGATTTAGAGGTAATGGCTTCAACTCCCTGAAAATGATTTTTGCCAAGCTGCCTCTGTATCAATAAAATTACACATTCTTCACCCCTAGAAGGAATTTTTTGTATCCAGTGTATTCTTATTTTTAATATTCAGATTTTTTAGATATTCAGTGTTCTACTCAAAGCTAATAATGAAACCAACATTAGAATAAATGATGATTATTAACAGTAAATTAGGAAGAAAGGTACCAAATTCTACTTGGGTGTTTATTTCCATATTTCTTGCTCCAATTGTGTGCCTTTTAAGAGAATATTACCAATATTGGTTAATATTTATGCTTAGGTGTTTTATTTGATTTTTTTAAAGGAAAACTCATGGCTAAGTGTGATAATTTCTCTATTAGCCACATCTATGGGAAGTCTGGCTGTTCTAATTACAAAGTCATAACCATTCACATGAGTAAACATCTTCACTACAGACCAAGCACCTAAAAGGACATGACTAACCTTCTAAGGGTCAAGTTGGCAAGAATGACAAATGCCATAGACCCAAATTACAATCAGAAAATCCAAAACTCTCGCTCTAAAACCCTGAAGTTCTCTCCCTGGGAACTATGTCTCAAGGTGAACCAGTTTGGCTTTCCTGATGGTCTCTGGCTTTAAACACATAGACACTTGTGCACACATAAGGGAGCAGTCAATTTTTGTAGCTCTCCGTATTCACACCCCAATCAACAAGCCCCATCTCAAGGCAACTAGAACTTTAAACATATCTAACAAAAACTAAAGAGATTCCGTTCTTGGTTCAAAATCAGGGTATGTGAATGATCCCAGTCCTTTGAGGACCTTCTTTACATGATTGCCTTTTCCTCAAGTAAACCCAATAAGAATGGTCCTCTTGCCCCTCCCAACCAGGGGCAGCTACATGGATAAAATCCAGGACTTAGAGTCAGGAAGACCTGAGTTAAAATCCTGCCTTGGATACTTACTTAACTATGTGAACCTGGGAAGGTCACTTAACCTTTTTGTACATCAGGTTCCTCATCTATAAAAATAGAGATAATAAAAGCCCCCACCTCACCAGGTTGTTGTGAGGATCAAATGAGTTGGAAGAGCTTTTCAAACCTTAAAATGCTATATAAATGCTAGGTATTATTATTACTATACTTCATACTAGTCATAAAGTCCAGGGACTCATTCATTTGTCAAAAGAGATTTTAAATGCTTTCATTAACATCATGGCAAGTGTATTCAGGAAAGAATTAGGTGAGGTAGTTAAAAATGTCTAAACCCAGCACTGAACTGGGTTTAAACTATCCTCTAAATCTATTTCCTGGAGCACAAATATCAGTAATACTAAGATATATCAGTGAAAAACAAATGTCTGTTGTCAAAGAGATATCGCTGTACATTGCAGACACGAAGAACACCAGAGGAAAGACTCTGGCCAATTATTAATATCTATTTTAGAGGAAATGATTTAAACATAAACAATTATAGCAAGGAGACATGTGATAATAGATGAAATATGAAAGGAAAATATTATGGGTGTTTAGTCATGGATTTCAAACCTTGATAATCAAACTTTATGTAAGCCTCTCACAGAACATAATTTTCCCTTTTGGTCAATCAAATCTTACAGAGCTGATACATATTTCATGGGATTATTAAATCACATTTACTCTTCATTCTATTTTCTCAAAGTAAAACTTCTGGAAAGAAATTTGTTGAAAATTGCCCTAAAACTGCCTTGCAGCCTTTCATTGAAAGCACCAGTTGATATGGTCAAAAGTTGGAGTTCTCCAAAGATTCTCAGAATGTGTGATGCTTTAGAAAAATTGATGAAAGCAAATAATTATTTAGTTAACATATCAGCAGAATGGTTTACACATAAAATATTCTACAGAAGAAAAAGCTCCAAATGGAGTTACAAAGAGTCAGACATAACTGAAATGACTGAACAACAACCATTATGTGAAAGGCCCCAGGGTAGGCTCTAAAGATACAAAGACAACAACAACAACAAAAAAAAAGTGAGTCTCTGCCTTTGAAGAGATAATATTCTCCTATGTGGGGTAGAGACACCATATATAAACAGTTAAGTATATGCATGATGATTTAATGAGGAAGAAAGCTCCCCTACCCATTTCTGAGTATTACATCTTCCAAAAATGTAGCCAATTACATTTTGATGACTTAATTTTGATTATTCAATCTTTTTTGGAGGGGATGGGAGGGAGCTAGAGAAGCAGATGTTCTCAACACAAGTGATTTCTGAAAAGGGAAGTTTTTGCTGCACACAGTTGCAGTTTTATATCTGACCACCTAGAAACTGGCAGTAAATTCAATTTGCTCCATACTGATTCTTGATCTGTTAATCTGTAAAGATGTAGCATTATACAGAACAAGAGCGGACCTTGGAGTCAGAAGGCCATGGGTTCTAATTCAGACACTGATTAGGTATGTGACCACGGGCAAGTTATTTAGAACCACGGAATCTCAGAAGCAGAAAGAGCCCTAGAGGTCTCCTCATCCAAACTCTAGGGAAGGGAAGAGTCTCCCTCTGCAACATCAATCTATCGACCTCAAGCATCAGTTTCCTCTTCTGTAAAACGAGGGTGGGGCTATGTGCACTGTCTGCCCACCCCACAGGCTTGTTGAGAGGAAAACACTTTGTGAACAGTCACAAGGAATACTTATGTAGTGGCTTATAGTTCTGAAGCAAAGAGTTAACATACATGATCTCATGTGATCCTCATGCTGAAAAGCACTATAGACACTCGAACCACCGTTATTATAAAGCCGAAACCAGTCTTGAGCTTTTTCGTGTGTATTTCTTCTGTTCTCCCCCCACCCCCACTGGATCAGAACCTGTGGTTGCTAATTATTTTGTGTCCCCCTACAGAGATTAATACAGCACACTCCCCTCCCCAACACACACACGCACACGCACATGCATATGTCCATGCACACGCACACACACACGCACACATGCACAAATCTTCATTTGGATATTGACTGACTTCTTCCTGCTGTTCCTTTTTATGGAGCCCTTTTATTCTCCCATCCACATTTGTCAAGTCCTATAGGTTACAAACCCAATCAGTGGCCAACTGAGAATTGGAAATCAAAATTTCTGGCTCACAGTCCGGCACTCTGACCATTAATCCATGCTGTGCTTACTATTCCAGGTCCAGTTTTGCATGCTAAGACTCCAGGCATGGCCGGTACAGAAGCATCATTAGCTACCACTCTGTCTTCTCAGCACAGACCTCCCGTGTCTATCCCAGTGTGACATTCTCGTTCTTCACTATGGGCTTGACGGCAGGCTCAGATTTAATGATTGTAAAGCACTTTGAGAATGCAGAGTGCTACATAATTGCTAAATCATAATTCCCAAATTGTTCTCTGCATGGCTGCTATGTGATTAACAGTCTCCTCTTCGGCTTTTTTTTTCCTTTCTTTTCTTTTTTTTCTTTTTTTTTTTTTGGTTAGCACTGTTCTTAGACAAAAATCTAGCTCTAAAATCATGATAAAGATTAGGCCCCCACAAAAGCTAATTGGAGTTTTGCCTGAAAAAGGACAGCAGTTAAAAGCCCCATGGCATACTACACAAATACTTCAATTGAACAGCATTAAGGAGACTTCATGTCCCTGCCACTGAACTCTCAAGAATAGCCCCTATCTTCAGTAAATGCTTCTAGTAGTAAGATTAGCTAGCAGCCTTGACCCCATACTGCTGACTTCATCCTTTCCATCAGCTATTATCCCCACTGGTACATGAGGGGAAGCATTGGTCCAAGGGAATACTTAATGATTAAAACTGGTGGGAGTGGACTGGAGAGTCAATTTCACCAAGTGTTGAACAGGGAATGGGGAATAGAGAATAACCAGCTTTTCACATATATTTGCTACCTGAAAATACCTCAAACACTAAAGACTTCTTCATTCATGTCATCATCAAAATATAACTGTGAGTTCACTAAGAAAGAGATGAAGTTGTAGGATATAGTGGAGAGAGTATTGGACTTAGAGTCTCAGGACCTGAGCTTAAGTCCCAAGTTGGTCACTTAATACTTGTAGCCTCTATGGCCCTCAGTTTCCTCATCTGTAAAATGAAAGGGGAGGACTAGACAGCCTATAAGGTCCCCTGAAGTTCTAAATATAGGATACTGTGACTGAAATTTGGAGGACAGAAGCAAAGGTGGTGCTTAGGAGAAAGGATAGAAGTCTTAGGTAATTATAAGAAGTTATATGGTTATAAAGAAGGGTTATGGGCAATGACCAGAAAAAGAATCTAGGACCAGGTAGGGTGAGCTGAACAAGAATTTACTAACTCCCCTCTATACCTCTCTGAAATTTATGTCCTCATAAATCATTATCTTATAGCAAACTAGCCTTTATCATATTCCCATCTGCCTTTGATGCCTCTCTTTTGAAGAGAAAACCCAGGAAATAAGAGAGTGGCTATCTTCCTGATATCATGCTCTCAGAGGAGAATACCTCATTATCATGTAGGGAAGCAGGAAGAAAAGCAAAGACAGGGAACCTTGTTTGGCTTTTTTGTTTATCATGAGGCTTTTAAGTGACAAGCATGGGAAATAGCTCTCTTAAGAGGGAAGAAACACCTTAAGAGGGAGAAAAATGAAGGAGAGAGCAGATGGTTATCCTGGGCTCTTTTGGAGTACCATCTCCCTACCCCCACTGCCAAGTTTAACAGTTTTTCCATGTGTGCTTTCCTGGACCAAGGATCATTCCTCAAAGCTGCATAAATGGACAAGGTCCCTATGGAGCTGACTCATTTCCAGTCTTCTCCTACTAAAGGACTTCTAAAATGTAATGGGACCATCTGCTATCAATGGTTGGCTGCCTAAACGGCAGGCCTGTGTGTGGATGGGTTAGCCCTGTGGCATCCTGATGCCATCATGGGAGACGTCACCTTCCTGCCTGCCACTGGTGATTTTCATTGAAGAGAAGAAAGATTCGTTTTTAACAGCTCTTCTTTTCATCAAAGACAATGTCCTCCTGCCTATGTTGGGGGCTGGGAAAAGAGAAGGGGGAGGAATGGGGGGGAAAAAAAAACCTTTGTTCCTCTGTCCAGTTCTGACAGTTTAATTAAACAGAGCTTGAGACAGGGTCGATAAGGTCAGGCATTCTTCAACAGTGCTTCTGCAAAATATCCGATCAGCACCATTTTAACTACTAGGGTCTAGTTAATGAGTTATGCTACTCCTTGCCGTGCAGAGATATAAATAAGGGGAAACAAATACCCTGGGTTGCCCCCCTCCCCAACTCTTTAATCACTAGCCCCTCATCCCTTTCAGACCCTGGCAGGGACAAAAGGTCCATCTGGTCAGGACACACATTGGTTTTATGCTGAAAAAGAAACCCACAGGAAGGCTAAGCCTCCAGAAAAGAAGTCAGCTACCTGTGATCTTCTGGGTGGGGAGGGAGATGTGATTTTGAAGAAGAAGAAGAAAAAGAGCAAAAAAGCTGGAAAAGGAGATTGGAGGGCAAGGAAAGGGAGAGAGTATTAAAGCTGGGAACTGAAGGCACTCAAAGGCACTCAAGGCATTTCTTCTCCCTGTCCCCCTACTCCCTGGCAGATAAATGAGGGTTAGGTTTCAATTAAGTTCTCTACAGTTTAAAGACTTCCAACTTGTCCATCTAACCCTAACCTTAACTCCTATCCAGATAAATAAAAATGATCTGAACATATTGGCAGACCTGACAAGCAGCCACAGCACAAGAGTAGAATGTACAATTATATGGGGCCGATATCCTCTGAATCCAGGCAACCTGTTATGGGGGTGACCACCTCCCACACACCTTCATCTTCCTGCTGAAGAAAAAGGTTCTGCACTAGGTGTCAAATAGAAAAGGGTTCTACCTTCTCTCACTCAAACCTTGCTTTCAAAGCCAAGGTTAAATGATCCATTCTATGAACAAGAAGAAGGAGGAGGAGGAGGAGGAGAAAAGAGGAGGAGAAGGGAAAAAAAGGAAAAAAAAGAAAGATGGGGGAGGAGGAGGAGAAGAAGGAGAACAAGAAGAGAATTAAGGTACTAACCTGCCATGAGAAATTCAGGCAGCTAGAAAAAAATGAGGGATAGGTTTCCTTCAATGAAGGGAGGATGGAAAGAAGGAAGGAAGGAAATTTATTTAGTATCTACTATGTGACAGTTATTTTTTGAGGATGCTGGAGACAAAAAAAAAAAGTGAGACAGTCCATCTTCTTAAGGACCTTACATTCTACTAGAGAAAGTCAAAATATTTAGGGGAGTGATGACCAGAAAAGTAAGATTTTGTCTCTAAAGTAGCAGGAATTATGAGTGGAAGCACAGGGCATCAGAACTGTCACGCCCTTTCCAGAAGCAATGGTAGTTAGTACTGATTTGATTTGATTACTATTCCCAAGGCAAGAGGTTAGGGTGGAGGAATGGGGTAGGAGGGGAATGGAAGGAACAATGGTACTTTATGACAACAAGGAAGATAACAAGATATCCAAAGGTGTCCCAGGTAGATGGATGTGAGGTATGGTCTAGGGTTACATATAGTTCTTAAGGTCAATTTATACTCACTCACCCTGGTCAATCAAGCTTAGCCCAAGGAGGGAGGTTGAAACTGAGTGGATTAACTACCCTAGGGAAGGAAGCAGGGTTTCTGGTCCAGGTGGGGAGTGGAGCAGCAAAAAGGCAAGAAAGATGGTAAGATACCACAAGATGTCCAGGGTGGATGGAATTCTATGCAAATCCCTCCTACTTTGGTGAAGTAAATTTTCCATATTAGTTCACTTCATGGACTCACCAGAAACATACAAGATGGTCCATTTCCCTCTGGAGATGGGAATACTGTTCATGCAGAAATTCCAAGATCATTCCAGGAGTGTGCTAGAGCCAGCTCTAACCCACTTGAGAGACCACTGTTAAATTTTCAGTTCGTGTATTTATACCTCAGAAATCCAAAATCAATACAAATCAAGGCTTGGTTTACTGTTTTGTTGATTGTCTAGACTTAAGAGACTGTTAATGCAAATTAAACTTAAAGGTATGTGTGTATATATACCTCCCTTTGTCAAACATTTACAATCCCTCCTCTCCCTCAAAGGGAGATCATACCCTTACCTGTGGGTGTTCTGGCCCAAAGGAATATAAATTTTGATTGCTGAAACCTAGAAAGATATCTTGGGGTTTACGGGTTTATTTCTTTTTATGGACCATGGCTTAAACCAAAACCACCCTGGCACTCATTGATTGGACAACCACGGGTCCCAGCCCAAGCCTCACTTGGTCATTGTTTGGATTCTGATGGCTCAGAATCAGTGTAAATAGCAATTATTTCTGTTTTGACCAGAAACTCTGGGGTTCTTCCCCTCTCAGACTTATTTTGATTTTTTCTGACTAGGTAAAAGGCCATTCTTTGCCTCAATTTTACCTAGCCTTTATCACTGAATGGGCATTGCCTCGACAAACTGAGACCTGGGAAGGACCTTAGCTTAAAAGGCCAAGGCCTCCCACTACTTTGGGGCCATCTCCAGTAGTCCTGATCTATATCTTGCCACTGAACCCAGATGACTCTAGAAGAGAGAGTGAGGCTGGTGACTTTGCACAGCCCTCCTTCACTTAAACATAATTCACTTGCAAGTTATGGCATCACCTTCGTGATATCAAGGTCCTCTTCAAGAACAAAGGACAAACAACAATAGTCATGCCCCAGATCACCTCCTTGGAATCAGAAGAAAAGATGGGAATATTATAGTCCAACCACTAAGCAGAACTTCCACAGAGACAAGTACCCTTCTTTCCTACACCTATTCACACCACTCCTCCCTAGAAGAGTACTTTTATAATGTAGCTTACCCTACTGACCGCTGGAGGAGTGCCTGAATATTCTCTGGGGCAACCCAATGCTTCCTGACATGTCTTCTGACCTTGACAGTAATCTGATCTTGTCTGTTGGCCACTTCCCATGAAGAAACATATTCATGGGTCCACAGAGTTATATGACACAATCAATCTCACTCCTATGATTCTATGATCTTATTCACATAAATTTACCCTCCAACAATGCAGTTCATAACCCATCCACTCACGCCTATCCTGTGTGACTCTCTTCCATGCTCTATCATTAACTCACCAAAACAGACCCACCCAAAGTGGTGGCACAGTGGATAGGGCGCCAAGTTTGGAGTCAAGAAGACTCCTCTTCCTGAGTTCAAATCCTTCCTCAGTCACTTACTAGCTGTGTGACCTAAGTGACCCAAGTCACTTAACACTCTTTGCCTCGGTTGCCTCATCTGTAAAATGAGCTGGAGAAGGAAATGGTGAACCATTCCAGTATGTTTTCCAAGAAAACTCCAAATGGGGTCAACAAAGAGTTAGACAAGACTGAAAAACAACTTAACAACAATGATCTGTTTGGGCAGAGGGAGGATCCTCCCTGGGAGTTCCCGACAGCAATAAAATCAAAAGTGTAGGGGCAGCTAGGTGGCACAGTGAATAAAGCGCCGGCCCCGGATTCAGGAGGACCTGAGTTTGGTTCTGGCCTCAGACACTTAACACCCACACAAAAAAAAACTAGCCGTGTAACCTGGGCAAGTTACTTAACCCCAATTTCCCTCCAAAAGGCAAAAAAAAAAAAAAAGATATATAATAAAATCAAATCAAAGGTGGGATAAAACAATAACAATAATTGTATATGTATGTAGTGTTTTCAGGTTTGCAAAATGCTGCCTTTACAAATACCCTGTGAGGAAGGTACCATTATCCCCATTTTACAGATGGTAGAAACTGAGTCTGGGAGATGGTAAGTGACTTGGCAAATGTTGATGTGAGATAATGAGATAATGTATGTTCATGTATGTAAAAATGTATGATAATGGATGTATAAATGAGATAATGTATGTTAACTCTCTGCTTCAGAGCCCAGGACTTCTGGCCAAAGTTCAGTGCTCTTCTATCAAGCCACACAGCTTCTCAAGATAAATGTAAAACCTACTGCTTTGGGGAAGAGCTAAAGTCTGAGGTAGATCTGGCCAAATAGGAAGAAACCCCTTAGTCACCAATACACCTCCATAGACAACGTAAGCTTGTTTCAGCCTCACTAAGGGAAGGAGCCTGGCTCTACTCCAAAGCAGCTGCAGCCTCAAGGGAGATCCCCTCCCCACCCCAGTCAATGCCTCACACTAGTGAGACCTGGCAGAGCAGAGCAGGGAGCTCAGCAATGCCCTGGGGCTTGGAAAGCCTTCCACTCTCACCTCCGACCTGCCACACTAACTTGCTTCATGATGCTGGGCAAACTATTTCCTTCACAGAAATTATGAGCTACAATTTCCCTATCTAAAAAAATATAGGGATAAAATAACCCACTTTGTAAGAGCCAGCTAAAAACAAAGGAACCACATGGATAAAGCACAATCGGAATCCAGGGTTATTATTCATAAGGATACTGAAAACAGGACCCCCCCACTCAGATTTTTCTGGGACTGCCCTCTATCTCCCAAGTCCATTTTCATCCTGATTTAGTGAAATCGCTGAAGTACCAAGGTACGTCTTTCACACCAGAGAAGAAATGAAGAAGCATTCGAGTCATTTCAAAGCAGGAGAAAAGTCAACAAAAGGGTCCCCAGCAGAGCGAACAAATGTCCAGGAAACAAATCTTGGCAGATAAATGCCCAAGGAAAAGTTAACCAGACCATTCTGGGATGCTTCAGCTTCACTGGGTTGAAAAAAGTTAAGTTGGACAAATAGAAATCCCCATCATGGGGCTATTGACCTTTCTAAGGAAAACACCCACAATTCCCAGGCAAAGTGATTACATGAATCTCAAACTCACTAAAGCAGCTAGGTGATACAGAGAATAGAGCACTGGGCCTGGAGTCAGGAAGACCTGAATTTACTAGCTGGGTGCCCCCAGGCAAGTCACTTCACCCTGTTTGCCTCAGTTTCTCTCCTCTGTAAAATGAGTCAAAGAAGGAAATGGCAAACCACTCCAGGATCTCTGCCAAGAAAACCCCAAATGGGGTCATGAAGAGTCGGGCATGATGAAACAAATGAACAAGAACAGAATTTCATGCTTTATAGGAGGCATGGCATAGAAGAATAGACCCCCCAAAAAATCCAGATTCCATCTAATAACACAAAGATATAGGGCATACAATCAAAAGCAAACTGTGAGCCATATAAGCTGATAAGTTTGGAAACAATGCCCTACAGGCTAAAGAAACTGTATTTAGGCCAGTCTACTGATTTGACACTTGTCACATGATGCTTTATATTGCCAATTATCCTTTTACGTATTCTTCTAAGTATGTCATCTCAGTAAGCACAGAAACAAGGGTGTGCTCAGCAAATAGAATTGGACATTTATTGAGTAGGCATTAAAGAAATATCTTTGTGTTGTTGATAATAAAAATATGACAATAACAATAATTGAGGGAATGGCATGACCTGACTTTGAATATTTCTCTCAGGATTCGAGCTGGAAGAAACCCATCTTGTCCAATCTCCTAATTTCACAAATTAGGAAACTGAGGCCCAGATTGGTTAAAAGACTCACCAAAGGTCACACCAAGTAGTAAGTTGGCAGAGCTATGATCAAACCCACATTCCCTGATTCCAAACACAGTGCCCTTTCCATTACATCAGACTATATTACTAGGTGAAGTGTCTTCATGGTCAACAATGCTTTAGGAAGCAGAAATAGGATAGAGATGCCCATGAGGAAGAGAGTCACTAGACCCACTCTGAAGAATGGCACATGACTGAGAATCTCACTTAAAGGATTTGTGGAGGCCATGGGGAATTTTGCAGGAACCTTCCTAGAGTGCATAATGCTTGTCTTTCTGCTAAGTAATCACTATGTATTTTCAAAGTACAGGCTGGTCTTGCTCCTAGAAGAGCAGGTAAGAGGACGGTGTCTCTATTCTCCAGATTATCAGACAAAAAAATTAATTATTCTTTGAAAAGAATGACAGAATTACAAACAAGGAAGAAAAAAAAACGTGCAAAGAAGAAGAAGGAAGTTCTAACCTGGGTCAGGAGGTTGTAAAATAGATTATGACACCAAAGAGAATGGGGAAAAAGATGACTCCATTTTAGCATTTGTGATAGAGGAAAGACAGGAATAATCCAGTCTACACTGTAGATTTCAAAGGGTTGATTCCTATGGCCTAAAATTCCTCATGAATAAGTTACCCCAAGAAGAATGGGAAGCTCTCCAAAATGAAATTCTGAGGCCACAAACAGAAACAATTGCAAGGAAGAAGAAAAGGCAGAGTCTGTCTAAAGAATGCAGATGGACAGAGAACTCATCAGCCAACTTAAACTTTTAAGATATGCATTAAAGATGAAGTCAAGGGCAGGTAATAGAGGATAACTACAAAGAAAGGCACAGACTTCCATGTGTCAAAAGCTCGGTTTGTGGAGACTGGTGGTGAATATTAAGGACAACAAAAAGCTTTTTCTTTAGCTACATTAGATAAAGGGGATCAAAAAGGGGACAAAACAGGACAGAGCCACTGCTTGGGGTGATTAGATGGTGATAACAGATGATGACAAAAGGTGGAACTACTCAACTCTTATATTGAGAATTCTGTGTTCTCTGAGAGTAATATGAATAGCTAGCATTTATGTAGGGCTTTAAGGCTTATGAAGCACTTTACAAATATCTCATGAGTGATCTCTGGACTGGAAAGGAGAAAACGAATAACTTCGAAAGCCACAAGCTCTAATCAATGCAATAACCAACTGTGATTCCAAAGAATGAATGGTGAAGCACACTGCTCAATCCCCAACCCCTCCTCACAAAGAGGTGACTGGACTCTGTCCATCAGAGAATGAGACCTGGATTTTTTATAGACACAGTCAAGGAGGGTTTGCTTTGCTTGGTACTGCATATTTGTTACAAGAGTTTCTTTTTTTTTTCAGTGATAGGAGAAGGGAATGGGAAGGAGATTTTTGTCAACTAGAAAAAAAAACTAACTAAAAAATTTTTTTCAAAATAAAGGTTAAGAGAGTTGAAACTTAAGGAAGTAGAAATCATACACTTGACTACAAATCTTATCCCAAGGAACTAAAAGACACAGTAAACATGATTATCTCTTAAAGATCTTGAAGAACAGGAGAAGGGCTGCAGATGTGAAGTTCAAATATTTTTTTTTAAAGGGACAAAAATGAGAAGTCTGCAGACCATAGGCAGGTGAGCTCAACTTCAATTACTGGCAACATTCTAGGACACACTAATAAAAGAGATGGTTTGGGACCAGCCAGAAAAGGAAGTAGTGAGCTAGCACGGCTTCATCAAGAGCTCATGCCTGACCAACCCCACTTCCTTTTTTGTCAGGGTTACTATTCAGGGAGTTCAAGGGAATGCTGTAGACACAGTTTACCCAGATATTAGCAAAACATCCAACAAAGCCTACCATGCAGTTCTTGTAGACAAAATGGAAAGATGTGGGCTAAACAATTATACTATTAGTAGAATCATGTGTAAAATGAGAATTATAATTGCACCTTCTTCGTAGGGTTGTCATGAAGAACAGATGAAATGACAAATACAAAGCTCACCCTGTAAACTTCAAAGCCCTATATAAATGCTAACTATTGTAATTGCTGTTGTTATTCGGGAACTGGTGAATGGCCAAACTCCAAATGTAGTCAGTCAATGAAGAAGCGTTTATTAACTACCTACAACGTGCCAGGTACCGAGCTAAGCGCTGAGAACACCAAAAAAAAGTAAAAGCCTGTCTCCATTTTCAAAGAGCTCAGTCTAATAAGTTAGACAACACTGATATCAATTTAGAGGGCTCCAGGAATCTGTTGGTCCTGTGCTATTTGACATTTTAATCAGTATCTTAGATAAAGGAAGAGATGACATGCTTGTTAAATTTGCAAGTGGCACAGAGCTGCAGAAGGATAGCTGGCACTCTGAATGACGGGACTGGAAAAGCTCTTGACAAGTGAGGCTGGTGGGCTGATCATAATAAGATGGAATTAAGGATCAGAGGTCTAGAATTGGTAGGAACCTTAAAGGGTCCAACTCTCTGGACTAGATCTTACAGATGAGGAAACTGACACACAGAAAGGTGAAGTAACTTCCCAAGGTCACACAGGTAGCAAATATCTGGGTTTGGATTTGAATTCGGGTTCTATGACTCCCTTATCAACTCCTTCTCTTGACAACCTGGCTAGGTATCACAGTGGAAAGCAGGATACTGGAGGGTCTCAGTTAAAATCCTGCCTCGAATACTCACTAGCTGTGTGACCCTAGACAAATCATTTATCTTCTCTGTACCTCAGTTTCCTCATCTGTAAAATGGAGATAATAATAGCACCTAAGTCCCAAGAAGATTCAATGAGATAATAAGCACTTTGCAAACCTTGAGGTGCTAGACGAATGCTGACTTTTGTTCCTTCCAGACTTAGTTCAACTGCCAAATCTTCCCTAATCTCATCTCATTTCACTTCCTACTCTTCTTTTAATACAAATTAGAACATCAACCAATAATCTGTGTTGATCACCCCTTTTAATTTCCTTACTATTTCTCCCCTTATATTTGTATTATTTCCATTGTATTTTCTCTCAAATATCCTCAGAGTTAACACAATGTGTTACACATAGCAAATGCCTATGAATGCCTGGTAGGAAAGGATTAAAACATAAATAGGTCAAAGAAGGGCTTAGATAAAGCTACAGATGATAGAATCTATGCAAAAACACTAAGGATCTATGATACTGTCCCAGTCAGGAACTCCTTTTTCCCAGATCAGATCCCAACTCCAAGTCTTAGGGAGTTGCCCAAGACACAGAAAGATTAAGTGACTTTCCCAGGGTCACAAAGATACTCTCAGAGGCAGAATTTGGACCCAGGTCTTCCTGACTTGAAGACCCAGATTCATAACAGGACATAAAGGGAAGTTAAGGGTATTTGGCTATTACAAGTCCGACCCATTAAAGCTGATATCATTGAAGACAAGCACACACTCTCATAATGCTCGCCTTACTTCTTCTATCATAGCCAGGGCGACTAGGAAAGAAGACCATGATCCCTCCTAAGAAGGAGGGATCATGACCTAACCCAAAACAGCAATTGGGTTCTTATGATAAAATAATATTTGGGTGTACTGTTCTTATGAAAAGTCTGACCCTTGGATTCCATGAGTGTTTCTGACCAGGTGAGAGGCAAGCTAATGCAGGCAGTTCTAAGAAGAGCTTCTGCAAATGCAATCCTCATTGACTCCCCAACGCTCCCCACTTATGCTGCCAAGAATGGCAAGAACAGAAGAATGTTCTAAAGATGAAAAAAGGCTACTCACAGTCTTGAAAGCGCCTGGTTATTCTGGAACAGTAGTTCTGGTAACAAGTGCAGATGGTTCCGGTTCAGTCGTCTGGAGAAAAGAAAAGAAAAAATTAAAATAATTTAGTTTTTAGAGAAAAAGAAGAAATTTGCTTCACAGTAGAATGTTGAATTATCTCAACTCTTCCTAATAATGGACTTACGTATATGTCCATGTACATACACACACACACACACACACACACACACACACACCACTGCTGATGTTATTCATTTTAGCATCTTATATCCTGTAGTGATTATGTCATGAGGTACTAAAGAAAACCAACCACTCAACTGGCATCAGTCCAGTAAAAGAAAAGGTAGTTACCTCTGGCTCTCAGCTGGACACTCTCAGAAAATGTGAATGTCAGAATCAGGATCCAAATAGGAGCAGTGTTGGTCACATCATTTTCTTGACCTCATAATCACTTGAGGGAGAATAGTATAATGGAGGTGAATTGGAATTCCTCAGTAACCAGCCAAACTTCAGGACTTTACTGACCCCTTCCTTGACCATTAGGCAGGACCAAGAATTCAGCATCTGCCCTGCTATCAGGTACAATCTCCAACTCCAACCCACCCCCAACATATACACTTTTTCACCTCTTGCTCAGGGATTCATGATAAAATAAGTGCTACCATTACTATGCCATTTTTCTGTGACTCCATGAAGAATTCCCATGAATCACTTCTAGGCTTAAGTTCCTTTCCCTGGCCATAACTCTAAATTTCTTCCTACCCATATCACCTATGCCCTTATCCCACTCTACCCAAACCTACCTTTACACCTTCTGGAACTCCCAACCAAATGTTAACAAACTGCCCTTCATATTGGATATGTACCGTATAAATGCCAGGTCCTATTATTAACTGAAACCCCAAGATCTTAAACCCTAAACCTCTATCAATTCAGATAACCAAGCTGCCAAAAACAACCTACACAGACTCACTTAAATTTGTGCAATTAGTTAGAAACAAGAAGGAAGGAAGGGAATTTAGGGCATATGTTCAAAAACTTACAAGTCTACTTTTAGCAGTCCATTTAAATGACACTCATTTGTCATAGCATTTTTAAATGGGTCATCTTATATAAAGTTTTAATTTATCTGGAAAAATTACCAATATAGTTACAGTTTTCCCATGGGGCAAGGAAGAAACCCTGAGTTCTATAAATATAACCTGACTAGGAAAGATAATCCAGGAGAGGAAAGCAGTATACTGTGAAAGAACATGAAACTGGGAGTCCAGAGGCCTGGATTCTACTCCCAGCTCACTCACTTACTAGCTGTGTAACCTTGATTCAAACAAGGAAGCAAGCAAGCATTTATTAAACCTTTACTGTGTGCTAGAAACTCAGATAAGCATTGGTGATACAAAGATAAGAGTGAAACAGTCTCTTTCCTTAAGAAGCTTATATTCTAAGAGAGGAGACAATGTGTACATATATCTACATATATATGTAGACTATATAAAAAATTAGCACAAGGGAATTTTAAGAGGGAGGTCTCTATCAGCTAAGGAGAATCAGGAAAGGCTTCATGGAGGAGATATAAGCTGGATCAAGTCACATTCCTTTCCTGGCTCTCAGTTTCCTCCTCTATAAAATGAAGGGGGCTAGATTATCTCTAAGGGTCCCTTCTGACTCTAATATCCTATGATTCCATCAGTAATTTTGAACTAGATCTTGAGAGGTTTGGATTCTGCCTTCCCTTTCTCAATTAATTTCATGAAAACTTGTTACCTGCCCACATCTCAGCTTAAGAGATGCATGTTTTCATGTACAGGGACATCCCCTCTACTAATTTGTATCATGACCATGCTTTGCCTTGGCAGACAATCTCTATGAATTCTATGGCCAAAAATACTCATTTTCCTGTGGCCAAACTTCTGGTAGAAAAGCTCCTATGAATTTAGCCAGACAGGTCCCCAGAAGACAGACATGTAGACTGTCACTCTGTCCTACTCAAAATCTTTCCAGTTTGGGAAAACCTACCAGAGTTTGTATTCTGCCAGCATAGCCTTTGATTATCCTGGATCACCACCATCTCACGATGAAGCATTAAAGCAGGATTTTTAGTGGAGGATCGTTTCTCCATGATTGAGATTTTTTAAATTCTTCACATTATACTTACAAAAGAGGATAATACAATGAACAACCCAACAGAACTGAAATTGTTCCAAGGGAGGCAACTAAAATAATAGAAAGGCATGAAGAAGCTGCCCTCTGAGAATCATCTTCAAGATAGATATACTTTCCTGTTTGGAAAGATGAAGATGAGAGTGTTCATGGCTGAAGTCTATAAAATCATGATTATAGATTGGGGGAATATAGGCTTATTCATGACACCCCAGTACACTAAAGCTATGGGCATCCCCTGAACCTTAATTGCAGTTTAAAGGCAAATAAATACCCACAAAAGGATCTCAGAAAGCACCACTTTATAACATGGACAATAAACTAGGATTTGTTTTCTTGAGAATTAAAAGAGGCTGATTTAAAAAGATACAAAACAAGCTGGAAAGATGAGTGGAAACCAGTCTCCTGATTTATGACATTCAACAAGTGTCCTTCCTTGGCTTGAACCAGACAAATTCTAAAGTTCTGTGATCCTGATTCTACAATAGATACATAACAGACAAATAAAGAAAGTCTGGGATATATGAGGTGCATTCCTAACTTTTTCAGGTTGATTTCATTGAAGTCAGTCACCACCTCTGAAAAAAAAAATGCCTCTTGGTAATCATTATCAAAAGCAGAATACTGAGCTTGACCTAATATGGTATTTATGTTCTTTTGATTTAAAAAAAAACTAAGATTTCTTGATGCCTTTTGTCTTTATATCATAGCTACTTCCAGACATAGCCCCCAGCACCATCAAGTGAGCTCTCTCTTACAACAGAGAGAAATAATTAGACAATATCAATCACCCCAGTAATCACATCTGACCATACATGCAACATTCCTCACCTGTAGTCTACCACCTCTCTATTGAAAGGAGGGTGAGGGGAGGCTAAGTGGTGCAGTGAATAGAGCACTGGCCCTGGAGTCAGGAGGACCTGAGTTCAAATCCAGCCTTAACACTTACTAGCCCTGTGACCTTGGACAAGTCACAACCCCAATTGCCCTCCAAAAAGAAAAAAAAGCAGGAAAAAAAAAAGAAAAGGAAGGAAGGAGGTATTTCCACATCTCCTTATCGGACACCAAGATTAATCATTATAATTATCAGCTTTTACTTTCATTTTAATGTCCTCTTTATTTTCATTGTCATAATTGTTGTATACTTTGTCCCCTAGGATCTATTTATTTCACTCTGCATCAATTCGAACAACTCTTCCCATGTTTCTCTTACTTGAGAAGTTCTATCCTAGTCACTAGACTGCACAGGCTGACAGAACCTGACATCTCCAGAAATAAGGATCAAATGTTTTGTGATTCAAAGAATCATTTAAATCCATGTAAGTGTTAATTAAGTCCTATTAAAAAATTCAACACTAAGTTAAGTGCCATAGAGTATACTAAACTGTAAAAGATGGCCCTGGACTCAAATTCAATTCAACAAGCATTTATCAAGTTCCTACTACATGGCAAGCATGACTTGGCTCAAGGAATTTCTCATATAGTTTGAGCTACAGAACTCCAAAACAGTATTAGAATATGTGAACAATTGAGAACATTCAAAAACATTTTTCTTAATTCCTTTCAGCAACCACAAAATCATATGACCATTGGCAACTGGTTGACCTTAGGGCTGTAATCAACCCATAATCAACTCCAGGAAAATAACCTGTCATCAGCTACACAAGGCAGGTCAGAACCTCTACCCTAGGGATCACAAAGGCCCAGTCCAGCACAGATGTTATATTTACGGCTATCCCTTCCTACCTGATTCAGTAAAAGGGTTTGTTAAAAATAGATCTTTCTAAACCTCAAAACAATAAGAAAAGGAAGCTTCAAGCCCTTTAGCCATTATATAGTAACTGATAACATAGTATTTCATTTTCTAGTAGCTTCTTCCTCCACTCATAATGCCTTTTTTCTCGCAC
This sequence comes from Petaurus breviceps papuanus, assembly GCF_028583685.1. Taxonomy (NCBI): domain Eukaryota; kingdom Metazoa; phylum Chordata; class Mammalia; order Diprotodontia; family Petauridae; genus Petaurus; species Petaurus breviceps. The sequence continues at coordinate 1,980,165 of NW_027187330.1, forward strand.
AATCCCTAAAAAATAGAGACCAGACTATGATTCTTATTTTCAAATGGGAGAACTCTGGCTCAGAGATGTGAAATGATTTGTCTGGTGCCACACAACTAATACAAAAAGAATTAAAGCATCTCCTCTTCCTCAATACAAACACACACACACACACACACAAACACACACTGAATAGTTTCTTCCTCCAGATTTCTCTTTCGTGTCACTTTCTCTTTTTAAAAAGGTGAATTTAGCCATAATCCTAAATATTCTTAGATCAGAACAGTGAAGAGAAAAGCTGGAAAGGACAAAAGAGAAGAGTCCTCAGTGCACCCACTGGCAGTCCATCCACCGCATACCATATCAGGAGGTGACTGAAAACAAAATCCATCTCTCTCCTATCAAGTCTCTGGTTTATTGGACTCTCAAATATTTTGGAAGACATTTGTTGAGGGTTGTTTTCTTCTAGCCACCCTCCTGCTCAAATCTAACCAGAGCCATAACCATACTGGCAGTCTCCAGCGATCTGAAGTCATTGTCCCATTTGATGATACATAGGACCCACCTGGACAGCCTACCTCCCCACTGCTATAGTAGCTTAAGAGATGGTTAAGGAAACTACTCAACAAAAATCTGAAGACTCTTCAATGTCCCCACTGCTGCCCCCGCTTTTCAGAGAAGCAAGGCACAAGTTCCCTCCAGGCTACTTTTACCTGCCAAAGACCTCTTTATTGAACCAGTGACAAGGTAGGCAGAAGAAGACACATACAGGGTCAGTCAATGTTCTTACATCCTCCATCACTGCCTGGCTGAGCTGTCAATCAGCATCGTGGCAAACAGCAAGGATATAATAGCCAATTAAAACCATTGCTGTATGACTCGATGCTAACTGTCAGCTAAGTCATTATCAATTGTGAGGAGAGAAATGTATTTGGAAATGACAGCAATGTATTTTAAAGCACATCAATAAAACATTAAACAAAACTGGTGGGAAGAAGGAAAAGGAATGGTTTCCTCTTGTTATATTTTTTTACAAGCTGCAGAAATATGGCTGGGACACCATGAGTAAAAAATTAATGCATGGAGTCCTGTGTACATTCAATTTCTCCCCCATCCCTGGGCCCTGTGGATACTCACAGTCTCTCCAGCTCCCTCATGTCATCAAAAGCTCCTCGCTCCACTGCTCCAATCTGATTTTCCATCAGTTGTCTGGTGAGGCAAAGAAACAAAGGCTGCTCTAGGTCAAGGACTCCAAGAAACAGGAGGCAAATTCAGACCAACATACTCAGTGAAGGAATGATAAAGAAAGTACACAACCCAGGGGTATCCTATTAAGACCCTTCTTGAGTGGATGAGATTTCCTTCAAGTCTGGTGAATTCAACAATGAAGGCTTCTTCCCAGAACCAGACCCCACTACATAAATGCCTCCTCCCCTCCCCAGGCCTGCCTCATAGGAAATGGGCACTCCTATGGCATAGGGCCATGCATCCACCAAGACACCAGATCATCTTTCCAAAAACACAGCAAGGGAAAACCCTAGATTAGTCAGCAGTGAGCATAGGACATGGGTCTATCAGGCCCTGGCATCAATGTCCATCCCAGCAAAGCCTCCAGCACCAACCCAGAGGGCACATGTCCAGGCAACAGAACAGAAAGTACAGCATGCTGCAAGTGGGTAAAGGACCATGCCAACTGGGCAGAGCTTACGAGGGCAGAAAATGCACTGGCAGCTGGCAAACATCGCACAACCCTCCCACTGCCCCCATCTGCTTTGGATGAAAATGAAACACCTCCGCCAAATCATCACTACCCATACACAAGCTCTTGGTTTTGTTCTTTATTTTCCCCATGCCCTCCCCCATCATGTGTCTCCCTATGTCCCAAATTAAAGGATGCAAGGATTTCAAGACAATGATGAACAACAGCATCTTTGCACTTGGTGCAAAGTTTAACAGATCTCCTGCCTTTCTACTACCTCCTACTGCCATGTTAATAAAGGAGTAGGAGAAATGGAGGATGGGCCCATGGTCTCCTACAACTTAGCTTCTCCTTTCCTTGCCCTCTCCCTTACTCCCGTGATTTAATCTGAAGCAGTTAGGTGGCTCAGTGGAAAGAACACTGGGCTTGGAGTCAGGAAAACTTATATTCAAATCCTAGATCAGATATTTACTAGCTGTGTGACCCTGGTCAAATGAGCTTAATTTCTGCCTGCCTTAGTTTCCTCATCTGTAAAATGAAGCAGACTCCCTAAAAGCTGTAAATCCACAATCCTGTGATCTTATGCTGTTCAGCTTGGCTCCCCATGCTCCCAAACAAATTTGTGCCTGGCTTTAGTTGTCCCCATTTACAACTGTTTGGCTGTGTCAGACATCTGTCACTATAGTGATTCAAAAATACATCACACCTGGTCTCTATTGTTCCTGAATTAGAGATATAACTGGTCAATCTTATGGAGCTCACAGAGTCAAAGAATGTCATAAGGGACCTTCATTGTTATCTAACATCATAGGTCTCAACCTGGAAGGAACTTCAGAAGCCATCTGCTCCAAATCCCCTCCATTTTACAAATAAGGAGATGGAAGAGCAAAGAAATTGAGTGATTTGCCCAAGGTCACACAAGTAGTAGACATCAGAGGGGAGTCTTCTGAATCTTGACCACTCTATCACAATGACTCATCGGATCATAGATTTAGGACCTTAGATGTTTATTATCTCACAGGTCCCTAGACATAGAGTGGGGGGGGGGGGGTCTCTGAAGCCATCTAGCCCAATCCCTTCATTTTATATAGAGAATCTAAGGGAATGTACCTTTCCAAAGGTCACACACACAGTGAGTTAGTAATAGATTAGGACTAGAAACTAGGTATCCTGACTCTCAGGCCAGGATTCTTTTAAAGGGCATTGACTGAAGCCCCTATAACATATAATTTCTAGTCCCTGATGTAGGATAAGATGAAGAAAATAGCTACTGGGGTTTGGAGGCATCAGAGGCACAAATACATATGTATAAATATATATATATATATATATATATATATATATATATATATATATACACATACATATTTTTCTCCATTTCCCCATCTCATTGCCTTGACAGTAAGCCCTTTGGAAAGGCCCACCTTGTAAGCCACATTAGAACAGCTCCTCTCCTTCTTAGCTCTCTGCTGATCTGGGCCAGGACCCAGCCCCTAACCGGACATCCTCCAATCTCACTTCTATGACTAAAGTTGACCCTGATAGTCCTACTGTAGCAAAAGCACTGAGGACAGGTTGGGAAATAGAGAAAGGGGCAGGAGACTCGAGAGGAAGACAAAGAAAGGAAACACTCACAACACTCGAAGCTGCTTCAGGCCTGCAAAGTCGTTCTTGTGGATCCGAGTGATGTTGTTTCCATTGAGTTCCCTGGGGGAGCAAAGAAGAAAGAACATTGGGTGAGCAGACTAGAGTGAGGACAGACTACATGAGCTTTTCTCCAGATACATACTGCCCAACTTAGGCCGGCCATCTGTTAAATAGGACACTATGTTTCCCAACTGATATACCTGAAGACACAAATGTATCACACAGCCTTATGTGGTATTTCATGAGTTTTCTTTGCATCTCCCTGTCTCTGTTCATTTCCTTCTCTAAATCTTCCTTCACGTAGGGCCCCAAATAGTGATTCTAAGGCAGAGTTCTCCCCAGCTCAAAAATTTTCAATAGTTCCCTCCTATCCAAAAAATAAAACTCAATATCCTTAGGCTGATATTTAAGGTCTTCCACAACCCACCTTTGGCTAACTTCCAGCCCTATTTCATATTCCTCATTTTCATGTACTCTGTGTCCAGTCAAATTGGACTACTAGCTGTTCCCTGAACTTGACATGCCATCCCTTGCCTGTGTGCATTTGGTAAATGTCCCTTATATCTAGAATAAGTAAGACTTCTCCTCTACCTTCTAGAACTCTGTCTCCACAAGTCACTGTCCCACTTAACCAAGTTCATTTGGTGACAGTGGCCTGTAAATAACGGTACTTTCTTCCTGCTATGTTTTTCCATTGGTTCTGAGTGGATGGATACATTGTGGTGGAAAGAATTTTTGACTTGGACTCAGTGTGTGACCTTGGACAAATCATATCACTTTTCTGAACTCTAGCTTCCTCATCTGTGAAATGGGGGTGATGATAGATATAGTACTTATCTCCTAAAGTTGTTACAAGGATCAAATGAAATAATGTATGTAAAGTACTTTGCAAATTTTAAAGAGCTATAAAAATATCAGTTATTATTATTATTACTACCTGTCCTTTCTTTCAGACCAATTTAGATCTGGGGCAGTTAGGTGGTGCAGTGGATAAGGCACTGGGCTTGGAGTCAGGAAGACTTATCTCCATGAGTTCAAATCCAGCCTCAAGCACTTACTAGCTGTGTGATCCTGGGCAAATCACTTAACCCTGTTTACCTCAGTTTTCTCTTCTATAAAATGAGCCAGAGAAGGAAATGGCAAACAATTACAGTATCTTTGCTGAGAAAACCCCAAATGAACTCTAGAAGAATTGGACATTACTGAACAACAACCATAACCACAAGATAATCTACCTCACACTGATGTTGTGATGTTCAAATGATGTTGTGATGCCCAAATAATGTATGTTAACAGCTTTGCAAAATTTAAGTACAATAAAAATGTCAGCTTTAATTGTTAAGTATGACAACTAGGATTTGAACTTAGGTTCATTAATGATTTATTAGATTTCTCATTGAGATTAGTCTATTTAGGTTATCCATTTCCACTTATGTCCGATTGGGTGCTATTTTTTGCAGATATTCATCTATTTCTTAAATTCTAAAATGTATTAGCATAAATCTTTTCTTAACTTTATTGCATACATTATCATGTCCCCTTTATGTTTCTAATTCTGGTAACTGAGTTCTCTCTTTTTAAATTAAAGTTAATTTTTTTAAATCAACTTTCTTGATTATACAAATAAGTCATTAGTCTTATTTCAATTGTTCCTTTGTTTTCCATTTTATTCATTTCTGTCCTGATTTTAATAATCCTCTTCTTTTTCTATTTTCCTTTTGGTGTATTATTGTGCATATTTTCTATATTCCTTAAATACAGACCTAATTTGTTAATTCATTCTTTGTCTCTCTTGCCAATCTAGGGACTCAAAGCTATAAATTTGCCTCTAAGCACTGAACTGGCTGCCTACATTGAGATATGTGGCATTTCTGTTGTCATTGTCTTTGAAGGTAATCTGCTATTATTAAATCCTTTTTTAACCAAAGCATTAATAAATTGCTTTGTAAAATCTCCCGAAGATCTAGGCATTGATCATCTATCACTGTTTACTCCTAGTTTTAATATATTAGGGTCCATTAATGTATTTTAGATTTATACCTTTCCAAATTTGCTTATGACTTCACTCTGGCCAAGAACATGATCTATTTTTGTGAACATTCCATAATGCTTAAAAAGAAATAGATATCCCTTCCTTTATCCATTGAATTCTCTCCATATGTCTATTAAATCCCCATTTATCAATCATCTAAAATGTCTCCAATTATATCTGTGTATATCTTTTGATATTAAACATGTATCTGTAGGCAATATGAATGAATAGCATTATGTGCCAACAACTGTGCTAAGCACTGAAGACACATTTTTTTAAGATGCAATTCTAGCCCTAAAGGAGTCTACATTCTAAGAGCAGAAAATAATACATATAAGGAAATAAAGACCAGGAGTAGGGTTTTGTTCTAGTGAGGAAAGGAAGGCAAGGGGAGAACAGTCTTGTAGAAAGCAGGCAATGAAAACTTCAAAGGGGATGGGATGGGATGCTGACTGACTGGTACCTAGACCAGCCAGTAGATATAGTGGGCTACTTGGGTCAGTTTGCATTCATTCACCATTCAATTATGTTTGGCCTTGTAGCAACAACCACACTGGCATACCCAGGACAGCTGCTAGCACAGGTTCAAGGGGTCAACAATCTTTTTTAATTACATTCATTAGTTCAGGGGGAAAATTAGCACCCTGAACTTCAGAGAAAATCCAAACAAAAAAAAATAGAGAAAATACAGAGAAATAAAGACCAACAGATAGGGCTTCTAACTGTCTGAAAAATTAGCACAGATCAACAGACAGATGCAACTGTCTGACCAAGGCAATGCATACGTAGTTACCAGAGAGAAGCACCAACATCTGGGTTTTTCAAAGCCAGGGGGCTCTTTAACAGCTACCTAGAGTCTCATCTGGTCAAATCACAAGAATACTCTTCCAATGAGTGAGCCCCAAAGTAAAATGCTAACCTCAGAGTATATACATACCCTTTATATACTGCCTAATTACAAAGTAACAAAAGTTCTTTGGGCCTTCCTGGAAAAATAAGCTTCCCCTAATCAAGCTTCCATAATGGGATCCTGGTAAGGCCTATTAATGGGTGGGGAAGATCTTCTAACCCATTAACATTACAGGCATTAAGGTAAAAGCTCTAACTATGAAGAGATCCAGTTCTCCTGGGACTGAGGCCTAGATTCTGGAAGAGCCAGGTACGAAGGTTGAGTTCTCAGGTCCAATGTAGAAGCTTCTAGTCCAAGTGTGTAAAAGCACAGCAGCTGCTAAGCTATGTTTTTGCATCCATCCTATGATGCTTTTTCTTGATAATGAGGGAGCTCAATTCATTTAAGTATAATCCAGCAATTGTCAAATTTGACATCTACTATGGGGTGGGGGGGGGGTTTTCATAGAAATGTAACAGGATATGATTTTAAAAACTATATTTTGCTATTTCTATTACTAAAGCAATCTCAGTGAAAGAATATTTTTAAAAATTCCTATATTTTCTGCTTTGAACTCTAAATATCTTTAAAATGGGCAACTAGGTGGTGTAGTAGACAGAGTGCAGGGCCTGGAGTCAGGAACACCTGAGTTCAAATCCAACCTCAGACACTCACTAGCTGTATGATCCTGGGAAAGTCACTTAACCCTGTTTGCCTCAACTTCCTCATCTATAAATTGAGCTGAAGAAGGAATTGGCAAACCTCTCCAGTATCTTTGTCAAGAAAACCCCAGATGGGGTCACGAATAGTCTGACATGACTGAACAACAATCTCTAAAAGAAGGATTCTTACCCTGGGGTACATGAATAAATTTCAAGGGGTCCTTGAACTAGGGTATTAAAAAAAATCTTTATTTTCACTAACATCTAACTGAAATTGAACATTTCCTCCAATTATTTAAAAACATTATTCTGAGAAAAGATACATAGGTTTCACAAGATAGTCAAAGGGGTCCAGGACATAAAAGCAGATTAAATATACTCTATTATAAAGCTACACTGCCTTCTTAACAAAGATAGGATCTTCACCACTCCCAATTCTTCTTCAGTCATTTACCTGGCTTTACTTTGTTCCCTTTTTTTATTTGTAACTTCCTCTTAATCATACACCTTTATTTCTGTTCATATGTTTTACCTTTCTATTGTCTTCTCCACTCCAAGGTCAGCTGTATCATTCCATAAATTTAATCAATAATGTAGTTATTTTTAAGTACCCTATGGAGGTTCTTTCATTAAGATAGCAACAATTCGATCATAATTGAAAAATAGCCACTGTTCAAGTAATTAACTTTCCTGGTACTATAGCTCACTTCCAAAAAGCTCTTTTGAAACATGGTTTTTCCTCCATAAATTCTTTGAGGATCTTTTGGGTTTTAAATGTCCATCCTTTGTTTTCCAATGGAATTTAGATATCTAGGGATTTATTTCTAAAATTAAGGCCCATGTTTAAAATTTTTATATATTTCTAACTTCTTTAATCACTTCTTGTTTTTTTAAACAATCCTCTAAGATCCTGGCAATAGTTTTTGATAGGTTTTCTGTTCCTCTGGGCAGCTTGGGAAGCTTTTTCTTTTGTCATTGTGGTTTTGAAGTTTGATACTGATGTGCCTAGGTGAATTGAATGTTAAAGTTCTCTTTATTAGCTTTCCGTGAATTCTATTTGCAGGGTGTCATTTGGTTTTGAAACTTTAAAATGCTAAAAATAATAAAAACAATGAAAGCAACTCAAAATAATATAGTATTTAAGGCTTGCTCACAATAACAACCCTATGAAATTGGGAGTACAGGTTTTATTTCCTCTATTTTCACAAATGAAGAAATTGAGGCTCTGAGAGTTAAGTGACCTGGCCAAGCTCACAAAGCTAATTCAGTGTTTGAGGCAGGATTCAAATCAGTTCTCCCAACACTGACTCCAATGCTCTTTTTTTTTTTTTTTGGCTTTTTTTGGAAAGGGGAGGGCAGGCCAATTGTGGTTAAATGACTTGCCCAAGGTCACACAGCTAGTAAGTGTTACATGTCTGAGGCTGGATTTGAACTCAGGTGCTCCTGACTCCAGGGCCAGTGTTCTATTCACTGTGCCACCTAGCCACCCCTCCAATACTCTTTATTATACAATTTCCTGAAATCAGTCTTAATGATCATCCTTTCTTTCAATATTTTCCAGAATCTCACTAATTCTGAGGTTTCTTCTTGTTTGGTCTTCTAAACACATCGCTTTCATTTGCATTTTTTCCAAATCTTTTTCTAGATATTTTCTGAGATTGTTTCTCCAGTTTAACCAAACTATCTGACATTTCTGCTTTCTTTGATTGCCTCCACTGATGTTTTCAAACTCTCTATGTCATTTTGGGAGAATTTTGTTACTATTTCCTCCTGAGATTTTTCCAGCCACATATGCCTTTTGTGATTTGGGGGGATTGATTTTGCTTCTTCCTTTAATTTCCTAAATATGTTAAAGGTGAGAGACCTAGAAGAAGGCCCCAGAAAACTGGATGGCCCCCCTATTTCAGATCTAAGATACAACAGCCTAATTCTGATTAGTGGGTTCCCTTAGATATCTCTAGAGGAAATATTGGTACAATGAGCTGTCACTTGATTCAGCTGTTTGCCAGCATCCTAGGAGGCTCTCCTATTTGTATTTTAAAATGTTACCTGCAGCCTCTTCACCTTTGTATCCCAAAGTACCCTATTCATCCTACAATATGAACAAAAAGTAATCCAGGCAACAAACCATGAAAACCCCTGGCAAGATCCCTGGAGTTCTATCCTGGAAGATTGATTTCTGATTGGGTGTGAAAAGCCATGGGCCTTTTTCTAGGCCCACTGCCCCCAAATCAAATGCTCAGAGCACCAATAACAGCTGCCCTTCAGCCACACTCCTCTGACCCTGGAAACTAAGTGCTGTCAACCTCAGGGGAGAGCCATTAAAGCTGCAGCTCCCCCACAAGAAAGCGACATCTTTAAAGGGCTAATAAAGTTCCTAAGTTTGCAGTTTAAGGGGAAATTATTACCACTTAGGGTGAGAAAATTGCCTCCAATGGGCAATCCCACCTGCCCCTCTCAGCATGACTGCCCATCAAGATCAGGTTTCCAACCTGGGGCCAATCACTTTCATTTGAAATCTCAACAAAATCTATCTGAATGAAGCAAAGAAAAAAAAAGGTCATTTTTATTAAGCCCCTATTTTTCCAACAGGTGGTCTTTCTGAACACAGAGTCCCAGAGTTACCATGGTGATCTGCCAACAGCTGCCTGGGGAAGCTAGAAGATATGGACAGACCTTCAGGAGATTCCAGGAAGGGTGCAGGGCCTGGGAGAGGGTCAGAAATCTAAATGGGACTGGATTTGATAGGGTAAAGTTCTGATCTAGATGTTCCATTAGGAACCTAGAACTGAACTAGTTCTCTTTAGGTCTTCAGGACCATGAAGGGTCCAACTTAGACCTAACCCATGGAACCAAGCAAATTTTCCCCATGTAAAAAGGTCTGTGAGTATATGAGACCATTCTCATGAGGATACTAAGTTCAAGGCCAGAACCACTCATGCCAAACCCTGGGGACTCAGGTCCAGAATGGCCCTGACTGCTTCAGGTTCTGCATTCCTGCTGAGCTATATAAGAAGCCTGGTCATAAGTGGTTTATGATGAGTAGGACTGAAATGAGAAAAGATCTCTTACTAGTCTAGGCTAAAGCTGAACTTTTTTTTTAAATCTCTCTCTTCCAAGGCATACCTGCACTTATCCTAAAGAACAAAAATATTCCAAAGCAAAACGAATCCTGATTCAGTTAACCAAGGATCGTGGCAATGTACAAAGGATTTCAGAGATAACATAGTTCAACCCCCTCATTTTACAAGTTAAGAATCTGAAAGGAGAGACTTGGTCAAGTTTTCACAGGTAGCAAATGTCACCTAGATCTTAAAGCCCCAAATTCAGGGCTCTAAACCAGCCAGATACTAAAAAGCCAGAGAGAAAAATCCCAACCCAACTGAAATCGGTTGAGAAGAGTTAAGAACATACAGTGATTTCTCAAATGTCCTCAGAAGACAACAAATTTGATCATAAACTCCATAACTGAGCTTTTGTGATAAAGCCCAATGATCCCCTAAGATTTCTTCAGTGGTAGGGGAATTTAAAAAATTCTGTGAGCCCTTAACCCCAGCACTCTTGGGTCTTCAAGCCCTGCACACCCATATTTTACTGAGGAATTCACCAACATCAATTGCTAAAGCACATCAGATTGTTATAGCCTACTTTGCTTATACCAGGACCTGAACATTCAAAGAGAAATCTACTTCTCTGACTGACTTCATTTGGAAGGAGAGAGATCAAAGGGGGTTAAAGAAGCCTTCACAATTCTTCTACTGCCAGATAGCCGCAATAAGTAAATGTTCCTACTCCCCTAATGCAGGGACTTGCACAGGGTGAGCATTTAACACACATTTGTTGAATGAATGAAGTGAATAAATCGGGACTTGCACAGGGTGAGCATTTAACACACATTTGCTGAATGAATGAAGTGAATAAATGGGGACTTGCACATGGTGAGCATTTAATACACATTTGCTGAATGAATGAAGTGAATAAATGGATAACTAGGAGACGGGTCTTATATGCCTGACTTTCTCTTTGAGATATTGGTCCAGCTGGATGAAGGCAGCTGTTTTTCAGTGGAGTCATAGAGGAAAGAACCAAAGGGAAACTCTTGTCCAAGAGGAGCAGTCAGTTGAAGCATGTCCCCCTGGAAATCCCATTCACTCAAATCTCTATCCAAAGAGAAAGGGGAGACAAAAGAGAGAGGTTCACTAGACCAATCTGCACTAAAACCAATTTGGTTACAAATGGCGTTAGAACAATGGCAGAATTGGGCACATCATGGTCTTTGTTTGTTTTTTCCCCCAACGCTCTGGGCAAGGAATACTCTTCCCAAATGGACACCAGCCAACAAAAGCTTCGTTAGCAGCTGCTGCTGCCATGGTTACTGGCAACCTCACTACTCACCATCATTTCTAGGATCACCCATGATTCTCACACACAACCTCCTTGCAAAACTAGTTAAACATTGGATGTGATGGCAGAATTACTGAGAAAGAGAACTGAGTCACTGCAGGTGTCCTAAGCACATCAAGTTAAGAAAGCCAACCTCTTACAACTGAGGGAGTTTTCTGGAATCAGGAGAATCAAGGGGAAAGAGGAGGGGCTGGTGATGGCAGGAACAGCTACTGTTTAACAAGTTTTCTTAAGCTAGTCCCCAGATTTCAGAGAGAGAGTCTTTCATGGGCTTCCTGACCCCAAGGGTCAACCTGGGAACAAGAAGGATCTAAATCACAGACTGTCTCTTAAGTAAAAGGGTCTATCTACTGCCATATGGTCCCACTGCGGCTATTAGAGGCATTCTTAGCACTTGGGTGTTCAGCGCAGAAATGACGAAAGACATGGACAGAGACATGTTGAATTGTTGGTGAAACTGCTTAGGAACCTAGAAGGGAAGGAGAAGCTTTCCTTCAAGCATCTCTCATTCCCTTTGACTTAAGTCAGTTTCAAGGCAATTCTGGTGGCCAACAAGGACAAACTGCCGCCATCTTTCTAAGGTTTAGAATGGAGGGAAAAGGAGAATCCCAAAGGCAAGATTTCACAAAAATGTCTCTCTCCTCTGAGCTTTACAGCTTCCTTCTAGAATGTAGGTTTAGGGGCAGCTAGGTGGCACAGTGACTAGAGCACTGGCCCTGGAGTCAGGAGGACCTGAATTCAAACATGGCCTCCGACACTTGACACTTAACTAGCTGTGTGACCCTGGGCAACTACTTAACCCCAATTGCCTTGCCTTCCCCCGCTACACACAAAAAAAAAAAAATTAGAATGTGGGTTTGAATGAAGCACTGGCAGTCACATGAATGAAAGTGGGTTTGTCTGGGAACTTGGGCATCATAAAGCCATTTACATCCCAGAAGGCCCCAGAATGATGTCCCATGATGTCCCCTGCCTGTCCATGCTCTGGCAAACAGGAAAGGAAAACAATCTGAGTGTCACAGAGATAGGACAGAATGTTCCCCAGAAGCTACACAAACTATAGCAGGGATTAGGCTGTCCATAAGAACTTTCTAGTGGAAAACAAAATCCAGAGGATACCCTTTGATACCAATAAAATTCTTCTCTCATTATTTGGTGGTACAATGGGAAAAGGATTAGATTTGGAATCAAAGGCCTTGGGTTCAAATCCCACATTCCTCCTTTACTACTCAGAGCAGTAAAGTCTGAGATACTCAATCTACCTGAGTTCAAACGCAACCCCAGACACTTACTAGCTGTGTGACCCTGCGTAAATCACTTAACCTTGTTTGCCTCAGTTTCCTTATCTGTCAAAATGAGCTGGAGAAGGAAATGGCAAAACCACTCCAGTATCTTTGCCAAGAAAACCCCAAATGGGGTTACAAAGAATCAGATACAACGGGAAGAAGAAAAAAAAAAACTTTGGGAAAGCTGCTTTACCACAATAGGCTTCAGTTTCCTCATCTGTGAACTAAGAAGGCTAAATTAGATGACCTCTGAGGTCCTGTGCAGCTTTAAATCTGTAATCCTATGGTCCACTGCATTGCAGGATCAGAAATCACAGAATGGCCTAAGAAACTGGCCAGTAGTCCAACCAGACAGATGAATCAAGGCCCCGGAATGAGGGAAAATATTCCAAAGTCACAAGACAGGGATTAGTCAGAAAATGGCCATGTGGGTCTAAAGACCTACACCTCAGTTTATAAGATGAAGTCTATGTGGTATCTGAGCGCTGGACTTGGAGAATCTGGGTTCAAATCCTGGCTCCGTGTGACCTTAAACAAGTCACTCACTCTCTCCAGACTTCAGTGTCCTCATCTATGAAATAAGGGGGCTGGTATCCTATTAATGATCTTCCATGTTCAATTCTGGATCTCCCCCAACAATATCCTAACAGATCTCCCTGATTCCTTTCCCAACTCCTTCTGTTCTGCACACAGCTATCAAATTATACTCAAGTATGTCAAGACTTTGATTTCAATAATATAGGAACTCCCTCTACCAATGGTCAGAAGGAAGGAAACAAGCATTTTTATTTAGTGCCCCTTATATGCCAGGCTTAACACTTCACAAATTTTATCTCACTTGATCCTTACAATACCCTGTAAGGTAGGTGCTATTATTTTCCCATTTTATATGTAGTAATAGTTATAGTATATATGTATGTAAATGTGTGTGTATATATTCGCATTTGACTTTGTACACGTTGTATTGCCCTAACAGATCCTTGAGAACAGGGTTTTTTTTTTTCTGGGTTCATATCCCTAGTTTGGGATTCAATGTTGGGTAAACATAGTTTAATCAACATTTGTTGACTGAATAAATGAAATATCATCCCAGTTGCAGCCACCAGAAAAGAGACAAGGCCCTCCCTCTCATAAGGGTTCATGCTATGCCCTGCACTTGGTGGCTGCCATACAAGGCCTGGTCATCATCTGCTCTGGGTAATAAGTATTTGTATGGTGATAATTACTACACTTGAGATGAAAATCCCATTAAGAAAGAGTCCCGCTGAGCTGCTAATGCCAGTGCTGAACTGAATTGAACTGGAGGTGGTTGCTCAGCAAACATCCCAGCTGATCCCAATAACAGGAGCCCATCCTGCCCTCTCCATTCCACGTCCTCTCCCAAACCTCCAAGTTCAATCACAGAATGTTGGCATCAGAAAGGACCTCACAGGCCATCCCAGCCAACCTGGGGGTCCTACCTACTGCATCCCCTGTGAGCAGCCATCCAGAAGGACTGTCAGAGATCCCCAATCCCCCATGCTACCCCTCCTCAGCAAGTACACAAATCCACCCACAAGAACGTAAAGGAAAGTGACATGATGGCCAATCTTGATTTCAGAGAACACACCATAAGGCATACCTCCCAATTCTCAGGAAAGGGGTGTCTGGAGGCCTACATTGGCCAGTGTGCCGACTTGCTTTATTTAACTCTATTTCTTTTACAAGGGAGGGGCTGGAGAGGTGAGAGGAAGTGCTGGGATTAAGAAGTAACAGGCATGTAAAATGTGAAAAAAAATTAGTAAAATATTCATTTTTAAACAATTAGGGTGGGGAGAGCAGGATGGGAATAAAGAATATGGGTCAATTCCCAAAAGCTGCTTCAGGGCAAGCTCATATCCTGCCATTTCATTTAAGAGGACACAGAAATTTATGGTCATCAGGAACTTGGGAATTGCCGCTGTAGTCAAAGTTTCCTGTCACTTTCAAGTAATAACCAAGATTAAGAGAAGAAGCAGAGGGTGGTGGGGAGAATGGAGGTGGGGGAAGTAGTGAGAGTAGCCTTTCTTTAATTTTTTTAGCATTAAAAGATTCCTAGGGCCTTCCCTAGAATTTTCCACCTCCCTAAAAATGACAATTGTCTCTATAGAATACAAATGCAATGATAGTTTGTGTTGAATGAGAAGAGTGAAGTTCTTCAATAGCCTTGTAAGAAAGTACATAGAATGCTTGTTAGCATCTTGTGCACTTAAATTCAAATCCTCTTCCCAATTCACTGATTCTTAGGTCCTGCTGTCCAAAGTCCATCCTGCCTAGCCCAGACTCTGAGCTTAGAGAAGGGGTTCTACTGCATAGTAATGAGCATTGCTGAGGGGAGATAGATTTTCCATATTTAGGGTTGCTGCAAAAATGTCCTTCCTGTGTCAGCAAAGTCCTGGGAAGTTGAATCCTACCTGGAAAGATAGGTTAAAACTTAAAAAAAAAAAGGCTTACACGGGAACATTGACCCAAAAGGGCCTGGAAACATCTGTGCAAAAAAACCAAACAAACCCAAAAGTGTTTGTTGTGTAATCAAACAGGCTTATGGACAGGGGAGCTAGCAACTGGCACATGTAGCATGGTGGACAGAGTACCAGGGCCTAACACATGGGAGACAATAAATGTTTATTTATTTATGATTATTTCTTCATCTGTGGAAAAGAGGGGAGAACCAGATGATCTCCCAGCAAAGAAACCTGTGCCAAGCTAAGAAGATCATGTTTTCTCGGGTGGATAATAGGGAGTCATTGAAGGCTTGTGAGCGGAGGGGGATTGTGCATGAAGAAAGATTCTTTAGGCAGCTGTGTGAAGGATGGATTGGGTAGGAAGGCCACATATGGATATGGCTATTACAGTAGTCTAGGTGAGGGGAAACAAGCAGCTGCACCATCGTCAGCTATCACCAAATGGGAAGGGACAGAGGTAAGATAAAGAGAACTAGGAAAGTAACAGGATATATGGCAGTGAGAGGAAAGGAGATGATCAAAGGTTTTTCACAAGTTTCAAGATTCGGTGTCAGAAAGATGGTATTGCCATCAACAGAAACAAAAAGCAGTTAGGACAAGATACAATGGGAGGGGAAGATACAATGAAGACTCCCATTTTAGACATACAGCGTTAGAGATAGTAGACAGACGTCTACTTGCAAATGTAAGGTAGCTAGGAGAAGCACAGGACTGGATCTGGGGGTGGGAGGGTAGGGAACCAAGGTTGTTTAAATACACCTTCACACCAAGGTGAAGAGTGCAGAGAACAAACTTTTAAGTTTAGAAAGGCAGTTAGATGGAGTAGTAGATAGGGGGAACAACATGAGTTGAAATGTGGACTCAGATACTTATTAGCTGTGTGACCCTGGGCAAGTCACTTAGCTTCTGTCTGTCTCAGTTTCCTATAAAATGGAGATGACAATAGTTCCTACCTCCCAGGATTCTTGTGAGGATCAAATGAGACTATCTGTAATGCCCTTAGCACGCAGTAGCTGTTTAATGTGTGTTCCTTTCCCCTTTCAAAAAGGACTTCCTTCTCCATGTTCACTAACATCCCCACCAAGCCAAAATCTATGGATGAAAGTGTTGGAAAACATGGATTTGAGGAAACTATAACTAAACTGACAACAAAACATTTGAGACACAGTCAAGTGAAATGGAAAAACCATTGGAGAGAGTCAAGGAGATAAGCATTTATTAAGCACTTACTATTTGCCAGACATGCACTAAGAGCTGGAGATACAAAGAAAGGTTAAAAATAGTCCCTGTCCTCAAGGAGCTCATAGTCTAAAGTGGGAGACAATAAGCAAACTACTCTGTACATAGAAAGTATCTGCAGGGGGCGGCCAGGTAGCACAGCGAGTAAGAGCACCAGCTCCAGTGTTGGGATGACCTGGGGATCCAATCCCAGTGCAGACACTTAGCACCCACCCAGAAACACCTGGCCGTGTAACCTTGAGCAAGTTACTTAACCCCAATTGCTTAGGGGCGGCCAGGTGGCTCAGCACGCCAGAGCACCGGCTCCAGTGTCCGAATGACCTGGGGATCAAATCTGGGCTCTGATACTTAGGACCACATCCAGAAATAACTGACCATGTAACCTTGAGCAAGTTACTTAACCCTGATTGCTTAAAAAAAAAAAAAGTATCTTCGGGATAAATTGGAGATAATCAAGGGAGGGGAGGCACTAGAATTAAGGACTAATAAAGACTTCCTGTAGAAGGTGGGTTCCAGGGAAGCTGGCAGCCAAAATAAAAGGCAAAAACAGTCTGACCACAAGGAGCTCTCACTCAAGAATTGAAGAGATAACATGCCAAAAACTATGCACAGACAAAAAATATCCAGGGTCAACTGGAGGTGATCTCGGGGAAAGGCTCTAGCCCTAGAAGGAGTGGAAGAGAGGATGGAATGGAAAAAGGCTCTTGCAGATGACAGGATATGAGCTGAGCCTTGAAGGAAGTCAGTTCATGAACTATGCACTCTGGCTACCATGATCCAAAATGTATATGAAAATACATCACACTTCAGTGCCTTGAAAGATTCATGACTTCCATGAAGTAGTCTCTTCCTCTATCAGTGCAGATAACAACCTGGTCTGGGGAGTTACCAAAGGATTTTTCAAAAACCAGGGAAGAGAAGGAAATCCGTCAAACAAGAGACTATTAAGTTCGCTGAGATTTTCTCTTTCATCTTAGGTCCCCTAAATCAGTGACACTGATCTCTGGGGACCCCCTAGGGGTAATGATTCCTGGCTAAATTCTAGAACATATAGGATATCCCAAAAGTCTTAAAGCAGTTTTAAGCTTTAACTACACTAAGACTTTTGTATTTTTAAAAGGCTAGTTGGTGAAAACTCAACATGCCAACAAAGTTTCATTAACAACTGATCTTGCAAAACTAGCCTCACATTTTTTTTCATTAAAAACTCCTTTATATTCATTTCATGTTATCTTGAAATCACAAAAATTAGGTGAGAAAAAAAACCCGAAGGGGACAAATACAGCTGAAGAGCACAGTGTCTCCCAAAATCTCACTTTTTTAATAAACCTAGGCAACTGTTAGTCACGGGAATGCTGAGGAGATATTATATTCTACCTACCTTGTATCAAAGTTTCTACGAAAGTATCTCTCTGCTTTAGAGGGCAGAGAGACAGGCTAGATTAGAAGATAATAAAGTCAGATGATTCATAACTGGACTCAAAGAGCAGTTACTTGTTAATGGTTCAATGTCAATGTGGCAAGTCATCTCCAATAGAATACCCGAGGGATCTGTGGTTGGCCCTGTGCAAAACATTTTCTATAAAGGACTTGGATAAAGGCATAAATAGCAGTCTCATCATATTTGTAGATGACACAAATCTGAGAGGCACGGCTAACGAAGGATGAGAGAGCCAGGATCCAAAAAGATTTTCACAGGCTAGAACATTGGGCTGAATTTAAGAAGATGAAATTCAATATGGATAAATATAAAGTTTTACACTTGGGTATAAAAAAAATCAACTTCGTAAGCACAATATGGAAGAAAGAAGTTTGTCTAAAAAAGATGTAGAGGGTTTAGTGGATTTGGGTTTAATGTAAGAAAGAGCATCCCTAACAATTAGAATTACCCAAAAGTGAAATGGACAGTCTGTGTCAGTGATACATTTCCCTTCCCTGGAGGTCTTTAAGCAAAGGTCAGATGACTATTTGTTAGGGTATTTGGTAGAAGGCGTTCTCTTTCAGATTTGGGATGGACTAGGGAACCTCTACGTCTCCTTCCAGCTCTGAGTTTCTATGATTCTATAATACCATGCACAAACAGAAGCATCCAGAGGACTTCATTATATATGATCCTTTCTCCATTATTGCCCCGAACAAGACATCCTCCGTTACAGTAGCAAACACCATTGGCAAGCACACATCTGACTGTGTTACTCCTTATTTGCCATTAATAATCAGAGGGTCATTGAACAGTTGTCTCTTGGGAAACACATGCTTAGTTCTGAAGGAATTTAGAGTGACACAGACATGCTTTGGTCTTCATGATGACAGCAGCTAGCTAGCTATGATTGATAGAGGGCTCTTTGGTTTGTACAATGCTTTACATACAGTACTTCACTTGATTCTCACAACAACCCTAGGAGGTAAATGCTATTACTGTGGTCATTTTAAAGATGAAGAAACTAAAGCCGACATAGATTAAATTTATTGACCCAGGGCCACACAACTAGTAAGTAGCTGAGGCAGCTTTTGAACTCAGGTCTTGACTCTGAGTCCAGCACTCTGCCAATTAAACCAACCAGCTTCCAAATAATTTGTTGTGGCTCATTTGCTCCAGTTGTGCCCAATTCTTTATGACTCCATTAGGGATTTTCTTGGCATAGACACTGGGGTGGTTTAGCATTTCCTTCTGTAGCTCATTTTACAGATGAGGAAACTGAGGCAAACAGAGTTAAGTGACTTGTTCAGGGTCATACAGTAAGTATCTGAGGTCAGATTTTAACTCAGGTATTCCTGATGTCAGGCCTAGAGTTCAACCCACTAGCTTCCCTCAAATAAGAATAGTTAGCATTTATATAGCACTTTAAGGTTTTTCTATATAATGAAGCTGCAAGAAAGGGCTGGGCAAGGAGCCAGGAAGGGCTGCTCACTAAGTAGACTTCTGAGGAAAAAAAAAACTTCTATTCTCACTCTCTTCTTCCTCTCTCCTGAACATGTGGCATGGAAGTCTTACAGCAATTTCTTGTGACAGGGGGAGAGACATGGAAGAATCAGTCTCCCTACCACCACTAACCCCCCAGCAATTATGCCATCGATTCACACATGGCTGCCCATATATGTACTGTCAAGGTAAATATGATCCTGGGTCTCAAGATCCTATTGCCTCTTCTGCTTTGTGTTTATTTGCCTGAATGTAGGAAACTATACATTGATCCTGAGACAGATGTCTCCAGTATGAGAAGTAAACTCTTGAGACCAAGAAGTCAGGCATTCCTGGTTCCTCAGAGCAGTTAAGCTGCTCAGTTAGAGAAGCTTAAAGAGTTTTCTGCCACTGTACCCATCTTGGAGAAAAGAACTACCAGCAGGAGGCTGAGCCCATGCCATGTCCTGGCTGACCAAAAGACATGAACGTTGAAGGAGTTGCTCAGAAAGTGCATGAGCCAAATGTGAAGGTGAAATGTCAACTCAAGAGTGCCACTGAATGTTCCATGTTGCAATGTTTTAAGTATCTTGTCTCCTCGTAGATGTAATAAGAATATGGATTGTTATATCATATTTTAAGTCTGTGTTAATATGTGCTTCCATAGATTTTGTATTTTAAGCCCTTTTTTGTGGAAGAAAGAAATACCTGTCCTATGCCTGACCTACATTATACATTGAATACCTCTGTAATTCTCCCAAAGGGACTAGGGTTCAAAATTGGTAGCTTGTCTGTCACTGATGATGAAAAAAAGTTATAAAAACACTCACAAATTTTTTTACATTTTACATCTATTTGCTATCCTCCTGCCACTTTCATCATCCATGAATGTTTTTGGGATAATACGGCTCATTTGGATCTCATGCCAATCTTTTGAATATGTATTTTTGCTGTGATAGAAGGCACTACTACTGGTAATATGCCATCCTTCTTGGATATGTTTTACAAATGATTTTATGTCCTAAACCATTATTGCCCTTGCCTGTCACCTTTACCTACCTGTCAAGGAGAGTAAATGTTTGCTGGTTAAAGAAGATTCTGAGTTCTTTCACCCTCCTTGTTGTGGCAACTGTTTTACATCAGTTAAAAGTTTGCAGGAGGGGTGGCTAGGTGGCGCAGTGAGTAAAGTGCCGGCCCCGGAGACAGAAGAACCTGTGTTCGGTTCCGGCCTCAGACACTTAACACAAAAAAACTAGCCGTGTAACCTTGGGCAAGTTGCTTAACCCTAACTGCCCTCCAAAAGGCAAAAAAAAAAAAAAAGTTTGCAGGAAATGGTGATAATCAAGGTCAGTATTTGCCCTTTTTTCCCATTTTCTACTATGAAATGTCACTGACTCACCTGAGTAGATCAGGTTGAAGCTGTTACCCCTGTTTAAAGCATTACCTATTCATCTTTAGCCTTTCTTCTAAGTTGATGTTCATTTTGACCTTTGCTCTAACTAGCCAATGGAATACCACACAGCTGATTCTGATGACCTCCATATCAATAACTAGTTGTTTCCTGTATCTTAAGATACATTCATTTCATGTTTAATAAAATTTCATATTTTTAAAATAGATTTTATAATAAATATTTAATCATATTTAATCAAAGCTGAATAGTTCTATTTTTTTTAAAGCCAGGCCAAAGTAGTTTTCTCTGAATCCTGGCCCAACAAATAAGATGCTTTCTGGGATGACCCCTGCTCCTTAGCTCTTTATTTTAATTGTTCCATTACAGTAAATTATTTAGCATCCCCTCTCCCCCCTCCCAGTTCACCCCCTATAGCTGCTCTAACTGAACTGCATTTCCTTAGCAGCTGTGGGGGTCTCTGGTGAGCTTTCTGTAGAAGCCTCTGCTGGAATCCAGGGACTATTCCACATCATTTGAGGGAGATGAGACTAGCCAATGTTATGGAATATGGGATCATAAAGTTGCTTGGCCACACAGGCTGCCATAGAAACTACCCAGAGGACAAAAGAGAAATGCACAGCTGCAGACTATAAAAATTTCACAGCCTCAGAAGAAGCTGCTGTTTCAGTCACCGATAGTGCTCGACACCCATATTGATTAGAGAGACGAATTTACCACTGTTATTTTAAGTCCACGTGTGCACTCTTTCCTGGCTCTGTCAAATTTCTTTTTTTTTCATTCTCTTTTCTTTACCAAGTAGCTCTTTCTTAGCCTATTAAAAAAAACATATTTCTTTCCACTATTTCTCTCAACCCAAAGCCAGCAGATAATAATAACTCACATTTCTGTCATCTCTTAAGGCTTGCAAAGAACTTTCCAGACAATAATCCTGTGAAATAGATACTATAAGAAATCTCATCCCCATTTTACAGATAGGAAACTGAGGCTCCGAGGGTTCAAATGACTTGCCCAAGATCACACAATTAGTATAAAAACCTAGCTCTCTCCTGACCCCTCAGAGTAAAAATTAGACCTCTCCCCTTTCCTCCAGAATAATTTATTCCTGGGGCAAAGCCCTAA
>NW_027187330.1:2001929-2243031 GCF_028583685.1 Petaurus breviceps papuanus
GCGCGCGCACTAGCAAACACACATAACCCACAAACACACGCACGAGAAGCCCCTCACACAGTCACTCCAGGCACACACTCACCGGCACACGTTATCAGTCACACTAACAGGCGTGCCTAAGAGCGTACTCCCCGATCCGCCCAACACAGGCGTGTGCGCACGCACACACACACACACACACACACACGCACACACACTTCGGAGCCACTTAAGGCCGTGGCTCTGCTTCTGCCTCTAGGCTCTGACACTCCGCTCTCTGGAGTGGAATGACCCGTTCGGCGCCTCTTGCCAGTCTAGAGTAGGACTGGGGGCCGCGTGCCCCAGGGGTCTGTGGGAGCCTCGGCAGGGGAGCCATGGTGGGAAGCACGTTGATGCCCCCCTCGTAAAGGTGAGGCCGGAGCATCTCCGCCCAGCTCTGAGCCCCGAGCTCATCACGAAGGTGCCGGGTCAGGGGCAGAGGAGCAGAGGGGAAGGGCTGCTTGGGCCCCAGCGCCCCGGTCCAGGGGGCAGATCACTGGGGTTCCTAGTGCCTGCGGGAGCCACCTGCCCCGCGACACCCCCTCCCCCCGCCAGCTTCCTGGCTTCAAGCTTCTGAAAACTGGGGAGGTGACTAAAGGGCAAGGAAGAGGAAGCTTCGGGGGCTCCACCAAACCACCTGCTACTCCAGGGACCCAAGGGCTGCGCTGGCCGAAGTTTGTATATCACGAACCCGCAAGTTTCAGTCCGAGTCCTTTCCCACCCAAACCCTTCACTCCCTTCCCCACCACCACACACCTCCCTACCATCCTCGAGGACCCATACTCCATTTCACTGTGAGGAAAACTAGGATGAGAGCATCCTTAACTGGCTACAGCTGACCCCCATATTAGGGGGACCCAAACCCTTCGGGGATTCGGGAAGGATGAGGAGGTCCCCACCCCCACTTGCATGCCGAAAGAATCAGGTTAAAATAAACTCCAAGGGCATCCCTGAAGGAGGAAAAGAGTCATAGATCACGGATCTGGAGCTGGAAAGAATGTCCGAGGCCGGCCAGTCCAACCGCCATATTTTACAGAGGAGAAAACTAGCGGGAGAGTTAAAGTACCTTGCCCAAGGTCACACAAGTAAGATCAGCAGCAGATCTCGACTGAAACCCAGCTTCTCCACTTCAAAGCAAGCTTTGGGTTTAGTGGGGAAAACGCTGGACTTGTCTTTTGGAATTCTATGTGTCACTTGCCAGGCGGGTCACCTGGAGTAAGGCAAATCCCTTTTGCAAGCCTCAGTTTCCTTCTCTGTAAAATCAGACGATTAGACTAGATATCTAAAGTCCCATCCAGCCCTAACATTCGTTTTCTATGACTGTGAAAATACAGTTCATTTTAACAAAGTACAACTTGAGGGATGCATCAGTCCTAATAAAGAGCCCTAGTAAGGGCAAATCCTACTATTTTGCTTTGTGGATGGGAGAAGAGGAGAAAGAAGAGAGGAACCCTACTTTTTGTTTGTTTGGGGTTGCTTTTTAATATTAGCAAGGAAGTTACCTCCTCATTCACTTTAAGGAGGTTGTCCTTGGGATTCAGCTTCCAGCCCTCAGGCCCCAAACACAGCATAAGTTATGGCAGATTGGCATTCTCATGCCCACTCATTTACATATTTAAGGCCTGATTTTTTTTAAATCTTTTTTATTTAATTAGCAGCAGAGTTGTCACAGAACTGACCTTTGGAAGGTCACTGTTCAGGCTACACTTGCAGTACAGTCGTCATCACTCCTTAAGGACATTTTCCATCCGTCTCCCCCACACAACACAGAACACTATTGGAATTTCTGTCATGGTGGCACATTGTACATCTGTTATAAGGAAATATGCAGTAATACAGTCAGAGGCAAAGCTGAATGGAATAAAAAGATCTTCCCAATTAACTCTCTACTTTTCCTTGACTAAATCATCTTATCATATTTCCCTTTGGTATAAATGGATAAAATGATGGCGGCTTCCAAGAAATAGCACTAATTATTACTCCAAAAATATGGCCACTGGTGTCCAAAAAGAGCATAGAGAGGAGGTTTTGGTAAGTACTATTTTTGTACCACGTTGGTTACGCTTTTAGAAGAGGTTTGGGGGGAATCAAAATTACAGAATCATAGAATTTCAGAACTGAAAGAGATCTTGGGGGCCATCAAGTCCAACCTGAAAAAGAATTCTCTCTTCAGTAAATGAACAAAAAGTCACTGGGGCTTTGGCCGAGGGGGAGGACCACCATCTCCTGGGGCAGCCTATTTCACTTGTGGACACCTCTAATCCTCGGGAAATTTTTTTAAAGCAAACCTAAACTTTCTGCTTTGTGATTTTCACCCACAGCACTTGGTTTTGCTTCTTGAGGCAAAACAAAACAAGTGTAGAATTACTCATTCACAAGAGAATCCTGCAGATACTTCAAGATGGCTATCCCCCTCCCCCATTCCCAGGACTCTCTTTTCCAGGCTAAATATCCCCAATCCCTTCAAGAGATAAACACATGATATATGATCTTCAGACCTTTCATGATCCTGGTTGCTCTTTCCCAACCTCTCTTCAAAAGTAAGCAGAGCAAATGGACTTGTAAGACTGCCAATGGGCATCTTAGCAGCTCCCAGGATGCTTTGTAGTCTGAACTGGGAATAAGGGCACACATTCTTTGCTTTACTTTGTAGACCTTAGAACCACAAGCAATACATGCTGCTCTGTGTGCATTTCTCAGTGTTTGAACAAATACACATGGACCAAAGTCAGCTCAACAGAGCCATAACTAGCAATGTTTTCACTTTGCAGCAAGTAGCTAGCTGGGCAAGAGGGACAGATGAGAAAGGGTACAGATGAGTGAGGTCAATGATAGTGCCTTCCCTGCTCCTGAGAAGATGCTGTTAGGACCCTCCAAATTATCAGCTCAGAGACAAAGCTCCAACTGCCCTGCCTTAGTTATGGCTGTGAAGATTACTCTTTAAGACTCAGGGCAAGATGGTATTTGTAGCTAAGGGGAGGAAGACTCTGTGTGATAAGGAATAAGAGAGAACATGCAATGATGCCATCCAGGCACTTTCTGTGGGAGCTAGAGAGCTGAAAATAAGAGCAGAAAGGGTGTCTCATTTTCTATAAGAAGAAAAAAGGGATGGCAAAATGTGTCTTTTACCTCTGCCTTTGACCAGACTCCAGGTTCTTTTAACTTCTGGTTGCTAGAGACCATAAGTAAACTAATAAGCAGGAATTTTTTCTTAGCAATTTCCTTGCCTTGAAACATCAGTTTTACCAAGGGTCCCAAATTCTAATCCTGTCTAGACAGAGTTCTTTAATCACAGTTCCTATTCCCAAATGGAGTATAAAGGGATGTATCCTGACCCAAGATTAAAAATATGTCCATTTCTACAATAAAATTCCTTTTGAATTGTATAATGACAGATCATGAATATAGACCTATACTTGAACCAGTGATCACTGTAAGCTCCCAGTGCCCACTGGGCACCGATATGTACCTATTATGTCCTATATTCTCCCCACTAAGGAAGATAGGTAAAAAAAAAACCTGTCCCAGCCTCAACTTTGCAGTAATTCCTAGCCATAGGTCATTGATATTTAGAGCTGAAGAGGACCTTAAGATCATTTAGTCCAACTCATTCGTTTAACAGACAAGGAAGCTGGAGTCCAAAGGAGAAGTGATTTAGCCAACCTCCACAGAGCCCCAACTGCCTCTCCAGGCTTTCAGGTCACACTGTTATTTCTATACACCAAGCTGCCTTAAATGCTAAATACTTCAGCCCTTCCCCATGGGGAACAAATTGTATCTGATGCCACAGAAGGAAGGACCAGCCACAGTCATGACTAACCTCAGAAAATGTGACTATCTGCTAAAAGTTCAACCCCTTATTCTGTTTAGGAGGAAGATGCCAGGAGGCATGTCTATAATAAAAAAAAGGTATTTAAGAGACCTAGATGCAAAAATTATACTTGGGACTTCATTTTTTTGTTTGTTTCTTCTGCCTTGACCCCCCAAAAGGGCACTTAGAATCAGGGTCCCATGTGGGGAATATGGGAGTGTTGATTGGAAAAATTAATTCCCTTCGTGGACTGAGTGCTGTCACTGAGGCTTATGGAAAGAAACAGGGGGTCTGGAAGTGAAAGGAAGGATGGGGAGAGGTATGGAGGAGAAGATAGAACCAGTTACACAATAAAATCCTGCCAGTGGCTCAAGAATACCTAGACACAGCTGAACACACCAGCAGGGACTTCCAGAATAGCTTAGCTGTCACTCATCTTCCTGGCCCTTCACAGCTGTTAAACTAGAAGTAAATCATGTGGGAAGATGAGGGCAGCAAAACACGTGGAAAGAACACAGTATTCGCAAATCTAAGGACCTGGTTCTGAATCCCAGCTCTGCCTCTGTCTGACCCAGTGGCAAGCCCTTTCTCTCCAGACCTTCTTCGTCTGTAAAAGGAAGGGTTTGGACAGAAATCATTTCCGTGGCACCTTGCAGCTTCAGATCCTATGATCGTCTGCCAGATTCCCTCCAGCTCCCAGAGTTCAAAGGGCGTGGAGCTCAGAGGACAAATGACACACTGCCCACCTCCAAGTCCTAGGAGGTCATCTAGTCATGCCCTGCACTCAGTAGTTATCCCCCTCCTTGGCTATTTGTTCCCCTGTTCTATTAGACCCAAGGACCTGGCCCAAGTCCCCATTTTGGGAAGCAACATTCAGTGAATGCCGCCAGCTCATTAGTGTTCATAGCACATGCACTCATTAAATAACAGCTCCAACCCTCCCCACTGCCACCAGCCCCCTCCCCTTGCTTTTTCAATTTCCTTTCCCCCCCCTTCCTCTCTTTGGTCTCCCCCTACATTACTTACCACCTGCTCCCTCTGCTTAGGGAGGGGGAAGGGGGGAAAGAGACAGGCATGGCAGCCTGCATCCCCTTGACTGGCCCTCTCTTCCTACTCCCTCTACAAGTACAACTCACATCATTCTCACAGGTCACTCTCAGGTCACCCCCATAGAAAATAATTTTGAATCAAGCCCCCCCCCACTCCAATCAGGGAAAGGATCCTCCTTCCTCTTTCAGCTAATCATAAGGGTAGGAAAGAGCAAATGAGTTATGAGAGAACCCCCCAAGTTCTTTCTTCTTTGGACTGGTTTCTCTTCAATCTCTAACTCCTACTTTCCTTCAGGACTCAGCTCAAGTGCCCTCTTCCACAAGAGGTCTTTCCTATTGGCCCCAGTTGCTAGTACCTTCTCCTCAAAATTACCTGTAACTATTCTGTGTAGACCTTTTGTTGTCTCCTCCAGGTAGTTTATAGGATTCTGGAGGGAAGGGACTGTTTTTCCACTTTTGCTTGTATCCCCAGTGCCTAACCCAGTGACCAGTAGGTGGGAAATGATTAAATAGTTTAGGACTGGTAGATTGCGTTGTTCATAATTCAGCACAACCCTCTCTCTCCCTTCCTTAACCACAGGCAGGATTCTCACAACTACTGAACAAAAGAGGCCATTGGGGTTCACAAACAGAGGGGACTTACTTGCAGAGACAGAGCATTTCCCCCTAGTCTTGCTTGAAGTGGCCTAAGGTTTATCCCTTTTTTATGTTTGTTGTCCTTCACTATCTCTCTCAATATCCACTGGAACTTTTCACTGAAGGTATAGATCATAGGAGCAGAGAACAATGGGTCTGACACCTGGGTGGGCAATGGAGCTGGCAGGGGTTTGAAGTAGAAAAGACCAGAGCTGGCTTGTGAAAACTCCTCAATCTCATCATCCCATAGAGTAAAAGTATGAGACCCTCCAGAGCTTCATGGGACCTGAGAGAAACTCTAGCCCAGGTCCTTCATTTTGCAGAATAGGAAACTGAGAGCTAGCTGGGATGTGAGAAGTTATAGGATTGAGTGTTGAATAGACCTAAGAGATATTCTGGTCCACAGATTAGGAAACTGATGTCTGGAGAAATGACCCACAAAAAAAATGACTCAAATTTTATACAGAGCTGGATGTCTGTAGCAACCCTATAAGGCAGGTAGTACAAATACTATTGCCATTTTACAGAGCAGGAAACTGAGACTCAGAGGGTTAAGGACCACATGACTATATACTGTATGAGGCAGGGCTCATATGTGTGTCTTGAGCACAGATCTAGCATTCACTCCATTTGCCTAGCTCAGTAGTCAGTTCTAGAGCCAAGCCCAAGTCCACCATCTTTAAAGCCAATGTTCTTTCCACCACATCTATCAGCTGGCTCTCCAGATGACCTAGCCTAAACCCTTTGATTTACAAAGGAGGGAGCTAAGGCCCAGGAGGGGAAGTAATTCTTCAAAGATGATGCAGCAAATGAGTGGCAGTTAGGACTGCAAGCCAGGCTTCTTTGTAACATCTATTACTGAAGGGGAGGCATAGTTTAATAATAAAAAAATGTTTTAAACTCACTATACTAGGAACTAAGCTATGCTGTTTGCTAGCTGTGTACCCTCAAGCAAATCACTTAATCTCTTCAAGTCAGAGTTTTCCTGTCTGTAAAATGGGGGGGATAATATTTGCACCCCTAGATCAGGTCATTGCCAGGAAGGCAATTCATAAACCATCCAGTGCTACAGAAACATGAGCAATTAGGAACCAAGTATATTTTGACTTTAATCTGATCCTTAGAGCCCTTGGAGGTTCTCAGACCAGAGGATCAAATAACTTGATTCCTTTCATCCAGCAGCCCCTCTGCAGAAGGCAGTCTCCTGGTTTCCCCAGGCTTCTAGTTCCTCCTGTGATTTATTCCTTTAGACTAAGAATCAACAAGATCTTTAGCCTCCAAGTGCCATGTAGGGAGCAGAGCTGAACAATTCCTCAGGAACCACTGACTGACCTAAAATACTGGCAAAAGAGAAGGGAAGAAGAGGAGGACAAAAAAAAATGTGGGAGACCCGAGAGGGAGGGAAAGAAAGTGAGAGAGAAGGAGAGAAGCAGACCACGTGGACATGTAGTCAGGCATCCAGTCCGCGCATATATTAAGCACCTACTATGCACCCGTCATTGTGCTATGTAAGTGCTGGTGCTAAGCTCCTACAGAAAATCAACAATCTTTGCTTCAGTGCCTCTCAATGACCCCAAGCCCTAGTTCACTTGTCCCTGCTCTAGAAGCATTTGATGTGAAGGGCAGACACCAGAGCCATTTTAATCCTTCGTTTCCTGAGCCCCCCACCCCCGTATCCTTCTTAAAGAAGTCTGAACTAACCTGTTCTTCATTTTCCCAGGTGATAACCTGAATTAGTTCTGTTTCACAGGGAGAAGAACTGAGGCACAAGTGGAAACTGTAGGTCCTGGTAGAATGTTTCTTAGAACACAAAAGACCTGGGTTCAGCCCTGGCTCAGATGCTTACCAGCTGTGGGACCCTTGTCAAGGGCCTCCCTCTGGCTCAGTTTCCTCATTTGTAAAAGGAAGGAGCTGAGTTTTATGTCCTCCAAAGTGCTTTCCAGCTCTAAATCTGTGATTCTGTGAAGTGATTTGCCTGACAGAATTTTGGCAGGATCGATTTACTTGACTGAGTGAGCTAAGGCACAAGTGGGATCCTTCTCCCCCAACAGGGAGCCCCCAAGGAAGGCTTCCTCCAAAGGGATTCTGGAATATGAGTGTATAACTGGGGTCACAAGATAATAATAATAATAGTTAACATTTATATAGAGCTTACTATGTGCCAGGCACTATGCTAAATGCTCTACAATTGTTATCTTTGTTGATAATAAATTATAATCTAATAAACAAAACAATAAATGAATAAATTTTATTCATTGATAATAATTTACTATTATTAAATTATAATTATTGAGTATTGATCCTCACAGAAATCCTGGGAGGTAAGTGCTATTATTATTCCCATTTTACAGATGAGAAAACTAAGGCAAAGAGAGATTAAGTGACATGCCTAGGGTCACACAGCTAGTAAGTGTCTGAGGTCACATTTGAAGTCAAGTCTTCCTAACTCCAGGCCCAGCTCTCTATCCACCGTACCACCCCACTGTCCAAGTAGGAGATTGAAGACACGGATTTGGTGAAGGGCAACAGAGTTCTGGGAGCCACCTGACTGGATACAAAGACTATTTTTTGTTTAAGTCAGTCAGGGCAGACATTAAACAGGTTTCAGTTTTCAAGCACCAGGGAAATCAAATCAAAAGGAAAGGAGCATTAAGTATGAAGTTCAGCAAACAGAAAGACAGATTGGAGGAAGAAGCCTGAGAAGCGGGAAGAACCTTAACAAGTGCGTGTAGAAATGGGGTTTTGCCACAGGGGACCATCATCGCATCACGGACAGGAGCGCCATACGTCCTGTCTCCATAGCAAGCACTGTCCCAACCATCAACTCATCATCCTCCACCAAGGCCACTCTTGGGGTGTGTTGGGTGCCTTCACCTCCAGCCTCTAAGGGAGGGAAGGGCAAGACAACACTTCTCCCACAGGACTGCACCCACCATTAAACTATCCTGAGCTTCTGATACTCACCTCCCTCATCAACTGTGTAAGGAAAAAACATATTTCTGGCCACAGCTCTAGAAGTAGCCTAAGGCTAAGCACAAAGAGAACTAGAAGGAAGAGTCCAGAATATCCCCTGGTTAGTGGCATTCTCATTGACATTCTCAGTAGCTTCTATTGCCTTTGAACAGTCCTTCCCTTCTCAGCATTTAAAGGGCTTTACCTCACTGGAGCTCTGATACTTAGTGAATTATGAAATAATGGCTCCTCCCAGACCCTCTGGTTATTAAAGTGGCATGAAATTGGTGCAGCTTAGCCCCACAAATGTCTTCCCCCCAGAGTAGCACCCATAAATTGTCTGTGGCAATATGGGCAATATTCAGGTCAATGAAAATATACTGTCTATGGCACTGTGCCCACAGCTGCTGCTGGACCACCTGGGATCCAACACTATAAATTTATGTTATCTAATCTCAACTGGACCTTCACTGCAGTAGAAAATCCTGTTATTCCTCCCTAATTCATTCCTGTTCTCATTCCCAACAGAAGCTATTCCAAATCTTCTGTTCTCTTGGCAAGCCTCTCAAACCACCATCCCCACCACCACCACCAACATGTTCTCAGCTGAGGACCTTGATTACTACTTTACTTAGAAATTTTAGATGAATTTCTGGGAGCTCCCTCTTCTCTCCTCTTCATATCAAAGCTCCTTGGTGTTCTCCCCAACTTTTTCCTCCTTTCCCCAGGCTCTGATAATGAGGTTGTCCTCCTTGCCCCCTTGAATGTTCTCTTGATCCAATCCTTCCCAGCCTAGAGATATGTCAAACTCACCTTGCCTGAAATGGAGCTGGTTATGTTCCCATATCCCCAAACCTTTCCCTCCTCCAAACTTCCCTATTTCTCCTGAATGCCCCACCATGTTTCCAGCCCACACACTCAAAACCTCAGCACCATCCTCCATAACTTACTCTTCTTCAACCCACACATTCAATAAGTTGCCAAATATTGTCACTTCTACCTCTGCAATATCTCTCACATCTGACCCACTTTCTCTATTTTCAGAGCCACCATCTTAGTTCATCATCTTCCACCTGAACTATTATTTCAATAGTCTTCTAATTCATCTCTTTGCCTCACATCTCTTTCCATTCCATCCTTAACTCCTCACTCCATCATC
Source organism: Petaurus breviceps papuanus (assembly GCF_028583685.1). Taxonomy (NCBI): domain Eukaryota; kingdom Metazoa; phylum Chordata; class Mammalia; order Diprotodontia; family Petauridae; genus Petaurus; species Petaurus breviceps. The sequence continues at coordinate 2,011,555 of NW_027187330.1, forward strand.
TAACACACTCAGTCAATTGCCAGGTCTTGTCATTTCTATTTCCACAAGTCTCACATCCATCCCTTTCTCTCCACTCAGTCACCACTCCCATCCAGGGTCTCATCAACTTTCACCTGGACTATTGCAATTGCCCATTTGGTCCCCCCTACTCTCTCCCCACTCCAATCCTTCCTACACACTGCTGCCAAAATGATCTTCCTTGAGCACCAATCTGAGCGCATCAGTCCCTTATTCAATAAACTCCATTGGGCACTTATTCTAGGATAAACTATAAACTCTTTGGTACCAGCCTCTTTCCAGATTCATTATTTGACACTCTTCTGCCTGTAATCTGAGCTCTAACGAAACTGTTTCTCTCTTTACTCTTTACCTGTGGTTCTTCTTCACCCATCCCTATGCCTTTGTACTGGCTTCCCCTATAGCTAGAATTCCTCCCTTCCCCACTCCCACTTCACAGAATCATTTACTTTCCCTAAGACAAAGTTCAAGGGTCATCTTATTCACAAGGCCTCTCCTGCTTCCCTGGTGGAGCTTGGAGAATTGGACTTGGAGTGAGGAGGACCTGGATTCACCTAGAGCTAATATTAGAATGTCACGCTGGAGCTAATATAGTGTCACGCTGGCAGGTCATTCAACTTTGCTATTTCCTGATCAGTAAAAATGAAGGGGCTTGTAGGGAAGGGAAATAAGCATTTACATAATGCCTTCTACATACCAGGCACTGTACTAAGCACTTTGAAAATATTATCTCATTTGATTTGATTCTCACAACAACCTGGTGAGGTAGGGACTGTTATTATCCCCATTTTGCAGCTGAGGAAACTGAGGCAAACAGCTTAAGTGACTTGTCACCACAGCAGGTCACAGTGCTAGTAAATACCTGAGGCTGGATTTGAATTCAGGGCTTCCTAACTCCAGGCAGGCACTCTAACCACTTCGCTACCTAGAAGTCTTAGATGAATGCTAAGCCCTTCCAGCTCTGAATCTATGATGCTATGAGCTACTTAGTGCCCTCCCCAACGACCTTGTATTTAGATAAGTGTATTTATTTATATTTGTTTTCTGCATATTTATTCAGTATATACTTACGTGTATTCTGGTTGTTCAGTCATTTCAAAAATGTTTGACTCTTCATGACCCCACTTGGGGTTTTCTTGGCACAGATACTGCAGGGGTTTTCCATTTCCTTCTCCAGCTCATTTTACAGATGAGGAAACTGAGGCAAACAGGGATTAAGTGACTTGCCCAGGGTCACACAGCTAGTACCTGAGAACAGATTTGAACTCAGGTCCTCCTGACTCCAGGTGGAGCTCTCTATCACTGCACTCCCCAGCTGCCCATGCATTACAGTTATCTCTCCCATTATAATATTAGCTCCTTAAGGGCAGGAACTGTTTCATTCTTTGTATGTTTATCCTTTGTTGCCTGTGTCCTTTGAACACAGCATCAGTGTTTATGTCCATGTGCAACAAAGAGAAAGAAATCTTGAAAAGGAGGGGATAGGACTGCAGTGACGGATGCCCCTGTGCACACATGTGCACACACTCATCAATGTCCTCAGTTACCTCAGCATCTGTGATTAAAGGGCAGAGCACAAAACCCCTCCCACAAATCTCCCCTTGATAAGTCCTCACTTCCCACTGGCTGCACTGCTTTATGCACCATTCTCATGCCCCTGTGGCAGGTACTCTCTGCCCCTCCCCTTTCTAACTTCCTTTTCTCTTCCCCACTGGATTGGAAGCTCCTTGAAGGAAGGAAATCTCTTTTTTCTTATTATTTTCTTATTTGTATTCCCACCAGCAAACATAGTGCTTAGCATATAGTTAAGACAAACATTTATTGTATTGTACTATGTACAGTAAACTGTAGTGTGTTCTGGGAATACAAAAATGAAAAACAACACAGTTCTTCCCCCAAAGGAGTTTCCAATCTAACAAGAAAAACAATGACTGGTTTTAGAGACATTGTTTGATAGGATGATAGGACATCCAGGTAGAGATGCCCAGCAGAGAACTGGAGTTGTGGAATGGCAGTTCAAGAGAGAGTTTGGGGCTGAAGAAGTCGATTTGGAAGAGGGGTGATAGATAAAACCTAAGAATTAGAGAAGTCTCTAAGTATGAGAGTATAGGCTAAGAAGAGGCAGAAAGCTGAGGTCTATCCCTTAAAAAGTGTCCACATTTAGGGTCAGATGGAGGTAGCAAAGGAGACAGAGAAAGAGTGGACCAACTGGGACCATGTAGCATTCACAGAAGCCAGGATAGAGAGGAGTTGGGGGGGAGAAATGAGGTCAAATGCTAGTGAGAGGTCAAGAAGGTCTTGAAGAATACGGAAAAGTTTCCGTAGAGTTATTGAAGGAAATGGGATGTGGAATCAATTTAAAGAAGAATGAGAAGCAATAGTAAAGGACTGAGTTTAGAGCAGCTGAATATTTGTGCCTTTCCCTAGCAATATTCAGTAGCCAGAAGCAGAGAAAGCAAATGGAAGGGATGTCCCCAAATGCATTGACATAATGCGGCCAAGATATCCTAAGGTGTTAAAGAAAGTCCTAGTGAAATAGCTTACTAGGGGGTAGAGGTCAAACAGAGAAGGAAGTGAAACTAGAGGAGGCCAATGGACAAGAGGAACAGGGAAAGGTCAAGAGACCAGAGCCCACCATGAGAACAAAGAGAAAATTCAATAGAATATATTCAACATATGTTCAATAGAATAGAAACTAAAGGGAAATAAATATGTATGTTATTGTGGTCAAGAGACGGTCAAGGAAGCACAAGGTAAGGATGGTCACAGAATCACATAATTAAAGAGTTAGAAGGGACTTCAGCAGACATCTGGTTCAACCCACATACAAAGAGAATCACCTCTATAATATATAGGGGGCAAAAGTGGGGGGAGGTGGAGAGAACTCCTTGTCGATACCAATACCCAGGCAAGACTATTGGAGAATTAAGTTTTTATAGCCCATGTCTGTATCAGAGAAGCCAAGATGTCAAAGACTTACTATGTGCCAAGGATTGTGCCAAATACTCAGGATATGAGTGTTCTTCCCTTTAAGGAACTTAAATTCTAATGGGGGTAGACAGTATTTAAATAACTAAGGAAATATAAAATATGCACAGCATAGACAATAAGAGAAATGAAGGCATGGGGAAGGAGGGTTTAAGGGCCACTGGGAAAGGCCTCTTGGAGTAGATAGGATTTGAGTTGGTCCTTGAAGGAAGGCAGAGAAACTAGGTATTTTTAGGTGAGAAAATGAGATATTTTTAGAGGTGACGGAGTGGAGCATTTCAGACATGGAGGGAGAGCAAATGGAAAGGCATGCATATGGGAGACAGACTGTTGTATTCAAGAAATGGCTAGAAGTCTGGTGTTGCTGGAATATAGGGTGTAGTATAGAACCCCCAGGAGCTAACAGAAGTTGGAAGTGAAGCCAGCCATCTTTCTGGCCATTGAACTGAATCCCACAGCTCCCATTCTCAGTCAAGCAAAATATCCAGACTTTCCATTCCATTCAGCAAATATTTATTAAATACCTGTTATGTACAGAGCACAGTGGACTGAGAAGATGCAAATTTTAAATAAAACATGGTCCCTGCCCCAAACACACCTGGTAGGGAGATATTACACATACACAGATAAATATAATGATAAAAAAATAATAATGTGTAGCATAGCAGATAGAGAAGTGGCCTTGGAATCATGAAGACCTGGGTACTAGTCCTGCCTCTGACATTATGGCTGTATGGCCCTGGAAAAATCATTTAATTAACTTCACAGTGTCCAAAGGCAACAGTCTAAAAACTAAAGTAAACAATAAAATATCTAATAAATCAGTCCCGTAAACCTTAGACTAAATGTGAAAAAGTCCTTCAGACTGTAGCAATGTTGTATAAGAATTGTGTTTGGGTAGGCCAAGGAAACTTGAGCATAAATCATCAAGGTAGAAAACACAAATGATTCAAAAGGTTGGAGTAAGCATGGCTTCCCAGCCTATACCTAAGAAAGAATCTGCTAAGAGGTGGGGGAAGGAGAGGTCTCACTCAGCTTTGACATCCCCCTCTTGGCCAAAGGAGAAACTTGCAGGCTTGGAAAAGTCCAAAGAATATTGGGTTTTCCATCTTCCAATCAGTCTCATAGCTGTATCCTTGGAAGGGCAGCAGAATCTAAGAACAGATGAATGTAAATTCACCAACTTAAAGGAAATTCATAAATGGGTTAAAAGGAGAAAATTACTTTTAGTAACCATGAGCTGTAAGTTGCCCATTTGACATGTGTGCTCTCTAAGCTTGAGTCCACTTCCCTCGGCATTCTGAATGTATTTGTGGAAAAGTGTGTCACAGACTTTTGGAGGGGGATGTTTTATACCAGCCACTTTAGTGGTTGCTTTCTAAAATGAATAAAATATCAATAAATGTCTCTTTCTAAACATTATATAAGGTTGACTTAGAAAATGACTCTCAACTGATAGTGTTAAGGAGGAAGCACACCAGCGGGGGCTCAAGCTGATAGCATTAGAGAGTCATCCACAACTCCTCAGAGGTGCCCCTAGAACCTTGTGGGAGAGATGCAGCCAAGCTCTGTCCAGTTTGGACCCAACTGAACAGTAGGAGTGGGAGCTGAAATCCTGAGCTTTATGAGCTACATTATAAATTGAAAAGAACATGCCTATCTCTATTGGTAGTTCCTCACTGGGAGCTCCCTAAACCAATTAAGCCACAGTTTGAGATTTTTTTTTTAATTTCATGATTAAGTATGCTGGAGAGGTGTGAAATAAAGTGTTATACAAGAGTCAGGGGACAAAACTTGCTCCCAATTGGGGGATCACTTCCTAGAGGAAGTGTAACTTGTGTTGGGCTTTAAAGATTGAAGTTCTTATCCTCAACAGATAAGAGAGATGGAGAGAATATTCTAGATCTAGGAAATACTGTGAGTGAAGGAATGGAGGAGAGAAAGCACAGGATGCTGTGGTGACCAAAAATGGTTCCATTTGGTCAGAGCAGAGAGTACACAGAGCTGAATATCACCTGTTTGAGGACATGCCACTTGGCTTGCGGGCCAAGCCAAGGACTTTTAATTTCACTCAGTGGGTAGTGAGGATGTTTGAGCAGAGGAGCAATACTGGAAGAATTTATATTCTCCTTGAAGGAAGGGACTGTTATTTATTTTTGTCTTTGTATTCCTAGCACTGTACCTTGCATAGAGTAGGCACTTAATAATTACTTGTTAAGTTAAAAAAAAACTCAATCAGCAGACTTCGGTAGTAAATGTAGTCCAGAAATCTGAAGCTGATGGAGATCATGGTGCCAGAATGGTTTATGTAAAATGGGTGGTCAGACAGACAGAGGTGGCACCATCGGGATTGGGAACACAGGCAGGACTGAAGTTCAGGGAATGGAAGATCCCTTAAAATGACCTAGTATGGGGCGGCTAAGTAATGCAGTGAATAGAGCACAGGCCCTGGAGCCAGGAGGACCTGAGTTCAAATCCAGCCTCAGACACTTAACACTTACCAGCCGTGTGACTTTAGGCAAGTCACTTAACCCCAATGCCCTGCCCTTCCCCTACAAAAAAAAAATGAAATAAAATAAAAATAAAATGACCTAATATAAACACCTCATTTTACAGATGAGGAAACTGAGACCCACAGGGGACCTGGGTTTGAATCCTGACTAATAGTTCCTGTGTCAATAAATCAGTCAGTTGTTATTGTTGTTTAAGTCATTTCAGTCATGTCTGATACTCTGTAAACCCCATTTGGCAAAGATACTGGAGTGGTTTTCCATTTCCTTCTCCAGCTCATTTTACAAATGAGGAACTGAGGCAAACAGAGTTAAGTGACTTGCCCAGCGTCACCCAGCTAGCAAATGTCTGAGGCCAGATTTGAACTCATGAAGAGAGTCTTCCCGACTTCAAGCCTCATGCTCTCTGCATCATGGTGTCACCCAGCTGCCCTTTATCAATCAGTCAGTGAACATTTATTAAGCACCTACTATGCATGAGCCAGGCACTATGCTAAGTTCTGGGAACACGAAGAAAGGTAAAAGACAGTCCCTGCCTTTGGAGACCTCACAGTCTAGTGTGGGGAGACAGCATGCACACAGCAAACGAGCTCTAGACAGGGTAAACTGGAGATAATCAAGAGAGGGGAGGAACTAGAAGAAGTAAGGCTTTCTGGAGAAGGTGGGCTTTTAGCTGGGACTTGAATAAAGCCAGGGAAACTGGGAGGCAGAGAGCTGTCCAGGCATGGGGGACACTCAGAAAATGCCCAGAATCGGGGGGTGGAACGTCCCGCTTGAGGAAGAGCAAGGAGGCCAGTGACTTTACCCACATGACTTAGAGTCTCCCTGGTCCTGGTTTCTTAATCTGTAAAACAAGGGGTTTTGACTAAATGTCTCTGAGGTCCCTTTCAGGTCCAAATGTACGATTCTGTGACAAGAGATGGAAATACTCCACCGCGGTGAGTCTCTGTCTCTTGTTTTGTCCAGGGCACTTGGACAGACAGAAGCTCAGCTTTCAGTCCCAATATACCACCCAGGTTGTGTGCTGTTTGTGTCAGACTTCCTCACCCTGGGGATACTCTGATGGTGCAAAAAAAAATGTCAGGCAAAAAGATAGGCACTTGGTGTGTTAGCTGCCCTGTATTACCACAACCGTGCGGCAATGGCCCAAATGAAGACCCTTAATAGACATTTACTGATAGGCCAACAGAGCAGCACTTCGTAAATGTGTGTCGATTCACCAATGTGATCAGCTGCTCCCCCTCCCCACCTTCTCTCCCACCATCCCTGGCAAAGGGAGAGAATTATTTACCTTTCTAGAAAACCTGACTCATGGATTGGGATAAAAGATAAGCCCCACCAAATTTCTGCTATTTCAGATAAATGGGGTTCACCTAGCATTCATTCATTCATTCATTCACTTATTTATTTATTTATTCACCTAGCATCCCACTTTATATGGAAGTCACTTGGAAACAAATTTGAGGAAATTTCAGCTCCTGAAAAGCCAAGGCCTTAGAACTGAAAGGTATTTCTGAGACATCCCTGGTTTCTCTAGGCCACATGTTCCCCCAGCTCTGCCTCACCTGGCACAGAGCCATTCCTTAAGCCTCTAAATGAAGAAGTGTTAGAGCGATAATTTACTGTTTAATAGACTAACTTTCCATTCTCCGTTGCCAAGTCCACACACGTATTTCTCCCTGGTGCCATAAAGTGAGTCTCATCGGCCCTATAACTGTGCACCCTGCCCAGAATGATGGAGTTCCCAAGCCTCTTCCTGGTGACCTTCTCTGGAGGGACTGTTTGAAAAACTTGCAGGCCTTTGTCTGCCAGCTTTATTGTCGGAGGAAGTGCTTTGTGGGTTGAGCTCTGTTCCCATCAGTTCCCATTGGGGCTCACTTCCTGTTACTCTAGCACAGATGCGGTACAAGCTCCTTCTTCAGGAGAAAAAAAAAGCAGAGGAAAATAAGGCAAGATCGGTCGCTGCAAAAGTCAAGAGAGACAGAGGAAGCTAGAGTTGAGGTTCCATCTGTACTTCTTAGACTGCAGCTCTGTTTCCTATCCCCCACTCCTTTGCTTACAGTTTAGTAAAGGTTAATGAGCCTGCTTAGGAATGGGATCTGGGAGATATAGCTCAGAGGGCTAAAGAGGGACTCAGACCCTCCCTAGGGACCATCAAGTCATAACTAAAGGCCACAGTTCCTTATTTCCCTGACCCCTTCCCTCTGGGTTTGAAAATCTTCTCTACCACATTCCCCCAGAATTCTGCAGGGTGAAGATAATTGCTTGTGGCTGTCTGGGCTACTCCTGACCCCTTGTTCAAGTATTCAGTTCAATAAACATTTATTAAGCACCTACTATGTGCCAGGGACTGTGCTAAGCGATGAAGACACATAGAAGAAAAACAAAGAGTCCCTGTTCTCAAGAAGCTTACAGTCTAGTGGGGAAAGACAACACACAAAAGAAATTCAGGATTTTAAAAAGAAAATCCTACCATTCCTCATTCTTTTTCTTAGATCACATGTTTATAATAAAACAGTGGTGTCAAGTCCAAATAGAAACAAGCTACTAAACCATATACAGGGGTCACATACTGACTTAGAACATCCCACATGTTTATATATTTCTTTTTTTTTTATTAGTACATCAACATTAAAATCAGACAGAAACTTCCATTTGATCTGGGTCAGGCTACACTCAGAAGTGTTGTGTGTGACATCTTGGAGAGGGAACTCCTGGTGAAGAAACTTCTTCTACTGAAACCAACCAACAATTCATCCGTAATTTGGAATCTTAGGGAGCTTCCTGAAGCAGTGGGGGGTTGAGACTTGTGCTCTGCTCCCCAAAAGATGTGCTGGGGCTCTAGAGTCAAAAGCAGAAGTAGGCAGACTGGGAAGACAATTGGGTCACACACAAGGAGAGACAAAGGGGAAGCCTTTTTATTTAGTGCCAGAACATCCCGCTCCCCACAGCACATGGGTATTTATTTTGTGATGAACCAACTTGGCATACGCTGCCATGGTGGACGGTGACTCACTGGGGTTCCATTCTTTGAGTCTTGCCTGAAGCAACATGCCTTGTTCCAGGGCTGCTGGCCCTTGGACGTCTTTAATAATTACTGTTGGGTATTCCTAGTGGTTCAGCCAGTGTGTGAAGATATTTAGAAAGCTGAACTGGACCAGAACTCCAGGCTGTGTGTTCTCCCACTGTGGTCCTAAGGATTAGAGGAAGCAGAACCCATACTTCCTGCGCTCCACTCCCGAACCTCCTTCCACAGCTCAGGTTCTTAAATAGCAGAGGAGGGGGTGAAAGTGGGGGGTCATGTTTCATTCCCTCTCCCCCTCTTGTCTTCCTACTCAACAGTTTTTAAACTCTCCTGGAACAGCATTAAGAGCAGAGTGAGGGTTTAAGAGAGAGATGCTCCAAAACAGGGACGATACTCTGGTGTTATGCAAGAAGGTGGAAAAATCAACCTTTGCATTTACTAGATAAAAGGATGAAATAAGAGATCTGAGGAGGCTCTGGGGAAGAAAGAAGAGCTAGGGAAAAAAGATCACCAGCGCCAGCTAGTGGCTATCTGATGGACTACAAGTGAGTAAACCCAGTAAAGACAGTCAGTCGCTTGCTTATTTCATTTCGCAATGCTTTGGTACCCCAACTCTTCACTTCTTTGTGGACTGAGCAGGAAAACTGAATGCATAGTACATGCATGCATGAGTGACTGAATTAAAAATCATTTATTAAGCACATATTATATGCTAAGCACTGGGATACATTCAGAAAAAAATATATAGCCCTCGAGGAATTTGCCTATATTCTTTTAATAGTTTGTTACTTTTTAAAATTACAAGCATTTTAAAAAATTAATCTGTCCTTCCCTCTACCTGATTAAGCAAATTTAAAATAAAAAACAAATCCTTCAGTACATCACTATACAGTTTAGGAAAACAAATTTAGCTTTGTCTAACAATTTTAACACCATTAGCTTTGTCTGAAAATGTAGGTTTCTTAATGTGTTTTAAGTTCATTACTTGTCAGGAGGTGAGTATCATGTTTCATGGTCATTCATTTGGATTTGTGGTTTGTCTTTGCACTGATCTCACTGTCAAAGCAGGAGTGGGGAACCTGCAGCCTCAAAGCCACATGTGGCCCTCTAGGTCCTCATGTACAGCCCTTTGACTGAATCCAAACTTCACATAACAAATCCCCTGTAAAATCCTATGTAAAACTTGGACTCAGTCAAAAGGCCACATCCAAGGACCTAGAAGACTGAACATATGACCTTGAGGCTGCAGGTTCCCATCCTTGTTCTCAAGTCTTTCAAAGTTATTTTTCTCTATTATGTTATCACTGTAGAAATTGTACTACTTCTGCTCACTTTATTCTGCATCAAATCAGAGGTCTTCTCAGCTTCCTCTGATTCTTTATTTTCAATCATCTGATCAATAAACATTTATTATGCACCTATTATGTACCAGGCACTATGCTAGGAGGCTAAAAATGTTCTCTGCTCTCGGGGAGTTCACAATCTAAAGATTTCTTAGGATCATTTTTTATGGCACAATAATATTTAGTTGTATGCACATATCACAATTTGTTTAGCCATTTCCCAACAGGACACCCCCTTAGTTTCCAATTTTTAGCTAACATGAAAAGAGCCATCATAAATAATTTTGTTCATATAGATCTTTTTCTCTTTTTTATTTCTTTAGGGCATAGACCTAATAGTGGTATATGGCTGGGTCAAAGGGTATATGCACAATTTGTTAACTTTCTGGACACAGTTCCAAATTGCTTTCCAGAATGTCTGGACCAATCCACCAACAGCATATTAGTGTATGTACCTGTTTTCCCATAGCTTATTCACATTCTAATAAACCAGACTCCCTGAGGTTTTGGTTACAAGGTCAGAACAAGGCTGTTCTACTGACACATGAAAGGCTATGACTCCTTTAGTTGGGTGATTTCTCACTATATTGTTAACCCTCAGAATTGAAACCGTTTACATCTAGTCACTCAGTCCTCTTAAACATGGTAGACTACATCCACATGAGAATTATTCCTGCCTCTCTGTAGATCTCGTACATTAAAACCAAACTTAAGAAGGTTAGAGTTACCCAAAATAACTGGCCGTGTAACCTTGAGCAAGTTACTTAAACCCAATTGCTTTAAAAAAAAAAAAAATCACACAATCTTAGGACTGGAAGAGGTCACCTAGCTCACCCTGCTATTCAGTGCAAGAATTCCTTCCATAATATCCTAGGCAATCAGTCATCTAATCTGTTCGAATACTTCCGGTGACAGAAAGCTCACTATGTCTTGGGGCAATCTATTCCATTTTTGGTCAACTCTAATAGTTATTAAAAAAAAGTTTTCTGTGTGCTGAGTTAAAATCCGTCTTCTTTATGACAACTCTCCCAATATTTGATGACATCTCTCATGTTTTCCTTAAGTCTTCTCTTCTCAAGCCTTTAAACAACCCCAGTTCTTTCAGCTCCTCCTAGAATGCCAAGGTTTCTAGAGCCCTCACCATGTAGAGGAAGGAGAGAAGTTTATTATTACCTAGAGGGGAAAAGAAAAGAAGGGAGATAGCAGGCCATCTCCATCCACTTTCCCTCCTCTTTCACATCCTTCCTCTTTAGCCCCAATAACTGCACACGTCTCGTGCTTGGCAAGTACATAGCAAATTGTAAACTGGTGATTTTTCACTCCTATTAAATATTTTTAAAATAGAATGCATATTAACAGAGCCTTAAAATTCAGATAACTCAAAAATTGTTCTCTGTCACTTCCCAGCCTCTCCACAACCATACTGATTCCACTCAAACCCATCTTGCTGTCCCCACCTGGAACTTTAGATTCCACCCTGGAATGCCAGGGTCTGGTGAGCTTTTCCCTTATTTTGGATGGGAACCAGCCCTCTGTGTGGCCATCTATAAACCATGCCACCTCCCCCCTCCACCTCTTCCAGCTGCCCTTTACATGATGTTTTCCCCTATTAGAATGTAAGCTCCTTGAGGGTAGGGTCAGTCTTTTTGTTTGTACTTGGTAATCCCTAGAGCAGTTTAGGATTTGACCTCACAAAATTTAGGTCATGTATTGATTTGAAGCTTTTTTTTGATACATAGCTTAACCTGTTTTCTGCTGGATTGATCTCCAGTTTTCCCAGCAGTTTTTGTCAAATACGGAATCTTTACTCCCATGAAAGGAGTATACATGAAAGCATGATTAACAGTTAGGTAACTTAGTTTTATCAAACACTGGGCCACTGGAACTCTTTTACCTAATCTGTTCCTGATACATTTCTAATGTTTAACCAGCAGCAAATAGTTTTGAGGCTTCCTGCTTTATGGTATAGTTTGAAATTTGGTACTGGTAGGCTCCCTCCCTTCCCACTTTTTTTCCCCCATTATTTCCCTTAAGATTCTGAACCTTTTGTTGACCAGATGAATTGTGTTATTATTTTGTCTTCATCTATAAAATAATCCCTTGATGGTTTCAACGGCATGGCACTAAATCTGTAAAGTAATTCAAATAATATCACTATCTTTTATTATGCTGTCACAGTTCAAGCTAGAGCAACTAATATGTCTCCCATTATTTTTCCTTTTCTTTTTTCATTTACTTTCATTAAGTGTTTTGTAGTTGTATTTATATAGGTCCTGAGTAAATATTGGTAGACAGACTCCAAGATACTTAAGAGGCAGCTATCTGGTTCAGTGGATTCTGCATAGGACCTGGAGTCAGGAAGACAGTTCAAATCCTGGATCAGATCCTTGTTGTATAACCCCAGCCAAGTCTCTTAAAACCCTCTTAACTTTGACTTCCTCATCTGTAAAATGGGGTTAGTGGCAGCTATCTCACAGTTGTCATGAAGATCAGATAACCTGGGGTGCATATCGCTTTACAAACCTTAAAGCGCCATGCAAATGTCAGCTATTACTTCATGCGTTCTAGAGTCACTTTGGCTGGGATTTCTTTTTCTCTCTTCCTGTTGGTTTTTGTTAGCAAACACACAGAAAGGCTGATGGTTTTTATGAATTCATTTTATATCCTGCTACTTCACTGAAGTTGCTTGCTTCAATTAATTTTTAGTTGAATCTGCAAATAGCAACAATCTCATTTTCTCTTAGTCTATGCTTATTCCCTCTTTATTCTTGCCTTATTGCCACAGCTGCCATTCCTGGGACTCCAGTAAGTAAGAGGAGTGACTGTGAACATCCTTGCTTACTCTGATCTTACTGAAAGGGCTCACTTATTTACCAGGCTTTCTAGTTTTTAATGTGTTCTATTTTGGTCAAAAAGCTGCTTCTGCATCTTTTTTCTCCTGAATTGCTCCTGTATTATCTTCAAGCTTTTTCCCACTCATTCTTCATTTATTTTCATTTCTTGGTTCCAACAAAAATTTTCCTTTCATTTCATCAGATACTGATAGACCATCTGATCCACATCTAGCATTTTTCTGTTTTCTTCCCCACCCCATCCCCATCCTCTCCCTCTTCCCTGCCCCCATCTCTTTTTTTTTTGCTATTATCTCATTGTTCCCCTAAGTATTCTTTATTAATATCTAACATTGATAGGTTATTCTTTATTAATATCTAACACTATACAGTTTATAAAACACTTAATTTATTGCCAAACCTTTGAGATAAACAGTGCCGATATTAATCTTGAAAACAGAACTAAGGCACAGAGAATTTGTGACTTTCCTATTTTCACACAGTTGAACTGGAATTCAAAACTCGGGTTTTGGGGAGCATTCCTAACCCACAACACCATGATTCCTCTTCAGCAGGTTCTCCAGGAGGGCCAAAGACCAACTTACATAAGGACCCAAATCTTCAGGTCTGATTCAGTAAGGGACACTACAGATAGACTGGCTAGATAAGACATCTTCTCCATAGCATTCTGGGGAATGAGGTGAGAGAAGATAAAAGGTCAGAGCAAGCAATAAAGGAGAGAAGATTGGGAGGAGTTCTTTTGAGCTCTAGGTTTGGGATAATGAAGACTGGAAAAAAAAAATGGAGCCATCAATAACCTGAATTTCAAGTTTTGTTGGTTAAAAAATGACATACTTTAATCACTGTTGCTATGAAATGTGTTTCTTAATGAAGCCTACTGTTTATAAAAAGGGTGGAGATAAAGACTGTGATTGAAAAAAAGGATCGGTGCAAATGTGCTTATACGTACACACATGGTCAGGTCCTAGCCACAGCAAAACAAAATTCAGAACATACTGAAGCATCGACATTATCTCCTACCAAGTACAGGTTAGCTCTTTCACATTCTCCATTTCCCAGTGAACCTTGCAAGCCTATGAACAAGCAAGCTAAGGTGGTATATTCAAAGTTCTGGGTAGAGGCCCCACATGATATAAAACAAGATGCCTTCCCCACTTCACCAAATCAGCAGAAATGAATGTTGCAATAAAGAAGCCAGTCAAGTGTTTGGAGAGCAAACAAAAGAATTTAATCTTTGAACATTACAATAATAATCTTTGAACAACACAATAAAGGAAATTACAGAGACCATGTTACATAGACTTGTTTATTTACAGTTACACAGATAGTGGAATGAGAATGAATTTTTTTTTTTTTAGAAAAACAGAGAAGCTTTTTTGTTTGTTTTTCAGAAACCTTAGCTGTCTGTTACTGGACCTCTAGATCATGCAAAGGCAGCAGCCGGTTGTGTACAAAGGATCCTGACAGGTTACACTGTGTTACTTTCCAACAGGTTTGAGGCTGAATTCAGTGACTCTTTTTAGTTCTCTAAGGCCGCTAATGCTGGCTGTAGTCTCATATACCACGGTTTCTATGGCAACTCAGCACTTGGGCTATTCTGGGCTATACCTACTCACTGGCCCTTCAATCAACACTATATTGTTCAAAGGCCAATCTAAGCTGGCAGGAAATGCTGAATAGTTTTTTTTTAAACTGTTTAGATTATGCTAATTGCCAAAGTCAAACAAACTATTGGTTTAGAAAGATTCTTATATCTGCTGAAACTCGGGAAAAGAAAATCTTCCTAGCACAAGACAATATGATAGTATCAATTCAGGTTCTAATCCAGGACCTTCCTTCTGAGGAAATAGAGGGGGAAAAGCCTCCCCCTTGGGCCTTATGTTATTCTTAGACTCCCTTTTCACAGCACTTGCCATTACCTGAATGCTTGCAACTGAGGCAATCAGCTCCACAGGAGCCTGCAGGGACCCCCCTGAGGACGAGTGGAGTGATGTAGGATCTAACAATGTGGCAGACAATGTGAAAGCAGAAAGAAGAGGCCACTCTGATGATGACTTCCTCAATTACATGTGGCCATCACCCTGTAGCACAATTCAAAATGATGACACATTCAACCAGAAAAGCATATTTTCATCCTAATCTTTTGGAAGAAATTAGGCAGAAGTGTTTGTTTAGGATCAGTATTGGCAGAAGTGAATGACTTTACAATTAAGACCAATACTATGACTTGGCACAGTGAACTCTGGCTGGCTGAAGGAGACTCATCTCTAGGACTGAACAGTGGCCACAGCCCTGTTACCACCTTTTCTTTGAACACTAACTCTTAGCCAGGGAAAACACTGTCAAATCTGCATTCCTTCCTCTGCACAGGGTCTAAGAAAACTAGGCCCTTGCTTCTCCAGCGTGGGCCACACCACAGCAGAAGTACTTTCATGGCTGCAGTATTTTTGAAACAGTCCCACACAGAATCACAAAGGTCAGAAACGCTAGTGCCAGTGGCTCTCCATCTATCCCATCAGTATCACTGCTCTCTCAAAGAACATTAACAGTGGTCCACATTTTCACACAAATATAGTTCTTTGAATTGGCATCACATGAAAAAACATTCCCTAACTAACCCTAGAAGGAAACAAAATATGCAAAATGGTAAGAGGTCTATCCAAAAATACTATTTTAACATGAAATACAGAGACAGAAGAGCACACAGACCTAACAACTTAAGAGATAATTCCCCCTTCCCCCCAAAAAAAGTGTCAAATACAGACTTTGGCTCAAATACAATAAATACCTCCTCACCTCCTAATGGGAGATGCCTAGTTGTGGCAAATGATACAAGGCTAAGCCCCTTTTTGCATAGGATTTCACCACTACTAGGTCGGTTAACCCCTCAAATTATTAATAACACATGGACCTTAACTTTTGTGAGCAAAATGACCCATGATACCCTTAGGACAATAAGAATGATAACAAGTTAATAACACAGGAAATGTCTCACAAGTTACACTGGTCAAGGGAGTGGTTACATCACACTGGGGACAACTAATGTGATAATACCAATTACTTCTTGCAGGTAGCACCAGAAATAACTCATCTCCTTGTAGACCAGAGGGTGCCGGACTGTCTATTTCTCCTTCCAAGCTGATGTTTGACCACACTGTCTAGGCTCTCTCTGTTCTAGGTTAAGAGAACATTAAGCTAAAAAAAAAAAGCTAACAAGCATGAAATCTTATTCTATTTTAATTAAGTGGCAAAAATAACCAGGCTCAAGTTTGGATTGACTAATTGTAGCTAAGGAGGATGGTTGCTTGTTTTTAAATAGGAAAAAATGTTATTAAACCAATTATGTAATTTGGTTGATTATGAAAAATTTTTTAAACAACCTCAATTTTCTCTGGATGAGAAAGACCTCAGCAGTGTTGTTTTACTGCGTCCCTCACCTCATTCAGACCAAGCTTCTGCTCTCTCAGACAGCGAGTTCTTATCGTTTCTTATTTGCCTTCACTTCTAAAATTACAGTAACGAAACAGAGACCCAGAAACCAGACCTGTGGAAGGCTGGGCTGGCACTTCGGCTGGATATGAATACATGTATCCTCCCACCATCAGGACAAACGTTCATTTCAACGATAACAGCATTTTTTGCTAATTTAAGAAAAACTTCGATCCTGGTCACGTTGGCACCAATGCAGGCAGCATAAAATCAGTTTCTAACAAAGATATTTGCTTTCTTAATTAACTAAGCAACTGCTCAAGTGAGCATGGGCATACATGCACATGCTCACACCGCACGCACACACATACACATGCACACACGCACATACCCATGCATACACGTATGTTTTTGTGTGTACATGAGCCTCCTACTAACCAACCCAGCTCATTGCACTCAAGTCTTTGGCACCATCTCTGAAGGACACTCACTCTACATGAAGACATTAACAAAACAGCCATTCCTTTCAGCACTGGACATACGTCACAGATTTCACCGAATACATCATTCCAAGAGACACCCCCAACTTGCTCTCAGGAGCCAGGAGAACTTGACTGCATAGGCTTCCCTGAGGAGACACAACTTGGTCCTTCGACCTCCCCATATGACTCTACCAAATCCCAATACCAGGTGAGCTGGCTCCGTCCCACTCACAGTACAGAGTTTCTACCACACACAGCCCATTGGTACTTATATTTTAACAGATCTCCTATGAGCTGCCAGCAACTTTTCTGATCTGATTTCTACATATTTGCCACAGAAACAACAAAGGGCAAAGGTTCTAAAATGGAAACAGAGAAGTGTGTTTAGGCAGGAGGCAACTGACTGAAGAGGAGAGAAGCTTGGCAACAACACACTGTTTTGTCATTGTAAATGATAAGAAAAGGAAAAACAGGAAAAAGAACGATGTGATAGTCTAAAAGGCAAAACATAAAATAACCAAAATATTTGTTAAATTCTAGAGTATTTAGGCAGACTGTTGTTTTTTTCATGCTTTAATTCAGATAAACACATTCCAATCTCTGGATCACAAGAAAATATTCCAAAAAGAGACTCAGATGAAGATAGAAACACTGAAAGAAGAGACGTGAAAGCAAGAGACTACAGTTTCCCCAATCCTAAAAGGATTCTGCCCAACAATGAAAGTAGAGGGTCAAATGACATATTAAAAAATGGCTCAAAGCCTCATACGCTGAGGCTTTTATCATTGGAAATGAAGGATTTTCAAGAAGAAAATAATGTATTAAAACAAAGAAAAGCCAAAAATATCAGCACAAAAATAAATCTGCCAGTAGCCAAAGAAAGCTTGAGGCAATATTGAAAAGACAGATAATGACAGAGGAACAAAAATATCAGATTAAAAAAGAAGTTACTCAGCTGCTACAGTGCATGAGCTCTCATGCCCACTTCATTCCAAGTATTCATCCTATTGTAAGTTGTTTGTTAGATAGTGGTTTCCCCATATTTTGAAATAATAAAAAAATGAAAACATATACAAGTTCACAATATTCTCTCAGAAGGCACAGTTTCTAAATAATCGTCCAGTGAGTAGAATTAGAGGTAACAGTCAAGTCATAGCATTAGTTGGCTCTGAAAATTCAAACTGCAGGAGGCAGGCTGCCAGTCCATGCTTTACCAGGTATGTGGACTTCCCATCTAGCCTGCACTCGATGGAAGATTCCTGGTGAGAAGGCCTGAGGAGTCTAGTTTCCTTTACAGGATTCCTAGATTTGAAGAGAATAACAGAATTAGTAGGCTTAAACAAGTATGTAATATGTCTAAATATATGAACTTGTGAAAAACATGTAAGCGTGAGGAAATGTACACCTGTGATTCTCCCTCTGAGTGACCCTTCCTGCAAACCTTTGGAAAGTTTCTCCAGTGACTCCTTTCTCTTCAACTTAGCCTAGCCACCTGCACTTGTTCAGATCTCAGCATATTAGGTCGGGGGGGGGGGGGGGGCGAGGTCCCAGAGGAAAGGAAGTCCAATGTGGGAGAAAGACCACAGGGGGCTGGATCTGGGGTAAGAGGACTTGGATTCAAATTCTATCTGTGTCAAGGGCACTGTATATGTGCCCTTAGGCAAGTCACTCATATCCCTCTAGGGACATTCACTCTTCAATCCTTTGAGGAGACAGAATTTATGTGAACTCCCTCACTTGACACAGATTAAAATTTCTCTCATACTTGGTCATCGATTTCAAGAGCAGCTGTGGCAGAAAAGTTCTCCAACCTGTAGCCAACACGGTGATAAGCCTCTCTTACCTTAAATTAAAGTATGTCATGAGGCCAAAGCCTTCCCAACCTGGTAAAGCCTACCCAAAGTTGTGCTTCCAAACTCCAGTCATCTCTGTGCCAGAGGGATAGTGGGCATCCAGTACAGCTTACTTAACATCATACACACTTAAACAAAGAAATCATCCAGAAGGGCATGCGATCATGCCCCATTTTAATGCAGCCATGATCTTGACTTCGTGGAGGCCAGGTCAAGTGAACACACACTCAATTTAGAGTTGGGCCTGGGAGAACTGGTAAGACCACATGTTCCCCTGGCCCAGCCTCTGAGAACTCAGGGCCATCTCTGCATGAGCGTATGACTTTCTGGAGGGCTTCTTAGTATAAGGGAATGTGTACTGTCCAAGGACCAGCTTCACTAAGCTTGATGAAGCTCATCACCAGAAGCTTGATGAAGCTCATCACAGGGTGATGAATTTTTTTTTACCATACCAATTCTCAGAAAGTAGCTAAGAAATCAGAGTGGCTGCAGTCTGCATTGATGATGGGAGCATCTACACTGCCAAAAGCACAGAGCCTTGAAATACTGAAGGAAACATACAAAGAAGAAGACAGATATCTGGGGGGGCAGAGCCAAGATGGCAGAATAGAAACAGGACTTCCCCGTGGCTCTGGCTTCCACCTCCTCCAATACATGTAAAAAATGACTCTAAACAAATTTTAGAGCTACAGAACCCACAAAGTGACAGAGAAAAACAAATCTCCCGCTGAAGGAAGCCTGGCAGACCAGCAGGAAGGGGCTGTCACATGGAGCTGGGAGCCCAGCCCCGCTAAGCCATGTGGTTTCGGCCCCAGGGCAGCCCGGGCCAGCAGCAGTCAGAGCAGACTTCAGGAGAGAGAAGCACCAACAGCTACGGCGGTTTCCAGACTTCTCAATCCATAAACGTCAAAAACAAAGCAAAAGTTCAGTAAGGAACTGTTTGAACAGGGGTGGACAACATACAAACAGAACAGAAATAACTGTCTCCTGTCTATAGATAAATACTGTGTGTGGGTAATAAACAAATTGAACTAGAACAATTAAGACAAGGAAGTACATTGAATCTTCTAGGTTACACAAAGATTTGATAGGATTAAATCACCATGAGCATGCAAGACATTGTCAGAAAAATATATGAGTAGAACACCTAACAACCAGATCGTGGGTTCCAGGTTTGTCTGCTCAATAAGGTGACTCCCAAGAGAAGATTTATGGGAAAATCTGTACATAACAGAAGGAAAAGAGGGACTGCAATGCACTCTACTTGAGGGAATATCTGCATTGACAAGATCCCAGATCCACTGAAATAAATATCCTTATGGACAAGAAAGGAACATGTGGAGATTACTAACATATCAGAAAGACCTTCTGGACAGGCTGATGTGAGAGAGGTCAGTTCTAATGAGACGGCATTAACTACAAATATTTAAAGTTCTAAATTTGGGTTCAAAAAAATCGAAAGGATGAGTGCATGCTAACAGGATTTTAGACCAAAGATCATCTGGTTCCCTACATGAATTTTATAGATAAGGAAACTGAGGATGGCAGACACGGCTAGGCAACTTGGGGCAAAGGTTTAGGTTAAGACTGGGGTATTAGTTCAAAATAAGTCAACAGTGTGACAGAGCAGACAAAAAGCTAATGCAGCCTTAGGCATCCAGAACAAGGGAGGCCACAGTCTGCCTCAACTACTCTATTCTGGTTAGCCTATGCCTAGAGTACTGAGCTCACTTCCAACTGTCACACTTTAGGAAGATGTCAACAAACTGGAGTGTATCTAGACAAGGGTGACAATGAGGGTGCGAAGATTTAAAATCATGCCAAAGGAAGATCAACTGAATGAAATGGGGATGTTTAAACTGGAGAAGACTGAGAGTGAACATGACTGCCATCTTTAATTAATGAAAAGCTCTTTTGGAGAATGTATTTGACTTCTTTTAATGAACGCATAAAGTCAGAACAATGGGTGAAAGCTGTAGTGGGAGATTTAAGCACAGCAGAAGTAAACTCTTCCAAATAATTAGAACTATCCAAAAGTAGAACACACTGCCCTATATAACAGCTGACATTGATACTGCACTTAAAGTTTACAAATTGCTTTAAATACATTACTTTATTTGATCCTCACAACAATCCATGAGGTGTTTACTACTAACATTACCCTCATTTTACAAAAGATAAAGAAACTGAGACTTGGAAGACTTTTAAGCAACTTGCCCAGAATTGCATAACTAGTTGAGTGTCAGACAGGATTTGAACACAGATCTCTCCTGACTTTAGTGCTTCTTTTCTTTTTAAAATAAAATTGTAACTATATGATCCATATAGTGTTGAGTTCCCTACTGCTAGGTGTCTTCATTTGGAGGCTGGATCACCATTTGTCAGGAGTATTGTGCCATTTTAGTAAGCGCTGGACAAGATGACAACACAATGTATGCTCCATGAAGGAAGGCATTCTCTTCCTTTTGTCTTGAGAAATTCTCAGAGAATTACCTGTGAGATTCTATGGGTCTAGTTATAGAAATCTTCTTAAGTGGCAGAATTGGAGCAGGATCCTGAAAGGGGGGTGAGGTATCAGCAGACAAAAGGGCATCTCATTTGTAGACATTACTCACATACCCTTCTTTGTGGGTGATGATGGGATGGAAGACATTCCAGGTAAGAGAAATAATCTGAGCAAAGGTGAGAAAACACAAGGTACATTCAGAAGATGATGAATAGACCAGTTTGGTTAGAGTGAAGGGTTTACGTAGGATGATAGTAAAAGATAAGGCTGGAAATTTAGACTGAACAACACTCTAAGCAGGCTTTGAATTCTAGTCTAAAGAGCTTAGACTTTATAAGTAATCAAGTGTCATTAAAAGTTTGGGTTGCTTTTTTCCCCTTGAGGGAATGCCATGATTAAAGTGAGATTTTCAAGAGATTATTTTGATGGTTATATATTGGCTAGATTGGAAAGGTAAGCTAAATGAAATAGTCCAGGCCCTGAATTAGTATGTTAGTAATGAGAACTGAAAGAAAGTAACAAAAGCAGGAAGCCATTATCCATCCTTTGACTGAAGAGGGAGTTTTCATCTATAACTTCAATACTATGAGTGTGAGTTACCTGGAGAAGAGTGGTCCCATTTATAGAAAAAGGAAAAGTCATGAAGAGGAAAAGAAAGCAGCTCTGGAAATGCTGAATTCAGGATAAAAGCAGACCAGCCAAACCATATGTCCATTTGGCAACTGAAAATATAGCAGTAGAATTCAGGTGAGAAGTCAGGCCTAGACAGTTGGCCTGTCAGTCACTGACCATTAACAAAAGCTAGGGAAGTCAGTTCTGTGATTTGGTACGGTGAAAGCAGCACTGACTCTGGGGCCTGAGGACATAGGTTCAAATTCTCCTGACCCTTCCTACATGAGGAACCTTATAAACTAAAGGCATAGAAGACTCTTTTTAATATCATAAAAAATATCTATCTAAAGCCAAAAGCAATTATCATATGCAACAGGGATACATTAGAACTTTTTCAGGATACTCACTTTCCCCACTATTATGTGATATGGTTCTAGAAATGGTAGTAAAAGCATTAATAGAAGAGAAAGAAATTAGAGGTGTAAAGATAGGTAGATAAAAGAGATAAAACTATCACTCTTTGTTGATGATATGATGGTCTACTAGAAAAATCCTAGAAAATTAGCAAAGACACTAATTGAGACAATAGGTTCAGCAAATTCACAGGCTACAAAACAAACCCTCAAAAACAAAAAAACTATGGGAGTGGACAAGATCTCTAAAGAAAACGAGTATGAAAAAGGGACAACAGAAAGACCAGGCCAAAACTTGGGCATATGCCTATCCGTAGAGGCTGAAAAAAATGAAGAGTTATCATTAAAAAGAAACGGAGAATTTTTAGTCACTGTGCAAGGAGAACAAAAAAAGTGTAGCTGAGGGAAAGGTTTAGAAAATGAAGGGCTGAGCAACAGTTTTCAGTGTTCAAGAAATCAAGAAGAATGAGGCCTCAGAGAACAGCACTGAATCTGAAGATTCAGAGAATACTGGTGACCTTCAAGACAAGAGTTTCAGCACTGATGACGGCAGAAATGACACTGAAATTAAGGGTGAGTGGGTAGTGAAGAAACGGAGTCATCCAAAAACTTTGGCAATGAAAAGAAAATATAAAGAATTGTGACTGGAAATGTTAAGGGTCAAATGAAGATTCTTCTGTATAAGGGGAAATCCTTACATGTTTGAAAGAAGAGAGAAAAAGCCAGTGGAAAAGGAAAGACTGAAGATGATAAAAAGAGAAAGAAATACTGAAGGGCAAGGATCAAGGTTTAAAGGGCCTGCCAGCCCTGGGGAAAAACACCACCTCCTTCTAACAGGAGGGAAGGTGTGAAGCATGAAGGCAAACAGACTGAATATTTGATTTTATTTTAGAAGAATAATGGTAAAATATCATGTCAATTTAGGTGAGAAAAGTGATGTATAAACTCATTCTGAGGAAATGGAGACTCCTCTCTTCATTCCCCATTCCTCTGGCTTACAGTCCCTACTGGCCACCCAAGAGCCAGCGAGGTGAAGACAGTATATGCCCAATTTCAGAGGACCTATTCTAGGATAATGAATTCAGTTATCTAAAAAGACGAACAGTTTCACCTAGAAAAATACTTCTTTTGTTCACCTTCTCTAGAGCATCACAAACAACTGTCCTCAAATTTCAGCAAAATCAGGCCTTCAAATTAAGATACTTTGTCATACACAGACATACACACACGTATGTGTATATATACATATATGTATATATGTATGTGTATATACATATATACACATAATGATCAAGTTCCATGCAATCTTCCTTAAAGTACAGTAACCACCACCTATTACAAATTTGTATAGCCTATGAGGAATGGAACTCCCAACTTATCATTCCTTTGGGCCAAAAGCAACTTGAATGAGGAGTTTTACATTATGACAATTCAAATGTCCCTCAGTAGGAAGAGGAAGTTGGCTGTTACTTAATTAGCAAGCCACAATGACTACAGTTATAGCAGTTGTAACATCTCTTAAAATAGAATTTGCTGCCTGCTCACAAAGACTTGTTAAATGTTTGATATTTTATTCATCCCAGATGCCTGTAATCACTCCTTTTACTCTGCATTCCCTCAGCACATATCTACTTGGTTTGCATTATGACAATATACACCAGCATTCTCTTTGAAAAGAATTACTCTGTAGGTATTAAGTCTTTTCAAATAAGTCAAATCTCCCCAACTAGACTGCAAATTCTAAGAGCTTAAATATCTTTCAAAATAACTTCTGTATAGCACACTTAAAGTTCGCAAAGCACTAGAACTCATTATCTCATCTAACCTTTACAACAACCTTATGAGCCAAGTACTATAGTTATCATTATGATCTCCATTTTACAGAGCAGCCAATGGATCTGAGAGGTCGCCTGAATTGCCCATGGACACAGAGCTAATAAATATCAGTGACAGGATCTGAATCCAAGTTTGCCATGCTTATTTCTCTTATTCTCCTATAGTATTCTATACACCTTCTCTTTTAAAAAAAAATGTATTATTAAGGGAGTGAGCACCATCTTCTAGCTGCAAAAGTATATGCCCTATAAAGAATAAGGCAGTGAGGTGGTACCTTTTCTCCCTTCTTTCTTGCCTTCAGATAATTTTAATCTTGCTGGTGTCATCTTTAGTGCTGGAGATCCAGAACAAACCTGAAACACAAGACAGTTTTTACTACGACTTTGGTGTTCTAGTGTCACTCCTGTAGCCAGATTGTGCTAACAAAGCAAAGGTTTTGTTTATTTACATAGTGAAGGTATTTTAAGTATTACTATAATTAGCTTGTGTCCCATGAAACTTTTAATATATTCAGTTGCTAATCTACCAAAATACAAATATTTAAGTATGGTACAAGATTAGTGCCATGAGCCACATAGTTCTAGGCAAACAATAAAGTCCCACAAAGAGAAGATGAAAATAGGCAAAAGAGAATACGTGGGAAAAATGACAACAAAGCCAATGGTGCAATGGACCGTTGACAGAATGAAATGGAGAACAAGAAACATCAAGACTCCTACTTATCTTTAAGCCATCTCCCATAAACATGAAAGGCAAGAACAGTCTCTTACTAAGTTCACATTTTCTTTGCTGGATCTGTTCAGTTCATCAATGTCCACAGATTCTGGAGTACAACACCTGTTTTTCTTTTCCATTATTATCTGATTTCCCAGGACTTTACGCTAATTTAAGAAGAAAAAAAATATTGTTAGAAGGAAAAAAGACATCACAGCTAAAATATGAAGATACACTGCTCAGGTGCAAAGAATCTTTCTAACTAATTCTGCATGAAGCCTGGCATAAAACCTTGCACAACAGGTCAGGAATTGTTCAAGTCTCTCAATATGAAGAGAAGTATTTCAGCATTCAAATGACCACTTAGTCTGAATAACTTAAAAATGGAGGGAAAGGTCTAAAGGGCAGAGAGGTAATATAGAAACAACTTTAAGATCAATTTAAATTAGGTTATCTAAGTCAATTCCAAAATGCTTCTGGAAACCCTAGTGGGGCAATGGGTACTGGACCATTCTAAAAGAAACTCCTAACTTGTTACAACTATCACACGTTTGTATTTGTTACAACCCAAGGACTCCCTCCTTAGGATTTGTGCCAGAAATTCACCTTACTCTATTTAGAATGCATGATAACCTTTCTTTGATAAGCTCATTTTTAAAATCTTCTGCTCTCAAAAAAAAAAATCCTATGCTTGCCTCAAGACACATACTCTTGGAAATCAGTTCTGGGAAAATGTTTTTGAAGAGCAAGTCTGTTCACAAGGCAGTTTGTAAAAGCTGCAGGTTGCTGCAATACAAGGAGTTCTGCTGTATCTGCCATCAAAGCCTATAAGGTGTTACACCCACACACACCCCACACACATACACACACACCCAGGAGGCAGGTTTCCTAAGCATTACAGAAAATCACTTTCTTCTAATTGGTTTCCATGTCTCACCTGCAGTTACACAATTCTAATGAAATGTGGACAGAGAGAAGAGTGAATTTTTCTATCTGATAAGGAGGCTAGTAGGGCATTCTTTTTAATTAATTCAAAAAGCCTCAACAGGACCTAGCCACTAAGGAAAAAATTCTGAGGCCAAGTGCCTGCATGGAATAGGTGTTCAATAAATGGTGAAAGAGGTAGGCTGGAGATGCAGAATATCAATGATCCCCAGAGTTACCTGCCAGAATAAAGCTTCAAGGTGGCTGAGGAAGTCTTCTAATCAGACTAGCTTACTGATTAAAATTAAACTGGGCTAGCATCAGGAAAGGTTATAATCTAGTAAGAAAGATACTAATTTGTACAAAGGAACTTTTATAGTAATATCTGAATTTTAAATGAAAGAGTACTTTGTAAGTGTTGCTATAAGATACATTTTAATAGGTTTTTTTCCCTCCTTAAGATAATGAGCAGAAAAATACATGAAATCTCCCTCCCAGTTAATCCTCTCTCTCTAAAGCCTGGTAATTCATGTTCTGTGACCAATGCATCTACTACCACCTGGTGGTAGCACATCTTAATTAAAGATTCAGCTATATGAGTGATGAAAAAAAACCCTCTAAAAGGATGCCTGCAGAAAAATAAGGAATGACAAGGATACCACAATACAAGAATAAAAAATATGACAGGTACAGGTGTATCCGCATTTCAAAATTTGGGTCCAGGAATATACACTATCCTTTTAAGAGATTTATGAGTTTCTAATGAAAGACAGAGTGGAGGAGTGAAGAGAGAACTGGCCGCAGGACCAGGAAGACCCCACTAAAATCTCTGTGACTCTGGGCCAGTCACAGCCCCTCCAGGTTTTGGGCAACGGGCAACTCTTTCAGACTGTTTCAGGGAAGTTGCCATCCTGTTTTGGCAGAGGGGAGTTCTTCATACCAATGAAATCACAGGTCTAATCCTGATCCCTCCTTGTTCTTATTTTTATTCCTCCCCCTATCCTAAAACTTCCCACGGGGATTTAACTCGAAGCAAGCCTCCTCCCAGATTAGTCTTAACAAAAATCAAGTTTGTGAAAACACAAGCAAGTTAGAGAAAAAGAGAAACATTTCCCATTACTGAACAAAAGAGTCATTTCACAGGCACAAAGAAAGGTGGTAGAAAACGTCACTGACACCTGTGGTGACAGAGAACCACCCTTGGTTTGTGGCTGTGTCAGCCCTCACTGCTTTAATGATAGCACCAAAGTCCTACAAAGATATTCCTCCTTCTCAATTTACAATTATTATACACCAAAATGACTATTATAACAACAGTTTTCTCAAACTCCATCCCAAAATCCCTGAAAAAAAAAGTAGAAAATTATTTCACAGATCAGTAAAGATCAGCACAAAGTTCATATCCATCAAAAACTCCTGTGGTGATGTTCACCACTCTGTAGTTGGACCTACCTACCTTAATAAGTCCACTGAAGGAGCGTGAACGGGTCCGTTTCTGAAAGTGGGGAGTAAATCCATCTGCTCCTGGAGTTTGAGCTGTTGGCTGCTTATTAAACTTGGAGAAAATAAAGAGGATATTTCATTATTATTTTCCCAGCAACAGATGCCTTCCAAGTATCCAAATACAAACACCTAAGAATTACCAAATTGTATGCCTTTCAAATTTACTGTCCAGGAATATATGCATAAAAGGAGAAATGTGTGCCAAAAACACTTTTGTAGTATCCAAAGTTCATTTACACTACTATATGCCTCACTTTAATATAAATTCTTGAAAAGAATAAGGAGGACTTCTGAAGCTCAGAAAGGCCTTGGGATTGAAGAGGGTTCTTTTCTAATTTATTATTTATTTTTAGCATTCTTTACTTTTCAAATTTTGAATTTCAGATCTTCTCCCTCCCTCCCTCCCCTATTTCACCCAATGAGAAGGCAAGCAATATGATAACAATTATATATATGAAATCATACAATACATGTTTCCTTATTAACCACATTTTTTTTAAGTAAGAAAATTATAATTTAATTTGCATTCAGTTCACTAGTTCTCTCTCTGGAGGTGGATAGCATTTTTCACCATCAGTCCTTTGGAATTGTCTTGGTTCACTGTTCTGTCCTTCATAGTTGATCATCATTACAACATTGCTGTTACTGGGCATATTCATCTCCTGGTTCTTCTCGCTTTACTTTGCATCAGTTCATATAGGTTTTGCCATGTTTTTTCTGAAACTGCCACTCTTGTCATTTCTCATAGTACAATAGTACTCCATCACAATCATGCTACAATTTGTTCAGCCACTCTCTTATGGATACTCAAGTATCCCCTCAATTTCCAATTCTTTACCACTACAAAAAGAGCTACCATAAATATTTTTGTACACAAAGGTCCTTTTCCCTTTTCTTTGGTTTCTTTGGGGTACAGACCTAATAGTGGTATTGCTGGGTCAAAAGTCTTCCCAGCCACTGCAAGTAGTTTTTTAAGGTCAAGTTCATTTTTTGTTGTTTGATCATTTTTCCAGCCTTGACTTTGAACTTTATGTCTAAGTTGGGCTCTGCTCCCCTGGGTTTGGGGAGGCAAAGTCCTAAACTTCAGGTTTTTTCATGTTGCTATTTCAGAACTAATTTCTGGGGGTCTGCAAATTTTTGGTATTTCCAAGGTGATATGTTCTCGGCAGAGGTGTGGGCATTGCCCTTGTGGTCTGTGCTCTGTCTTTATCCAGGAAGAGCCCCTGTTCCCTCCCGACCAACCACAAGCACTCTTCTCCACCCTGGAATTGTGACCCGGAAGTGCATATGAGCAATGGGGCCCCTGTAATCTCTTTCTAATCAGTTGTCTCACCCCATTCCTGTCTCT
This sequence comes from Petaurus breviceps papuanus, assembly GCF_028583685.1. NCBI lineage: Eukaryota > Metazoa > Chordata > Mammalia > Diprotodontia > Petauridae > Petaurus > Petaurus breviceps. Next base: position 2,039,911 of record NW_027187330.1, read on the forward strand.
GGGCTAAGAGCTCCCAAAGCTGCTGCTGTCATGGCAGCTGCTATTGCTTCCACACAGTGTTCGAGCTCTTTACAAGCCACTACCCCACATCTTTCCTGCAGGCTTCCTAGGTTTCCTTAGACCAGAAAAGTCTCTTATCTTAACTTTGTGGTGGCTCTGCCACTCCAAACTTTGATTATTTCAAAGTTGTTTGGAGGGGAATGTTGAGAGAGTTTAGCTGGGTTGCTGCGTCTAACCCACTATCCTGGCTCCATCCTTCTGAGACTAAGATTTGTGACTGTCTGTCAACATTAGCCCCAGAGGAGCTGTATTTCACAAATGCAAACTCCCCTGAGTTATTTCAACACTGTAAGTCACTCCATATTGGGAGAAATATAAGGTATAGCAGAATCCTACCCAAAGGAACCAGCTTTTCCTCTTCCAAAATACCTTTTTTTAAAATTTAATTCATAAAAGATATCTCAATATATAAACCCCTGGTGTTCTTTTAATTAAATCTCCCAATGTCCAATCCCTGGAAACAGTTAAATAAGACATCAGGGTGTGTGTCATAGCCTAGCCTATTACTTTGGTACCTTTCTATTGGTTAAAACAAAGAGTAAGTTTTATAAGTCAGAATCAGCATTCTCCAGTCTTTATCATCAGAATGTCTGGCCATTCAGATTTATTGTCCTTTACGTAACTGTAATCATCACGCATCTTTTTGGCTGGGCTTTGTCCACTCTACAACTCTTCTGTGATTTCTCTGAATTCCTCATATTCACAGCTCCTTATACTGTAGTACTGCTGTGAATATTGTCTCACAAATCGGTCAGCTTGGGGTACAGGTACAATAACAAGATCAACGGATCAAAGGGTATGAAAAATTTTCCAACTTTCCTTGCATAATTCCAAACTGTTTTCCAAAATGGTCCCTCCCCTTCACAGATTTACCAAGGGCTATTTTCCTGCATCTCTGTCAGCAATGAACTTTTCCATCTTTGCCAATATGACAGTTATAAAGTGATATAAAAGTTATTTTAAATTTAAATTTGGATTTCTCTATTAGCAATTCTAAATTCTTTTTAATAATTTTGATAATTTGTGTTTCTCCTTTTGAGATTTTTCCACATCCTCTAACTACTTATCTACTGGGAAATGGTCAATCTTAAAAGATCTGTAATGATTCCTTATAGATTTTTATCAAAAAATGTTTTATGCCAAGATTTTTCTTTTCCAATGCATAGCTTTGTATAAAACTGCATTTTTTTTTTTTTGCTTTTTGGAGGACAGTTGGGGTTAAGTGACTTGCCCAAAATCACACAGCTAGTAAGTGTGTCAAGTGTCTGAAGCCAGATTTGAACTCAGGTCCTCTTGACTTCAGGGCCAGTGCTCTATTCACTGCACTACCTAACCACCTCTGCATTTCTTTTTAAACTACATTTATTTTACTTGGGCCAAAAGCTTATGTCTATACAAAATAGTTTATTTTGCCTTTTCTAATATTCTCTCTTTTAACAATTACAAATACATCCCCTTCCCATAGTTGTAAGAACTCCAGCTGTAAAGCCTCCATAATTACCATATATGAAAACTGATCACATGCTAAGGCACAAACTCATAAACACAGAAAATCAAAAGTTTTAAGGCACTTCCTTTAAAGACCATAATTAAAGAAATATTTTAATCGCTAAAGGAAATAAAAGATACAGATTTTAGTAAGTACTAAAAATGACATCCTAAATAAGGGCAAAGAACAAATCATAGAAACAAAATTTTAGTAAAGAGAACAGAAGTAATGAGAAAGCATACTAATATTCTTGGGATGCAAGTTATATTTGGATCCAAAGGAACAAAGTCATAACGAATAATCCCTGGGCCTTTGTCTCCTATTCTATAAAATAAAGGCCTAAATGGCTCTTAAGGGCTCCTCCAACCCTGGAGTTCTCTAGCCACAATGCCCGTGTAGCAAAGAGTGCTGGTTAGTTCAAGAGGCTGGTTTTTCTCCTTATCATCTTTAACCATCAGTTCAAACCTCAGTGGAATCCTAAATGAACCTGCTCTGCTGAGGATTAAAATCAGCACTCTCTTTGAATGTGCAAAACTGAACATGCGGCATAATCTGTCACATCTCAAATCAATTTTAGGAACATGGACGGGAGAATTCTTCTTAAACGGGAATGTTTTTTACCAGTTACTGAAATAACAAAAATCATAGGCCGTTATTTTCTGCCTCGCCCCCTTTCATTCAGCCCAAACTCCAATGGTTCTACTTAGTCGTTTTTCTTTGTTACAAGAAGGGAGGGTTCAGTGGCCAGAAATGACTGCAGTGCACAAGTGAAAGGCACCAACACACCTGACTAGATAAACGACTGAGGAAGCCCTAGCCTGGCTACTGTTCCTCTCTGACACAGCCTAACATACCGTCAGCTTTTTGGGTTGCCGTGGTGCGATGCTCACTCCTAGGGAACTTGCAGGCCACCAATACCCCAAGGCCTTTTCTTCTGATAAACCCCTCTCTAGCCACACTTCCCTTATCTTGTACTGGTGAAATCGATGTTGTTTAGCCCAAATATAAGACTTTACACTCACTCCTATCAAACTACACACTACAAGCTCCACATGCTTTGCTGAAAGTATAGACGGCATCTCCCTCATGTGCCACTCTAGGGATCCTTTCAAAATAAGGAAAATGAAGTTAGTTTGGCATGTAAAGTATGCTATCACTATTTGTGATCATTGCTCCCTTTTCCAGAGGTTCATGAACTATCTCTTTAATAGAATTTTGCCACAAATTAAAGTCAGGCTCACTAACCTATAATTTGGAAACTACTTTCATTCTCTTCTTTGGAAATTAAGAAGATAGTTGTCTTTCTCCAGTGTTGTGACACCTCTCCCATTTTCCTCAAGTTCTCAAAGATCATTGACAATGTTTCAGCCCATCAGAGGTGCCAGGTCTTTCAATACCCTGGTGTGTAGCCCCTCTGGGTCTAGTGACTAGAATCCATTAACAACAGCTAAGTGCATTCTCACAACATCTTTACTAATCTTATCAACTCCCTAACGGTCATTTTTGTTCCGTCCCTTTCAGTCTAAAAGTCAATCTTCTTGGCAGAAAAAAAGAGGCAAAATAAAAGAAGGAAGCAAACTTCCTTCCCTATATCGGGCATCCCAAGAAGCTGGCCTTTGTGTTTGACCCTTCTCCTTCGCTTATTAGCTCAATACAGCTTTATTTTGCTGCTGCTGTTTGTTTTGTTTGTTCTAGACAGAATTCCCTATCTCATCCTAGAAGGAAGTAGAGCAACCACTCCCAGGCCCAGGCCCACCACAGACTGCTCCAGAAGCTTCAACCTGCTCCATTTTCCTGATCTGGGCTGGTCTGCCCCTTCGTAAGCAGCATGGTGGCCCCCCTCTCCTGGGGCTTCTCCAAGGAGTGGCGACACTCAAACACTTTTCTCCCGATGGCTGCTGAGAACTCCCAAAATCCATCGACCGTGCAGTCTCGGCCTCCCTAGGAGCAGAGACTACGTCTGGGCCCAGCAGGCCTGCCTCCACAGAGCTTCAAACAAACACCACTACTCTCTGTTGTCCTCAGCATTCCTCAATAGCCTCTGCTCACGCTGAGGTTTGTCACAGCTGACACTCGTCACAGAAGACCATCCTCCTGGACTGCAGATCTCAACACTTCCACTTATCCTTGCTGAACAAAAGCAGGAGTCACTAAGATCCTTACCTATCACACTCAGAAAATCAAGAACCAACTCAGATTCTCCCATTCTCAAAAACATACTATCAGTCCCATGACCGCGCCTGTTTCCCTAAATCAGGGTTACTGTTTCTCGCTTCAGGACAGATACCTGTCGGATTAGCTTCTTCTTCTTTGCTGAGTCTGGCATGTTGTGAACATGTCGAAATAACTCTCTGAGGGCCTCCTCTGTACGCTGCTGCGTCTCCTCCTGTTGACAGCAAGTGTTCATCCGGGTCCTTTTATGGAATTTTGGAAGTGGAAAGTCCTTACTACTGCATGAGGTTGGCAGATCCAGGTCATCCTGGAGAGAGGTAAAGGAAGAGGAGACTAAGGAATCCTACTAGCGCTTATGTTCATGCTAAATTAAAAAGGGAAAGAAAAATACAAATATGCTATAGTGTATTATACACTTAGAAACACAGACATCCTTCCCCCTTGTTTTACCCACATGAACATGATCTAAATCCCGCAGGTTTCACTAATAGTATCACTGCCCCACCCAAACAATCCCAATTTCCTTCAGTATAGGCTCAGACAAGTACAGGGATAGAGCAGAAGGCAGAAATACTGGATAGAACAGACTTCAGTTTTAACTATTTAGAAAGTAATGCTAAATTTTTGCCTGGTTGTTTTCAATGTTTGCAGAATGTGATGGAGGAGCCCACCCACAATGTAAAAAAATAAGCAAAGACCTAGAAGAAAACAGCAGCAGCATCCATAAAGATCCTTAACCTTGTCCTGGATACAATCCTCAGCAATTTAAAAAACTTTAACCTTTAAAAACTTGGGTTCTGGGCATGTACAAAAAATGTGTAATTTTTCTGCTAATGAATGGTGGGTTTTCTTCTCAGTCACTATGGGCCTCAATTCCAGATCCACAGGCTATACTCAACCTCACTCAGAGTGGCCCTTTGTTTGGTCACTGGATCAAAAATAAGAATATAATACAACTGTGTGACTTGGCAGATCCGACCTAGAACAATCCTATTTCCAAATGCCACTTCTAGAACAGAACTGTTGTGCTTACAATTTTGAACATTTAAAATACTCAAGGGTGTAATGGAGACCATCTGAGGCCTTGTGGACTATAATCTTTTCAAACATTCCTATACTATATCGCAGAAAATTCTTGGATAAAAGGAAGACAAAGATGGACAGAGGCCCCATCATTTCCACACCACCAGTCATCATCTCCTTCCTTGCTGCTCTTTCAGCAATTTCAAAGTGACTGGTTATTTTTGAGCTGTGACACTAAACAAGTACCCAAGAAAAGCAGGTTGAAGCTTTACTTTCTTCACCTCACCTCTGTTTGAGTCATATACTGGCTTTCATTTTCCCTCACTTTTCTTTGTACAGTGTTCATTATTATTAAGACTTAGCTTTAATGCTGTTTCCTTGTTTGGTCCTGACTTCCTGTTTCAGCAAGAGCAAGTCCCTATACTTACCTTTGATGCATGAGTCCTAGAGCCCAGATAATGCAGCCTGGCACATTCCCGAACATAAGCCGGAGCCTGAATAAGACATAAAAAAAAATCAGGGCCCAGTGGGGAATGGAGCAGTTAAGCATAGGAGGAACTGAAACAAGCCTGCAGAACCAGATCCTAGCCTGGCCTCTATCACTTAATAAACCATTGGGGCTGAGTTTTTTCCTCTATAAAATAAAGGTGGATTAGAGCAGTGGTATCAAACTCAAACAGAGTTTGTGCCTGCAGGTGCCATATTGATTTAGAAACCGCACATTAACATTACCCACATTGCACCATGTCTTTATTTATGTTGTTAAACATTTCCCATTGACATTTTATTCCGGTTTGGGTTGCACTCACTGGCTCTGTTTGATATCTCTGAACTAGCTGTGATCTAAGTTATCTTTTCCAACTCTAAAATTCTGTTGTTCTGAAATAGAAGAAAAGTACTCCAAAAAAGCCTCAAGAGCAAAGATTTGGGCGGGGAGGGAACAGAGCTAGAAGGAATAAAAATCTGTAAGGTAATAAAGCTGCTGGAGGCAACTATCTCAGCTTAGGAAAATGAGAAAAGGATTTAGTAACCAAAAACAGGACAGAACCTAAGGGGACACCAATGGCCAGCAAGCATTTATGAAGCACCTACTATGGGCCAGGCACTGGGGATGCAAAGATGAAAGTAACCCTCCCCCCTTCCCTCAGGGAGCTTACTCCCCATCCCATCCCACCCCTGCCAATCAGAGAAGAATTCCTAGAAAGCCTAAGCAGCAGAATCAAGGAAACTTCAGAGTGATGGAGTGATCCTCCCAGATAAAATGTAAGCTCCCTGAAGGTCTCGGTTCACAGAGCAGCCACTAAGTGAGTGCCTGTTAACAGACGGGGACTAAAGAAAACAATTCCACTATCTCATGCTTTAAATCTGTGCCAACCGAACCCCGTGAGGTCTTAATGGCCCCTTACACAGAGTATGCCGAGATCCCTTACACAGAGTATGCCGAGATCCCCTGCACAGGAGTTACTTTGCAATACTCTGGAGTCAACCACATGTTCTCAGAGACGACAGTTAAGGAGGAAGCAGTGGGGGAGACGCCTGTTTTTTCATGTTAGTGGCACCTTCCTCCTGCCTTCCAGTTTGATATCCCTATGGCCTCTGACTACAGACTCAGCCCACTCTCACTCCAGGGCCTGAGATCCCAGGATGTGAGGACGCCCCTGGTTCACAGAGCTGCAGAAGTAAGACCAAGCACCAGACATACTGCTAGTGCCCTGTCTCCCTTCCAGAGACCCCAGCCAAGATCCAGATCTCTTGTCATTTGGACATTTTGCCCAGAACTTCTGCCTGCATCCCTAACCCTTTGTTTTTGATCTGGGGTCACCAATTCCACTTGTCTGATCTTAATGGACTCTTAACTCCTGCCTACATAGATCAAATGGTACCTTTGTTTCATCCCCAATTTGGCTGATCCTTATGAATTTAACCAATGTTCCATCAAACTCATGGTAACTCTCACCTCTGATCCTATCTACTGAATTCCCTCCTATTGGCACTAATTTCACTGCTGCCTAAGTCCTAGGATAATACCTACCTTAAAAAGTTTCTGAGAGTGTTTAATCATAAAAGTCATCCCATTATTCAACTTTGTGATATTCTCCTGAAGGTCATTTGCAGTAACCTGTTCAAAAAAGAAAATAAATGCAAAGTAATAAGACACTGGATAGAGAAGAGAAAAAAACCTCATTCATTTACAAATGAACTCTCCTCCAAAAACATGCTGTGCACAGTAGCTATTATGATAGGTCTAGCGTGTTCAAAGAGCCCTTCCTCCCAGGGAAAAACCTTGAGAATATCAACTTATCAAGGAGGAATCAAGTGATCTTGACCCTGGAATTACTAGGAAATGCGTGTGAAATTAATTCTGCAGTTTTTTATCCTGTTCAAGGAGCAAACAAGAAAACAAAACTGTGAGAAGGGACATGATTTAAGGTTCAAACAGGAAAGAAGGAGGAAATCTGCATCAACTTAGGAGCACAGTGCGCACAAACCTGAGTTCAAATCCAACCCCACACACTAACCAGCTGTGCAAGCCCGAGCCAGTCACTTAACCCCTGTCTCAGTGTTCTTAACTGTAAGAGGAGAACAACAACGATAATAATGATGATGATGATGATGATCTGTCCTGGAGCTGTTGTGAGGACCAAAGAAGACAATGACCGTGAAGGGCCGAGCACAGCGCTAAGGACAGACTCGCGCCATGCCTTTTAGCTAGCAGCGAAGTAACACTCTAGTTTCCCACAAACAGAACAAGCTCGTTTTTTCTGATTTCTCCGTGCCCAAGACTGCACCACTCAGTTTCCTCTCCTGGCTCTTTCCTTTTAACAAGGTCCTACCCTCTCCTTGATCAAGACCCATCTATTCTTTCCTTCCCATAATCCTGGGGAAGTATCTTTCAACGGGGCACAACCGGAGACCAGGTGATATTGTGTCTCCTCCTTCCCAACACACCTGTGTCCTACCCCCAGAACATCATAGTAGCTTTCAAAAACCATTTGTTATGCAAAATATTCCACATCAGTCACCTAAAAATATTTCACTCTAATAATCAGAGAAATATAAATGAAGTACAACTTGTGATAAAGTTAAAAAAGCATAAAATTTCAATACTAGTAGGAACTATGAAGAAGCAAACCATTACACTGCCAGCAGAGGTGTGAAATAATACAGTCTTTTGGGAAAAAATATGACAGTGAATAATAAAAGCTATGAAACTGTTCACACCCCTTGACTTAATGATCCCACTCACTAGTAGGATGTCATAATGGTCTAAGGGAAAATTACTTCTCTGTATAAAATTACTCAGAGCAGCTCTTTTTAGAATATAGCAAAAATGTAGAAACAATCCATATGTCTAAAGACTGGGGGGTGGCTAAACAAACTAATATGAATGGAATGGAATATTATTGCACCTTAAGAAATAACAAACATGAATCCAAAAAAGGGAAGAAACACAGAATGTAGAATGATTCAGGATGAAGAAAACAGAAGCACATTATTTACAATAACCAAATGGATGATGATGATGATGATGATGAAGATAACAACAATATGGTGACAGCAACAATAACAAAATCCAGGGGAAAATACACAGAAAAAAAATTGGAAGGAGACAAAGAAGGAGACAAAAAAGCATATATCTACTATTATTTTGTTAAAGTTGATTTTTTTTATTTTGAGTTTTTTATGTATAATCTTTATTTTGTTTGCTTATCAGAATGTTTGTTTTGTTAATGGTTAGGCTTGGAATAAAAAAATTAAAGACAAAAAAAGCTTTAATAAAAAATAAAGTTTGTTATTCAGTTGTTTTCAGTAATATCCAAGTCTCTGTGACCCCATTTTGGGTTTTCTTGGCAGAGATACTGGAGTGGTTTACCATTTCCTTCTCCAGCTCATTTTACAGATAAGGAAACTGAGGCAAATAGGATTAAGTGACTTGCTAGGGTCACATAGCTAGTAAGCGTCTGAGCCAGATTTGAACTCAGGAAGATGAGTCTTCCTTACTTCAGGCCCAGAACTCTATCCACCGCACCATTTAGCTACACACCCCCCACCAAAAAAAGCAGGGTCACAAAGAATCAAACACAACTGAAACAACTATAGAATAACCAAAAAAAAATTGCTATTTTAGAAATCTGAAAATGACTACATAAACTCTCTGCTTTGCCTTAAGATTCCCATTTCTTAGAGTTTCTTAAAAATTCCTTTAGTGTCTCCATCAATCCTTACACAACTTTTCAAGACGGGCAAGACAAATGCTTTTATCCCTATTTTATATATAAGAGAGTACCAAGTCACAGGAAGGAACATTAAGTGCCCTGACCATCATTAGTCATCTAGCAAGTGAGAGGGCCAAGGGCTAACGTCCAGGTCCCTGAAGGTCCAGGGCCCTTTACCCTACATACCACTACTCCATATGGATGGAGAGAAATATGGCAGTATCACATCACAGTAAGGGAATTGACAAAAACTGATTTTGAGTTTGTAACCTTGAAGAGAAGACACAAAGTACTGAGATAATCCCTGAGGCCCAAACTAAAACAGGCCCCAAGCCTTAACATCACAACATCAGGCCATGTCAACACTTACATTTTTTGGCCACAGGATGTGAGGAGCAAACATCAGGGCAAGGTTGTGGGCAGACATCTTGTTCTTGTCTTGCTTCTTTGCTGTCTGATAGAGAAGGTCAAGCAGCAGCTTTAGCAAATTACGATTGGGTGGTGGAAGAATCAGAAAGAGCAACTGCAGGGCTTCGATTTGGCGTTCTTTATCTGGGATGCTGGTCTTGTTTCCTTTATCATCAAACTGCATCAGATCTTAGAGGCCAAAGGAGAGGAGTTCAGAGGAGAGGAAAAAATCCACCAGAAGAGTCTATTTCAGCCACTCCACAGATCAGATTCACAATAAGCAAAATTCAAAGTGTGCAGTGAAATCTAATAAATGAACAAGGTCACCATTTCATCTTGTTCATAAGGTACAATAAAGATCTGTAGGTCCCTTTGTGGAATTGGGTGTCTGCACGTTCTTTTAATGTCAAGCTGCTTGTTTCACAAAAGGGAGACGGACATTCTAAGACAAAGACTCTTGCTTTGCTTTGGAAATACTTTACACATCAATGTGATCTATTTTCCTAATGTCTTCCCTCTCCTATTATTGTACTGGAATGAAAATAAAAACAAAAAAAGTATTTCCAGATAGCAGAAAAATGCCACATCCATCCATCCATCTGTCCCTCTGATCTGACATCACTGTATAAAGCCGTACAGTGTAAATATATTCCCCAGAAGATAAGTGAACCCAACAAAGATGGAAAAAAAAAAAAAAGATTCCATTTTTCTCTTGTAATTTTCCAGCTTTTCACTATCTTCTACTAATTGGTTTCAGATTCAGCCTATCCCAGTCAGGGAAGGCTGGATCAGCTCATGTATAAGACTGATAACACAAGGTCAAAAAATGATTGTCCTCTTTATTACACAGTGAGAATGAAGGCTAACATTTGATCATCCCATGAAAGTGAATGGAGGTAGGTGTCTAAGACCCTTAAGACTAGTGGCAAAGCTACTTGGTTTAAAGTAACACGAGCTCCAAAAGTATATACTGAGTTTAAGAAGTGCTTTTTGCATCTCTTTCTAAGTACTTTGACTCACCTGCAATTTTCAGGTGTGCGTGGAAATGCCTATGGGTCAGAAGGGGCTCTGGTAACTCGCCCAGAAACATCTTCAGCAGGGAAGCCACATCGTTTGAGTGAAACTCCCCAGACTCCAAGTCAATGTCAGCGCCATTGTTAAGAGCATCCCTTAGAATCTGTTGTCGGATACTGTTTCCCGGAACTCGAAACAAACCCTCTACTCGCAAATCTTCTCAGTATTGAGGAAGCCAATGGAAGGGCAAAAGAAGCCAAAAGAAAAAGAGACTAAGACTAGGATCCTAATATGTACGATTTCCACAGTTCTGGGGCTTTGCCCCAGTCCTTAAGGTGATAATGATATTCTTACCACAATTATAATAAAAGAACTTACATGCACATGATGCAACATCACCTTAAGCCCCTGCAACTCTCCTAGACAAGTCCCCTGCTCTCACTTTGAAGATGGTTCAATCTAAGCTATATCACCAGGTGGATTTTAAGTAATTCTGGAGAAAAGAAAGCTCTAGTTTGACCTTAAAGACAAAAGAGTTTCTGTCGATCCAAAGGAGCCTAGAATGATCATAATAATCTATCCAGACTTGATCAACCTGATTAGATAGGAGCCCTATGATAATAATACTATTAACAGCTCGAGTTTATCTAGTGCTTTACAAGTTTGCAAAGAACTTTACATGTGTTATCTCCTTTGATCCTCTCAACAACCCTGAGAGGCAGGTCTCCAAGAGAGCTGAGGACCTGGCTCCACCTAAAGCCCCCCTAGTCTTTATTTTATTTTTTTTTAGAGGTACTAAAAGCATGGCTTTTTTTGTTTTGTTTTTAGCAAAGTTTTTTATTTTAAACTTAAATACAAAACAAGAAAAGAAAAAATAAATATTGCCATGTACATAGCAGAACACAGGAGAGGATTCAATAAAAAAATAAGAAATTTCCACTTCAAGGAATACTACACATACAATAAATACTACACATTGTTTTCAAAGCTTCCCAGCTTTTCTTTGCCTCCTTACAAGTTTTCTTTTGTTCTCTGCTGTGTACTTTTTACCTTATTCCCCCCCCCTCAAAGAAGGCTATAATTAAGCTCAGATATATATATATACACAGATATCTATAAATATAGACATATAGACACATATACACTCATACACATATATGCAAGACTGTACTATGCTTATTTCCACTTGTCATCTGTTTTGCTGAAGGTGAACAGCATCTTCCTTCATAAGTCCAAGTCTTTCCAAGATTTTCTAAATCAACCAACTCATCATTTCCTACCCTAATTACATCCTATCTGAGAGATTGTTTGTGAAAGTTTTTTTTTTCAATTTTCTGTTTCTTCTATTCTTGGCCACATAGGTTTTATTTATACAAGAAAATTTTCATTTAAAATAATCAAAATTATCCATTTTATACTTCAACAATGCTCTCACCTTATAAGATAATTTAAGGTCTGATACTGCTGAATCTGCTTCCTTTTTATATTTTTTCCCTAGTTTCTTTGAAGTTCCTGACCTTTTGTTCTTCCAAATGAACTGTTTTTTCTAACTCAGTAAGATAATTTTTAGTACTTTAATTAGGATGGCATTGAATAGATTAGTTAGGTTAAATTGTCATTTTTTCTTATATTGGTTTTACTTGCCCATGAACAACAAATATTACTTCAACTATTTAGATATGATTTTATTTGTATAAAAAGTGTTTTATGTTTATGTTCATATAGTTTTTGTGTCTGTTTTGGCAGGTATACACTCAGGTATTTTATATTGTCTCCAATATTTTTTAAATTCATGTTAGGATGTGGTATGATACCCACTAACATAAATACATCTCACCACTGTATAAAATCAGCACCAACAAAAGAGCTATTATTTTAGAGAAAATCTTATTCTCTGTTGCTCACTGATGGGGTCCTACCCAACACTGGCAAACAAAGATCTACTTCACTAAACCTATTTCCAGATTTTCAGCTCATACCACTTCTGTTCTGCCTTTCAGCATTTATCTTAGTACCTGGGACATAGTAAGGTGCCTAATAACGTGAACTGACTGGATGACTGACTGACTTCTAGTTGGGTTAAGTGCACAACCAAGGAAACTCTCTAACAACTTAGCCTGCAATTCATGGAAGCATAGCATTCCTCAGAATGAAACAGAATTTTTTTTAAGGAGCCTTATTGGTTCTTCTGGGGCACCTATGTGGCACAGTGGATAGAGTACCAGATCTACAGTCAGGAAGACTTATCTTCCTGAGTTCAAATGTAGCTTCAGAAACTTACTAGCTATGTGACCCTGAGCAAGTCACTTAACCCTGTTAGCCTCAGTTTCCTCATCTGTAAAATGAGGTAGAGAAGGAAATGGCAAACCACTCCAGTATCTTTGCCAAGACAATCCCAAATGGTGTCATGAAGGATCAGATACAACTGAAACGAATGAACAACAAAAATGGGTCTTACTAAGTAATAAGAACTTATTGAATGTTCATTAGGTCAATAAATATGTATTTATAGCAGGGCTGAATCCATTAAGGAGACAAGGCCTCCTTTAAAATAATATCATAGAGGCGTCCAGGTGGCTCAGCGAGTAAGAGCACTGTCTCCAGTGTCGGGATGACCTGGGGATCAAATCTGGGCTCAGATACTCAGCACCACACCCAGAAATAACTGGCCGTGTAACCTTGAGCAAGTTACTTAATCCTGATTGCTTTAAAAAAAAAATAAAATAGTATCATAGAACTACTTACATCTTCTAGCCTGTATTTCAATTCAATCCAACCAAACACATATACATACATACATATATACACATATACCCACAAACATATATACATACATGTACACACACACATATCTTGTTCTTTCTCTGCACTGAGCTAGGATTCCTATTTCAGAAAGTGTTTCCACTTGTTTCCTTCCACTGAAGATACACAGTGTCAAGGCACAAGGCATATGCTTAATACATGTTTATTGATTGAACTTAATAATCACATAGAAAAATATCATAACTACTCTGCCAAAACCAAGACAAATCCCCTAGGCGATACACTTTAATCACAGCATGCTGGAAGTGGGAAGAGCCGGAGGAATCACCTGGCCTAATGCTGTCCTCATTTTGGAGATGAGGACACCAAGGCCCACAGAAGTTGATGGTTTCTCCCATGGTCACCTGGCAAACAGTAGCAGAACCAAAACTGAAATACGGCCCTCCTTGATTCCTAGTCCAGGGCTTTTTCTTGGCTTCTGAGAATCAATCTGACTAATTTCTTTTAAAGGGATCATGTGGGAGAATTCAATTATACAGACTACACATAAGGCATAACATTCCATTAAGTGTGATTTTTATTATGCATCAGAGCCAATTTTTTTTATCAAGAATCTTTCTGAAGGTAATAGGAAAATGAAGATATATGATGTAGACTTTTTTCACATACAACTTTTCAAGAATACATTTAATGCATAAAACAAAGTCAAACTCCACATGAACTGTACTAAATACACAAACACGTCACAAGAACTTGAAACCCAAATTACGTAGGGAAGCTACTTTCTTGCCATGGAGTAAAACTACACATTCTAATAATGAAAAAGACCGAAAAAATTGGAGATAGACTTACTTTTGTGTAGATATTCAATCAATTGATATATTTGAGCAATGCCTTCTTCTGTCAATGGTGATCCAAATACAACTCCTTTTTCTAGAAAACCATAAAGCAAGGCAGTGAACAGGTTTGCATATACAGTACAGAATCATCTTACTTAAAGCTTTGCAGCACCCTAAACAAACAGAACACAGTTATGTGTTTTACTGAACTATAAAATCCATTCACTGGGTCCATAAATTAATGTTTATTGACAAGTTCACTGCAAGGTTAATGCACTGTACTAAGTAATACCAAGCAAGGCCACAGGTAATATTAGAGTCCCTAATTTATTCCTCCTCTCCAATGTTTAGTATTAGACAAACCACAAGCTTCTTGAGGGTGAAAAAATCTTTCTGCTTAATTCTGCAGAACATCTGGCATAATGTCACATACAGGTGGGTACTTAAATGCAATAGAACATCAGAGAAGTGTTATTCACAAATGTATCCAGTTAGTTAAATTAGTCTTTGGACATTTCATTGGACTGATGGTTATGATATCAAAATGTTGATACCTTCTCAAATAAATAATTTACTGTTTAACAAAAACCAGACCATTAATATCTCATCAAAAACAGTCATTCATCCATTTCTTTGGGGGAAGTGTTTTGAGTCTTGGCCAGCACAAACAGGTAAGCAATCCAAGTGTAAAGGCTCTGGTCAAGCATGAAAGGGTTTGAGGACTATTGCCATAGAAGAGTGAATTCCCTGTTTTCTTCATTCTATCCATGTCTCCTCAATGTAGGGCTTGGTTTTGGGGGGTTTGGTTTTTGCTTTTCTTTTTAAGTAAATGGAACTGGATCTCCGTATGAATGAAACATAAAGAGGAGGGGCCATCCTGGCTGACACCTGCCCTCAAAGGCTCATCAGCAGAGAGCTGGAAGAGGCCCTAGAGGTGATCTAGCTCAACTTCCTCATCTTACAGGTGCAGAAACTGAGGTTCCAAAAGGCAAAGAGATTTGCCCAAGGTGACACAAGTGTCACCGCATTGCTGAGACTCGAACCTGGGTCTGGCGACTCCAAATCCAATGCTTGACACGTCCACAACTGGCCTCATCTTTCCCCTAAAATTCCCCATTCTCCCTCACTTCCCTAGTGCCATCAAGAGCACCACCATCCCCCCAGTTACCCAGGCTCTCTGACTCCCCACAAGCAATCAGTGGCCGAGTCCTGGGGCTTCTACCTGCGTCACATATCACAGGGAGGGCTCCCCTCCCATCCCCTGCCCCTGTTCTGCCTTCTCTCCTCGGACCCTGCCACCACCCCGGTGCAGGCCCCCCACCTTATGCCTGGACCACTGCCATAGCTTTGGAGAGTCTGCCTACCTCAGGATTCTCCGCACTCCAGTCCTTTTTCCCTTTAGCTACCAAAGCGATCCTCCTAAAGGCCAGCTCTGACCATGTCACACACACACACACACACACCCCCTCAATACAACCAATTCCAGGGGTTCGCTCTTAATTCCAGGATCAAATATAAAATCCTGTTTGGCTTTTACAGCCCTTCCTCTCTCTCCAGTCTTCCTCGAACCTGGTGATCCATCTCCAACTGCAGGTACTTACACTGGCTGTCCCCCTCCTCATTTCCAGTCCTTAGTTTCCCCAGCTTTCTTCAAGCCTCAGCTAAAGCTCACCTTCTACAAAAAGCCCTTCCCAATCCTCCTAATCTTCCCTCTGAGACTACTCCCAATTCACCCTTGTACCTCACTGGTCCATAATCTCCATGCTGTCCTCCCCATCAGACTGTGAGCTCCCTGAGAGCAGGGCTGGCCTTCTGTTTTTCTTCACATCCCTGGCACTCAGCAGGCATTTAATAAATAAAAGCTAGTTAAGTGACTTTCCTCTTTACCATACTTGTAAGGCTCTAAGAAAATCTTTTTTATTTCAGGTGCATTTACTTCAGCTTAATAGTTCTATGTACTTGGACTACATTTATAATTTTATGACTACATACAATTTTAGGGGGGGTCCTGACCTGGGTTTTCAATGGTGTTAGGCACTCCCAGTGAGGAAACCTTTCTAATGCACACCAGCAACTCTCTGCAACATGTATGTAGTCTTAGAAAGCTTCTTGGGGCACAGAGAGGTTAAGTGACTTCCCCAAGAAGACACAGCCAGAATGGGGCAGAGAAAGGACTTGGACTTGAATGGTCTTACTCCCAGAATGCCTCTCTCACCACACTTCCCAGTATGATTTTAATATTTATAATAGTGAGAAGACTACACAAGAATCCCTTGTACAGACTCATCTCCTCATTTGGGATCGCACATCTTTTCAATATAAAATCAACGGAGAAGCATGACTGATGAGAACGTTGGGGGAAATGCAGTATCCTGGCTGTCCCCAATAAATCCATTTCCCACCTTTTCGCTTGAGAGACATGAGTGATCTGAAGAACCCTGACGCTGTGCCAGCCCCGCTGGGTAACTTCAGGTCCACCTCCCCCATCAACTGAGCCAATTCCGTCCCAGGCAGGTCAATAAGTCTGGTGATATTGCTAACCACTAGCTCAGTGAAAACATCGGGCTTTTCGTGTCGGAGCTTCTCCACAAAAAAATCAGGGTTAAAGATGATTGGCTGTCCTCGGAGAGAAGCATCGTTGCAGATGACAAAATTACAGATGGCATCACTGAAAAAAGAAAAAAGCATTTCTGTTTAAATTTCTGGATGTACTTTACATGCCTACTCAGGCAATAACAACCATTCAAGCAACAATCAGAAACCTTAGGAAGAGGACAGTCCACTACTTGTTTAGGTTCTAATCACCCTAACTAGCACTTGTGAGTTCAGCAATCCCGGTAAAACTGCCAAATTATTTCCATGATACAGTCTGAAATTCCCCACAGGCCTTTACAGCTCTCAGTCTATGAAGGAGCTCCCAGACACACATGAGAGAGGGGAGGCTCTGGGAGATTCATAGAGAGACGGGTGTGTATCTATCAGAGTATCCCATCTAGAAGAGGGGGACCATGGCAGGGACACGACTACACGAAGCTCAGCATCGAGGAACAGACGAACATCCTCAGGACGTCCAGTGTGTAAAAGAAAAGACCGAAGGACCACGAGGCATCTTCCAGTCTTTGAAAGCGCGTCACACCTCAGTGGGACTAAATCTATTCTGTTCAGCCCCAGTGGGAGAGCAGACATCCCAGATGTAATCTCCACAGCCATTAGAGCTGTCCAAATGTGGCATGGGCTGTCAGGAGAGGGGGGCAGCCCTCAAAGGGGGTGGGGAGGGGGGGTTCCAGACAGGGAGGAAGGGAACAAGCATTGATGTAGCACCCGCTACTTGCCAGGCACCATGCCAAGGGTTTTACAATTATTATCTCATTTGATCTCACAAAAAACCTGGGAGGTAGGTGCTATTACTTTCCCCCATCTTACAGATGGGGAAACTGAGTCAAACAGAGGCAAAATGACTTGCCCAAGGTCATGTAGCTAGTTGAGCTCTGGGGCCCAATTTAAAGCCCCAATCACAGAGGCAGCTGACCAGACAGAGGCAGGTGGCAGGAAAAGATTCTCTTTCAGGTGTGTGTTATAATCAATGACTTCTGAAGCCCCTTCCAACTCTTAAATTCTGTAATCCTCCTCATTTTCCAAATCAAGCAAACAGCACACACCAAAAGAGGTCCTATCAGGCTTGTAGGTGCAATTACAGAGAAAGTACTAAAACCAGCACTTGTTTTGACCAAATTTGCCTATTTTTAAAAACTCAAACCCAATTCTTATTTCTGCCTTATTCATGGATAGAAGTGAGAAACAGGTAAAACAATCTCGCCTATCACTCAGATGGGGGCTTGTGAGGCTTGTTCAGGAGGACCAGTGCCTAACAGGGCGAGGAGTCGCTGAAGCCAATGATCCAAGCAACTGAGGTCCAAGACAAGCAGGAGTCCAGGGTCAGAAACCTAACTCTGGGCAGGACACAAACAGAGCAGGGGGCAGCTCCTTGCCTGAGGGCCTAGAGCAAAGTTAAGAAGGCCTCGATACAGTCCTGCTTTAAGGGACAGGCTGTGATAACCCCTCCTGTGGTAGCCTCATGGAACTTTAAAATCAGCACTTTCTCAAATGTCCCTGAACCTGAAAACTGGCCAGAATAAGCTCATCTAGGATTCATGAAACTGACAACCAGAGCCAAAAAAAAGAACTAAATCTATGAACCTTTTAATCCTAAGAAGCCTGGGTACCATATTTTTTAAAATTATGAATGAAAACTTTTATGAGCAGAGAGCCAAATGAAAGTAGAAAAAATCCACTCGCTACCTTAAACAAATCCCAAAATGAAAACTGCCGGGAAAGTCACAGCCAACTCCAGACCTTCTAGATTAAAGAAAAAAATACTGCAAGCAGCCAGAAAGAAAAAGTTCAAACATCAAGGAATCATAGTCAGGATTATACAACATTTGGCAAGTACCACCATAAAGGGTGAAAGAACTTAGAATATAATATTCTAAAAGACAAAATAAAAAGTGAATAATTCACTCAGCAAAACTGAGTAAAATCCTAAAGAGGAAAACTTAGACATTTAATGAAATAGAGGACTTAAGTGTAGAAACTAAAACGTAGATAGAAGAGTCGAGAAAAATCTAGAAAAGTAAATACATTTGAGTAAATGGAAGAGAATAATGACGAAGCATTTACACACTAATACAAGGAGAAGAAATGTGTCTCCTCAAAATCCAAGTATCTTCAAGGGTCATGAAAGGACTTAACTAAGACAGAACAGCCTGAGGGTGGTTTTGTTATGTTTTGATAATCTTAAGAGGGAAAAACAAAAGGAGGGAACCTGAAATAGATTACATAAACTAGAGGAGAAAGGGAAAGGACCATCCCATCTACCATCTTACATAACAGGGGTAAAACGAGTATGCAAACATGGAGGAAGGTGAAGGGGGAGCAGGAATCACATGAAACTTACATCTAAACTGGACAAAGAGACAAACGGGGTTGAATACATACAATTCCGTCATATAAAATTACAGGGAAACAAGCAGGAACAAGGAGTAGAGAGAGTGAGGGAATAAGAAGAAAAGATTCATAAAGAGATTAGTCACAAGCAAAACAAACTCCAACTTTGAAAGTGGATGATAGGGCGGCCAGGTGGCTCAGCAAGTAAGAGCACCGGCTCCAGTGTCGCACCAGTGTCGGGATGACCTGGATCAAACCCGGGCTCAGATACTAAGCACCACACCCATAAATAACTGGCCGTGTAACCTTGAGCAAATTACTTAACTCTGATTGCTTAAAAAAAAAAAAGAAAGTGGATGATAAAGAGGAACAAGGAAAGAAAGGACCAGGCTTGGTGGTACACACCTCTAATCCCTGCAACTGAGAGGCTGAGCCCTGGGTGAAAGACAAGTTGCAATAAACTGGGCCAGGAAAAATATAAAGCAGCTTCTCTTCCTGTGAGTATGTAAACACTTGATCATTACAGATTTCCTTCTAGTAGCTCAAATGTATTTATTTTTCTAGGTTTTTCTTGACTCTGGTATTTACATTTCAGTTTCCCATGCTGGTCAATAACAGGATCAGGTCTACCAATACCAGCATTTCCAGCCTAGGGGGCACAGGATGACCCAGTCTCAATAAAATTTAATTTTTTTTTTAAAGGAAAGGGTAAGAACCTGTGATCAGAGCCTAAGAAAGGAAGAGAAAAAAGGGCAGTACTTCTAAACAACACTCCACTCTCACCACCATCTTCTTTGTAAAGAGGAGAGCAGGAGGCACAGAGGAAAAATAAAGGAGGATGAAGAGAAATACACTCTTATCAGCTGTAATCCTGACTGTGAGTGGCATCCATGAAGTGGAGGAGGATGACATTTACTCATCTTTGATCTCATGACTTTAGCACCTGGTTCATGATCTTCCTTCCTCTCTATCCCATCTCCTACATCCTTGTGGACTTCATGATTCAAGTGGAAAATTCCCCCAGATAAGCTCACCACACCATTCCTCAACTTCTTCAACTCTTATTTCCCCAACTCAACCAAAAAGTATTTCATTTTGGGACACTGTGTGTAATGGGAATGCAAATTTAAAGATCTTCCCTGCCCCTAGGCTAAAGTGCACCTGAAGCCTGGGGTGGGAGGCTTGTTTTTCAGTAGATACTTTTTGATTGGCCAATGGGTCAATAAGGTTGTTACATTCTCTGAGCCAGGAGAAGGCTATATAAGCCCTGATGTGAGGCTTTGTTTTGGGGGCTCACTTTGAGAAGTGTTCTGTGATTTGATCTGGATTCTGGGAAGCCGTTGTCCAGGGCCCCCCCGGCTTTGAAAAACCCAGATGTGGAAACCCAGATGTTGACTGGGTATGGATGTAATGGTTGGACAGTTTGGAAATCTGTCTACTTGATCTGTTTCTGTCTTGATAATTCTGCCTGTATACTTTGAAGTTCGGGGTGCAGACCTTTTTCCCCTGAACAAGGTAAACGATATATGTCTGACTGATTAAAGTAAACTTGTTAACCCATTTTGAGTTGCTTTCCTTTAACAAAGCAGATCCAAGAACCTGTGGTGGCGGCAAACCCTGAGGACGCTTGGGGTGCTTGCTGCTACACTGTGGTAGATGCTAGGGGATACAAATACAAAGAATGGAAAAATCCCTCCTCACAATGAGCTTACATCCTACAGAGGAGATCACTACAAAAATGTATACATTACAATGTTAATAAATACACAGACTTCAACAAACCATGGCCACACCTTAAATGTCATCGTCTCTCATAACAATACCACCTCCAACAGCCAGAACACTGAAATTCCACTCATTTCCTAATTTTCTGTTTATCCCAATATCTCAATCCCACGCAACCTACTCTACACCCTTATCATGGCCTTCAAGCCTTTGGACTCACTAGATTCCACCCACATGTAGGACTTCATGGTTTGCCACTTCACTAGCTATACGAGTCCCTTGCATACTCCTTGCTTCACTCTGTTACTTCCCAACCAATCGTCTACTGCCCTCACTCAATGGCCTTTCCTTTTTTCATGCTCTCTAAAATCCATTTGTACCATCCTCTAGTCTTCCTCTGGGTTGTCATCTAGTGCTCTCCAGGTCATCCTCTCATTTTTCAGTAGAACACCTGCCTCTCTGACCAATCACAGATCCCGACTTGCA
Organism: Petaurus breviceps papuanus; assembly: GCF_028583685.1. NCBI lineage: Eukaryota > Metazoa > Chordata > Mammalia > Diprotodontia > Petauridae > Petaurus > Petaurus breviceps. Next base: position 2,061,051 of record NW_027187330.1, read on the forward strand.
AATGATCACCCTTTAGCAGTCTTTATCATCTGATTCCTCTACTACTGCTCCATAGCTAATAAACAGTTAGAGAAAATAATGACTTAAAGCTGATTTTACATACTAAAAATTTATGGTACATAACCAAACATAGCTGGGATCTCAATGCTGCTCAATAATCCTACTCTGCCATTAGTGATTTATTTCATCCCCTAGAACAACTACTATAAAACTTTTCATCTCCCCTCTCACCAACAGTCATATCCTTATGCCCACAGCAAATGAGTTAGTCTGCTTCTACACTGAGAAGACTAAGATACAAAGATACAAACTATCAGCTTCCTTCTTCAATTCCTTAAAGCTTCTCATTATGATTACCCTCTCTATTCTTCCTCCTTCAGTCACAGAAAGAAACCACCACTACTCAATACTCTACAGATATGGGGATGGGGGATGATATAAGAGAGAACAGAATGGGGAAAGTGGTATTCAGTAGGCTCACTATTTTGGGGTCAGAGGTAGGGGAAAGATGGAGAGAAAAATTTGTAACTCAAAATCTTGTGGAAATGAATGTTGAAAAATAAAAATAAATAAATAAATTGAAAAAAGAAATTTTTAATACTCTACAGATAACCTTGGCTACACAAGTCCTTAACTTTCTCAAATCCAACCACAGCCTCATCCTGAAACCTGCTCCAGATGCCATCCCCTCATTTTCTTTTTTTTGTTTGTTTTTTGGAGGGCAACTGGGGTTAAGTGACTTGCCCAAGGTCACACAGCTATTTTTTTGTGTTCGGTGTCTGAGGCTGGATCCGAACTCAGGTCCTCCTGACTCCAGGGCCAGTGCTCTATTCACTGAGCCACCTAACTACCCCCCATCCCCTCATTTTCATCATGTCTCTTTTATCCTTCAACATTTCCCATTCAATCTTCCCACTGGACTTCACAAACATCAGGTTTCTCTGATTCTTAAAAAAAAAAAAACAAAATTAAATAAATAAATAAAAACCACCTTCCCTTAACCCTTCTATTAACATCCAGCCACTCTCCCATCACTCTCCTCCCCTTTACTGATAAACTTATTTAAATGGCTGTCCAAACCTGATAAAGATCTATATTTATACAGTACTTTAAAATTTACAAAGCATTTTCTTCAAAACCACCCTTTCCAAAAGCAAGATGTAAAGGCAAGTTCTGTTACTCATGATCGGGATAATCTGTTCTAAACAAAATCCAGTCTTTGCCATTTCATCAGCAATGCTGATGCAAAGCAATGCTTTGTTGGAATAGGCACTGGCATCTAGACCATAAGCCCCTACCTTCACACCTCCTACGCCTACACTGGGATTGTTCTCCAAGGGAAGACTCAAAATAAGAAAATCTCCCAATTTACCTGCTCTCTCACATAATACTGAAGGCTCAGCTGCAATCATGATCTCTCTCAGGACACACCCAGTCATTCTCAATTCTAAGGCTACCCCCCAAACTCATACTCAATGAAGGTTTTTCTGGTGCCCTGTCTGTGCACCCAATCTGGTATCTAACTCCCTCAAAACCACATAAGCTGTGCTTTCTTGCTAATGCTCCTAAATACCACCATTCACTATACCCCAGAATTTTTATCACTCCCCTTTCTGCAGCAGAATGACCTGTGTCCATCTTTCCCATTCCATATCCTAGAAAACTAGGAATTGTTCAGTCATGTCCAACTTTGTGACCCCATTTAGGGTCTTCTTGAAAAAAATAACGAGTACTTTGTCATTTCCTTCTCCACTTGAGGAAACTGAGGCAAACAAGGTTAAGTGCCTTGCTCAGGATCACAAAGCTAGTAAGTGTCTGAAGCCAGACATGAACTCAAGAAGAAGAGTTTTCCTGACTTCAGGCCCAGGACTGCTCTACACCACCCAGGGCATAGTGTTGGCCTTGAAGTCAAGTCAACAAGCATTTATTAATCGCACATTATGTGCCAGTGTGTTATGCAATGGGAAGACAAAGATAGGCAAAACCAGATGTGGCCCTTAGGGGGCTTTTAGTCTAATCTGGGAAACAACATGCAAAGCACTATGCAGGTCTGACCATGTCGTGTCCCTCTCCAATACATTCCAGCTCCCTCCCTATGGCTTTTAGGATCAAATCTAAACCCTTCTGCTTGGCATCTTTAACAGCCTGGACCCAAGCAGCCTTCCCACCTGTATTACACACTGCTTACCTTCCTCCTCTCTCTGGTTCAGCCAAGCTGTCTCTTGGCGCTCACACAGAACGCTGTCTTCCCCCTGCCCCAGCACTAACTGGCTCCCAAGCCTAGAATACACCCACCTTCTTATGCCTGCCTCTTGGAAGGCCTCATTTCCTTCAAGCTTCAGCTCTGTCACCACCTTCTGAGTGAACCTTTCCCAATCCTCCTAGCTACTAATACTTTACCCAAGAAATGTATTAAAATGTGTGTCTGTATGTGTTGTCTCCCCATTGGGATATAAGCTTGTGGAGTAACTGTTTCATTTTGTCTCTGAATCCCCAGGGCCTAGCAGAGGCCTGACACAGAGTACTGAGAGTGAGGAACAAGGCCAATGTAGCCAGAATGCAGAATTCAGGAAAGGGAGGAATGTATCAAGAAGCTGAAAAATTAGATGAGGGCCGGGTTAGGTAGGGCTTGGACAGCCAAACAGAAGAGTCTTAAAGAAAAAAGGAAGCCCCTGGAGTTTACCATGTGGGAGCAACAAGTTCTGATCTGTGCTTTAGGAAAATCATCTGAGACACTGTGTGGAAGATGGACTGACTAAGCTGGGGAACGACAAGGCAGGGAGTTCATTTAAGAGGCTACTGCAATAATCAGGCAAAACGTGCTGAGAACCTTACCTAACGTGGTGGCTCTGTGAGCAGAGAGAAGGGGCCAGAGGCAGAAGTGACAAGATCTGGTGACAAATGGGATACTTGGGGTGAGGAGGAGTCAAGTATAACTGTCAGGTTGTGAACCCAAGTTACTAGAAGGATGGCAGTACCCTTAACAGAAATAGGGAAGCTGGGAATAGGAAAAAAAAATAACAAATTCAGCTTTGGACATTTTGAGTTTGAGATACATATGGAACATCCAGTTTGAAATGTCCAACAGGCAGCTGCCTGTGTGTAAATAAAATAGAGTCTAGGAAAGAGACAAGGGCTACAAACATAAATCTGGGAGACCTCTGCATAGAGATGACCACTGATTCACAAGAACTAATGAGGTCACCAAGTGAGAGAGAGAGAAAGAGAGAGAGAGAGAGAGAGAGAGAGAGAGAGAAGAGGGTCCCAGACAGAGCCTTGGTGTGCACTCACAGTTAGAAGAAGAGATGATGGGCCAGCAAAGGATCCTGGGAAGAAGCAGTGAGACAAGGAGAAAAACAGGCAAGGAAAACTAAGAGGACCAGTGTTGAAAACCCAGAGAGGAGAGAGCATCAGGAGAAGGTGGAGGATAAGGAGTGGTAAGAGATCACTAGTAACTCTGGACTGAAAACAGTTAAGAAATGAGAACGGAGTGCAAACAGATTTTTTTAGGAGTTTTGTTTTGAAAGGGAGGAGAAAGACAGAATGACAACTTGATGAGATGGTGAAATCTGAGGATTTTTTAAAGATGGAAGAAACTTGGCATCAGAGAAAGAACTAGTAGATAGTGAGAGACTGAAGATTAGCGAGAACAGGGATGATGCTGGAGAAACCGCAGGGGATGGGATCAAAGGTGCATCTGGAGGAGTCAACCTTGTTGAGAAAGGTCACTTCCTCATCCAACCCTGAAGTGAAGAAAGCGATAACATGGGAAGATGTTAAGGGGTGGGTTTTGAGATGTAAGGAAGGGGAGGAGAGAGAGCTCACAGAAAATCATCTCTTTTTTTATTTTGGAGGGGGAATGCAGGGCAATTGGGGTTAAGTGACTTGCCCAAGGTCACACAGCTAGGGTAGTGTGTTGTGTCTGAGACCACATTTGAACTCAGGTCCTCCTGACTCCAGGGCTGGTGCTCTATTGACTGCACCACCTAGCCACCCCTCTATTTTTTTCAGTAAAGTATGAGATGAAGTCCTAAAGAATGATCTGGCTAGGTAGGGGGGAAAGTGGTATGGGAAGCTTGAGGAACAAAGAGCTAGTTTGTAACAGCTTCTGTAGGAAGTAGAATAGACAGTCAATTAGGGAGAAGTAAAAGAACTGCCTTACTGCAGTGACAATTCACTTAAGATTAGATAACAATTTAATGTACAGAACTATTTATAGCAACATCTTTGTGGCAGCAAAGAACTGGAGACAAAGTAGCTTCCACATCCTGGGTAGTGGCTGAACACAATCCAGTATATGAAAGCAGGGGAATAGTACTGCTCCAGTTAAAAATAAAGAATATAAATCATTCAAAGAAGCTTGGGAAGACATGAAGTGATGCAGAATAAAGCAGCCAAAACTAAGAAAACAATCCTTACAATGACTACAAAAATGAAAAGGAAAATAATTCAGTAAGACAGATGCACAACAGCCCTGGAGTCAGGAGGACCTGAGTTCAAATCTGGCCTCTGACACTTAAGTAGCTGTGCGACCTTGAGCAAGTCATTTAACTCTGCCTCCAAAAAAAAGGAAAGAGAAAAGAAACACTGCAACGCAGTGAGTGGTCAGTGGACTTCAAAGGACTGGGGGGCAAAGCAAGCTTTCTCCTCTCAGCAGAGAAGTGGGGGACTTTGGGTAAGAAATGAAGCCTTCCTTCATCATCCAACCTAATCAATGTTTTCCTTTGTTTTGTTGGTGTGGGGGTGCAGTGCAGGGAAGAGGACAGGGCATAGAGGAAAGTGATATCAATGCTAAAAAAAAAAATCAATAAAATATTTTTTAAAATAACAATGTAACCCAAGAGAGACATTCGCAATGCAAACCAAATAAAATACAAATACCTATTCTTTATATTCTCCTTCCTTGTTCTTTCTGTTCAGAGATATGCTTCTTCTTATACAAAAATAAGGATGCCTCAAAATCTATGATTATATAGTTATTGTATGAAGAAAATAAAAGGAGGTGGTTAGGTGGTGCAGTGAATACAGCACTGGCCCTGGAGTCAGGACACCTGAGTTCAAATTTCACCTCAAACACTTAACACTTACTAGCCGTGTGACCCCCAACTGCCCTGCCCTCCCCCCTCCAAAAAGAAAAAAGAGAAAAGAACAGAAGATCTGAGGTAACTTTTCATGCTAAGATGCTGACTAGTATATTTTGCCAACAGAAGTAGTACGCTTTTCTCCAATTGCCTAGAAATTAACAACTAACAAGTTTTCTTCTGTTTTTCTTTTAATTTCAGCTACTTATAGTCAAGAGACAAGATATAATTCAGCATCCAGAGCGTGACTCTACCAATGTGCTAAAGTTAGCATCAGATTCTGCCCTCATAAGAACAGACCAAATGTAAGCCACCGTGGCAAATGGTCATTTCCAGTAACACAAGGACCACTGTTACAGTTGCCTTGTTCTCAGCAGAAACCATCTCTCTCCCATCTCCAACCTGAAGCCTACAGAGAAATTTAAGTGAGCAGTTAATAGCTATAGACAGAGCCCACACAGAGATAACTGAAATACAAGGTAAAAAAATATGTGGGGTTCCAAGTATCCAAAATACGTCCTTCTCCCACTTTTCCCTTACCATCCGCGTTAATCCATTTGATTTATTCTTTCCTTCTTTTCTTTCCTGTCCCTTCCTTCCCCTTCCTATCTTCCAGAACCTCAAAAAGCGGCTTGGGTCAGAGGAAGCCCAGGCATTATCACCTGCTCCACAGATGGAGCAGACCATGAAAGAAGAAGGAAATGGGTAGTAAGGATGGAAGAATGGGGCCAAGTTTCCTTTGTATCTGCACTATATCCTGAAGCCCCATCAATCTCTTCCCAAAGAAAGTATGATGGCATTCTTTTTAAAAAGATAAAGATATTATAGAAAACATTTCAGCATCCAGAAATATTTTTGCACAAAAAAAAATTTTCTGACTGATAACTTAGATGATATGGAGAGTTTAAAATAATTACTTTAACCAAAAACAACTTGCTATTCTACAATACCTGTTCATTTTAAAAGAAATAGAAAGTTTGCATTTTAAAGAAAGAATATCAATTTCTTACATGAGTGACGAAAGCTTCTGGCGAGGCATTGGTGAAGCAGAGAGTCCAGGAGAAGAACTTGCTCCTTGTTTACAGGGACAAAGAAACCCTCCTCTCCCTACCCCAGCACAGCCTGCACAAATTCCAAGCATGCTAAAGGACACAAGAGCACATTATAGGACCTGAAAGGCAGCACTTGTTGGGACACTGGGCATTGGTCTGCATGAAGGAACAAAACAGAAATGAAAAGCTGGACAAATTGACTCCATTTGCCAATGATCCGTGTAAATAGAGATTAATGGAAATCACTACCCCTGATAAAAATGTCTCCAAATTAGAAAATATAGCTATCAACAAAATTTCAGAGCAAAGTGACAAAGTAGCTTAGGCCTAAATCTTAAATTTCTGTGTGACTACTACAATTTTATGGCAATATAAGTGAAGTTTAAAAACCTGGCATTAAATACCTAGAGATAATTAAACCCATGGAAGCTAATGAGAGAGAAGAGGGCTTGGGCACATTCACAATTTGGGAGGTGGCATATGTATAACAACTCAGCAACGGAGAATGAAGAAGCAGTCAAACAGGTAGGAGGAGACCCAAGCAAGGGATGGGTCACAAAAATAGAAAGGTCAAAGTCTCCAGGAGGAGAGGAGTATCAATAATATAAAATGCAGAACAGCAATCAGAAAGAATGACCCTTGAAAAAAGGCTACTGGAATTTGCACATGAAACCACTGATAACTGGGGGGGGGGGGAGGAGGCCTTTCAATTCAAGTGGCAAGGGAGTGAGATAAGTGGGAGAGGACAAGGAGATAAGAAGTACAAGCAGCTTGTTCTAAGAGTTTGACTGGGAAAGAAAGGAAAAAGAAAGACCTTGAGGGATACAGCTTCCTACCTGTATGCAGGGTCCACATAGTAATCTTTAGTGGATTATCATCCCTCCCCCAATCCTTAAACAGAAGTGCCCACCAAGGCTACCTCCCCCCTCCTCTTCCCCCTCGACCTTCCTTCCCAAAGTGAGCTAGCCTAGTACCAGTGCCCTGCACACAGAAGGCGCTTAATAAATATGTTTTGGCCTAAATTAAGATATGCCCACCCTTTAAAAAAAAGTTTAATTCAATTTTATTTTCTTTTTTAGGTTCACATTCTCTCTATTCTGGCTTCCTCATCCCACAGTGAGGAAGCAAGGAAAACAAAAACCATTACAAATATGTATCATCAAGCAAAACAAAGCCTCACATTGGCCATATTTAAAACAGATCTCTCTCTCACACACACGCATGCACACACACACGCGGGGAGGGGGCTCAATCTGGACTCTGACTCCATTACTTCTGAATGGGAGGTTGGTATCATGAGCGCTCTGGAAATGTGGTTGGTTACTGTGCTGATCGGAGTGCCCAAGTGTTCAGTTGTTTGTCTTTACAATGTTGTTATCATTCTATAAAGTGTTCTGCTCACTTCACTTTGCAGAAGTTCATACAAGTCTTCCTAGGTTTCTCTGAAACTATCTCCATCATTTCTTATAGAATAATAAGATTCCACCACATTTGTAGATTGTAATTTGTTCATCCATTCTCTACTTGATGGGCACTTCCACCCCATCAGCTTCCAATTCTTTGCCATCACAAAAAAGAGTTGCTATAAATATTTTTGTACATACAGGACCTTTTCCTCTTTCTCTGATCTCTTTGCAGTATAGGACCAACAGCAATACCACATCCAGTTTAACTGCTTTGGGGGCACAGTTCCAAACTGCTTTCTAGAATGGCTGATGTCCATCCCTTTTTCTTCATTTCCTTCCCTTCCTTCTTCAACATAAGATATTATCATTACTAAAAACTTGTTTTTATATGAGCCTATCTCTTGCGTTGCTTACTGACCAAATCCGTTTTTTAATGTTTTTTCTCTATTTGTCCATGTTGACTATTAACTGAAAGGTCTACAAGAATAGAAATTACTTTACATTCACAGAATCAAAGAATTTCAAAGTTGAGTGGACCTCAATAATCATTTAGTCTAATTCATACTTGAAAAAACATGCCCTCTATAAAAAATACAAGTCATCCAATCTGCACTTAAAGACCTCCAGTAATGAGGAACCTACTTACTACTTCCCAAAGCAGTCTATTTCACCCTTGCATAGCTGTTTTTATTTTTTTCAATAAGTTTTTTTGGTCTTCCATCAACAAAATTTCCTGTAGTGGATTTCTTCATCCTCCAACACAGAGTCATCTCATATAACAAATAATATTTTTAAAGACAAAAAAAAAAAAGAAAAAATCAGCAAAACTGATCAATACATCAAAAAAATTATAAAAGATATGCAATGTACCAAACTTGTGAACCTTCCATTTCTGCAAAAGGGTGGAGTGACAGTATCTTCTTATTTCTCTTCTTTGAAGACATACTTTTTTATTTTTTTGTGGTTTATTCTGCATCAATTAATGTAGATCTTTCCAAGCTTCTCAATATAAATCATATTAGTCACTTGTTACTACAAAGTAACATCTTATTACATTCATATACCACAATTTGCTTAACCATTTCCCACCAATCAATGGGCATTCACTTTGGTTTCCAAGTTTTTGCGATCAGAAAATGTGCTGCTATGAATACTTTGATGTATGGAGATACTTTATTTTTATCAATGACTTCCTTGGAGGGTTAAGCCTAGAAATGGAATCTCTGAGTCAGAGTATGATCATTTTAGTCATCATATTTGCATAATTCCAAACTGCTTTCCAAAATGGTTGTACTAATTAACAGTTTTATCAACAAAGTATTCATGTGCTTATCTTCCCACAATTTCTTCAACACTGACTATTCTCATTTTTTGTCATCTTTTCCAATTTTCAGGGAGTGAGATAAAACTCAGGACTGTTTTGATTTGCATTTCTTTTACTATTAGTAATTTGGAGCATTATTTCATGTGGTTTTTAATAGTTTAGAATTTTTTTTTGAGAACTGTTTTTCATACTATTCCACTTATTTATTGAGGAATGGCTTTTAGTCAGATAGAGATAGAAATATAGCACTTAGTACTGTTCCTGGCATTTGGTAGGTACTTAATTAAATGTTTATCAATTGATATATCTATTTTTTTCACTATTTATATATCTTGCATACCAAACTCTCATCAAAAAATCTGATACAAAGATTTTTTTCCCATTCAACCATTTTCCTTCTTACCCTATGTATATTGATTTTGTTTGTACAAAAGTTTTTCAGTTTCATGTAATAGAATTTATCTATTTTATCTTTTATAATTACACCCCCTTGTTTAATTAAAACTGTATCTTCTACCCATAGCTGTGAAAAGCATATGATGTACTTCTCTTCTAATTTTGACACAATCTCTAATAAAGAAAATAAATTTACAGACCCCAGATGAAAAACTCCTGATTTCAGTTTAGTTCCTTCTTTTACAGGGAAAGAATAACAAAGACCACAAAGGCTATTAACTGACTAGTCCACAAGCACAGGTAGTTTATGGCAGAGCTGACATCAGACATCAGATCCAGTCCTCTTGCTCTAAGTCTCATTATTTTCCTTTATACCATGCTACCCTCTTATAGGCCTTGATGAAGGCACTAGCAATATGGGAATAACAAGAATCAGGAAATCAGGGTTCTGATCCTGGCTCTATCTAACTAAAAGGCTGAATGACTTTGGGCAAGTAATTTTACTGTTTCCTTATCTATAAAATGATAGGCTAGATGGTCGAGGTAAGGCCCCTTCTACCTCTTAAGAGTCTATGAGGAGAGGGTTATAGCTAGAGATAATGAGATTTGGGAAGTATTCACTGAGTAATATTTGATCTAAAGTGAAAAGAACAAATGACCAAGAACTAAACTTTGGAGAGAGAGAATGAAGAGTCAAGAAGCCAGTAAAGGAAGTCAAAGAGGCAGAAAAAGGTTCAAGACAATGAGTCATAGAGATCAAGGGAAGAAGTTTAAAGGAGTGTGTTCAGTGTCAAACAATAATGAGGTATGTTTGTTCAATTCAAGAAACACTTACAAAGCACCTAAGCAAAAAGTACATAAAGAAGGCAAAAAAGAAAGAGGACTGGGAAAAGACCACTGAATTTGGAAATAAAGCATTTAACTCTTCTAAAAATTTCCAGCAAAAACTAGGATATAAAGTAGTTTTCAGACCCAATTGTTTGTTTACCATCCCCCTACCAACTCACTCCCTTGGGCAGGAGCTCCTGACTCCCTTTGGATGACAATGATGGTTGTATTTTATCCTGGGCTACAAGAACCCCAGTAAGCCTGAGGTGGGATTTGGGGTCCAGTCCAGGGAAAGAGGTCTCATGACACTGCACAGACCCCATTACTTCAGAAGACTTTTCTGCTAAACTGAAAAGAAGGATTCCTTGTAGGTGGCTCCTTAGCATTGAAACTGTCTCAGAACCACTATTCCCATTTCATAGAATACTAGAGTTCCACAGGATGCTATCAATCACAACCAGTCAACAAATATTTACTAAGTTTCAGCTATTCAGGAGGCATGGTTCTAGGCACCGGGGACAGAGACAAAAGTGGAATGGTTCCTGCCTTTGAGGAATGAACAGGCTAACCTAGACTGCACACATATATACACACACAATATATGCAAAATTGATACAAGATAATGGGCGGAAATGGGGAAACTAAATAGGGTTTTATATAGAAGGTGGCACTTGAAATGAGCCTTGAAACTAGGGATTCTACAAAGGTAAGATGAGGAAGCAATACATTCCAGACATGAGGAACAACTAATCCAAAGGCAGTGAGACAGGAGAAGGATGGACTACTGTATATGAAGAAAAGTACAATGGCCAGTTAGACTGGAACACAGAATGTTTGAAGGAGAGTAATGTTTAGTAAAGGCTGAAAAGGCAGCTTGGGGTCAGGTTGTAAAAGCCTTAAAACAACAAAAAGAAAAGTTTTTATTTGATCCCAGAAATAACTAGGACTGGAATTTAGCAAGTAGGGGACTGACATGGACAGAACCATGCTTTAGGAAAATCACCTTGGCAACTATGAGGATAGAGTGGGGAAAGACTTGAAGAAAGGAGACCAATTCATAGGCTATTACAAGAATAGAGTGAGAGGTAATGAGAACCTAAACCAGGGTAACCCAGAACATATAGCTATATATTCCTAAAATATATACTGCCTAGAAAAGAATACTTTATAACTAAACAGAATCATTGTGCCTATATGGTAGTATTAACAATTTCTAACTGAATTTTGATGTTGTACTTATTTAAGGACCCTAAAAAGACCTAGATCGAAGCATCTTCCTAACAACAACCACAAAAATGTGTTCAATTTCTCAGGATAAGAGTGAAGACACAACTAAAGTAATAGTTATATGACCTAACTGCACGGTACACAGTTACTTGACTAATGCAGAAAATTCCTAGCTTACCTCACTAATATTAATCATATTATTTATCTTTGTGGCTTGGCAGAGTTTAAATAAAACATCTACAAGAACAATTAAAGTCTCTTATCATTTTGATCACCTACCCACCCTGGAAAAAGAAAGCTTTTCTATAATGCTTTGGAAATAAAACCAAATTTGCCTGCATGTGTCACTAGCCTGTACCAGAATCTAAAATTGCTGGCTGGAGTCCACTCACTGTAAGGTAAATTTCTCCCAGATACATTCCATAATAAAGAGGGAGCAAAAGATCTTCCCTGAATTCATTCATGGCACCCAGTGAAGTATTGTTATATACAGTGGAGGTGAATGATGAGTAATTGTCAATAGGTTTGCATAAATCTTCCCATCTTGCCAGAAATTTGATCTGCTTTCTCTAGGTATACACAAATGCAGAGACTTTTCCAAGTTACAGACAGCAGTTTACCCCATCCCATACTAATACAGACTCCAAAACTTGGACTATTTTATAGCCTCAACAAGTAGTTCTGGGTTACTTGCCCCACCTGGTGGCCAGGGTGAGAAGCTAGTGAGCCCCTCTCAATACCTCTTTTTTTCTCAGGGAGACCATGCCAGGCTACTTTCCACTTTTTCTAACACAGAATCTCATATTTGGAAAGGTCCTAGAGATAACCTATTGCAACCTGTACCCTAAAGAGGAATCTCTCCTCCACCATCTGTGTGGAGGTTTCATCCTCCATATCTTAAAAATCTATAGTGATGGTAAGCCCACCACCTCCCCCAGAAAATATAGAATGGGTTAAAATGTCTTTCCTTTCACTGAACCCAAATCTGCCTAAAAGCAATTGCTATCAGCTGCTCCTACTTCCGTTCTCAGGGGCAGGCAGAACAAGTCCAGTTCCTGTGCATGAAAGCCTTAGAAATACTTGAAGAGAACAAGTCAACAGTGGAATCCGGTACTCACCATACATACATGAGAGAAATGATGATTATATTTCACTCTGTCCTGATGCCAGACCACACCTGAATATTGGTAAGTTCTAAGCACATTCAAAGAAAGACGTTTCCAGAGAGTGCCCAAAAAAAGGGACAACTAGGAAGGAAAGACCTTAAATTAGACTCTATAAGGATCAGCTAAATGAACTAAAGATGTTTGGCCCCGAGAAGACAAGATGTATAGGAAACATGACACTTGTTTTCAACAATTTAAAGGACTGTGATATGGAAGACAGATATGTCATGTCCTTCATGACCCCAGAAAATAGAACTAGAAACAGTGGGTATAAGTGGCAGAGAGACAGATTTGGAATTGATATAAGAAAAAGAATAGAATAGAAGCTAAGTAAAAAACTAAGTAAAAAAAACTAAAAAAAAAAAAAATAGAAGCTAAGTAAAAAGCTAACTAAAAAATTTCCTAAAAAAGGAAATTTGGTAAGTTTGGCATGACCCGCTCTTAATGAAACCATACTGTCCAGGAATGAACACTTAATCAATGTTTCCTTTTCTAAATCTAAAGCTCACCACCCTATGGAACCTTAGAACACAGTATAGATATGCCTTATATATCTATAGGTAGAAAGGAGTTAAAATTATCTCTGCTGATAATATATGATAGTTTACTTGTTAAATTCTAGGGAATCTTTGAGGATACTGAGACAAAAACTTCAGCAAAGTCGTGGGCTATCAAGTAAATCCTCAAAAATCAACAGTATTTTCTATGTAATAACAAAACACAAGAAGCAATAATAGAAGGGAAAGTCCTATTCCAAATAACTACAATATGTACAGAAAAGACTTATATAGATTCAACTGCAAAATGCTCTTTAAAAAAATAAAGAAAACTTAAATAGCTGAAGTAATATTTAATGCTCATGGCTAGGCCATACCAACATAATAAAAATGGTAATATTACCAAAATTAATTTATACTTTTAATTCTATGCCAATCAAATTACCAAGAAGATACTTAACAGAACTTGATAAAATGATAACCAAATTTATTTGGAAAAACAAAAGATCTAGAACACCAAGGGAAATAACGAAAAGAAGGACAAAGGCATAATAGCACTTCCTGACCTCTAAAATAAAATAGCAGTTATCAAAATCATCTGGTTTGGGCTAAAAATAGAGAAACAGATCAATTGCACAGGCTAGACAACAAAGATTCAGAAATAATAGAATTCAATAATCCAATGTTTAATAAAGTAAAAAATATAAATTATCTTGGGAAAAACTCCCTTTTTGGTAAAAATTCCTGGGAAAACTGGTAAGTAGTATGGCAGAATTTAGGCTTAGACTAACAGCTCCTTATACCACAATCCACAACACATTCTAAATTGATAAATGACTTTAATGTTAATGATCAAGCTATTAAAAAAAATCAGAAGAGAAACAGATCATAACCTCACACAGCTATGGACAGGAGATTTTATTTTTAACCAAAGAAAAGATAGAGGCAATTACAACAGATGTAAAAAAAAGAAAAGATCCATTTTTTTTAAAGCACATGGATAAATACATAGGATAATGTGACAAAGCTATAATAGCGATATGAAGTGCTGCTAAGAGAACAGATGAGGAAGAGACCACTTCCAGCTCTGATGGGGGTTGGAGCAGGAGGTGTGGAGCCAAGTAAGAAAGTGTGGAACTACTGCAACCAGCCCTTCACCCCCATCTTCCATTACCTTTTTAGCATCGTCAGTTTTTCTTTAATTGATTAATTTAATTAATCTTCAATTTTTCTTTAACTGCTTCCTCTAATGGAAGATATTTTAGCAACTATATAAACTAGACTTAAAACTAAACTGAGAACCTAACCACCATTTATAATGTAGTTTTTATTGGTAAAAACGAATTCAGACTTCCAAACAATCTGTTGTTGCTGTTCAGTCATGTCTCACTCTTCCTGACCCCATTTGGGGTTTTCTTGGCAGAGATACTAGAATGGTTTGCCATTTCCTTCTCCAGCTCATTTTACAGATGAGGAAACTGAGGCAAACAGGAGTAATTTGCCCAGGGTCACATAGCTAATCGGTGTCTGAGGGCATATTTGAACTCAAGAAAATGAGTCTTCCCGACTCCAAGCCCAGTGCCCTATCCACTTAACCACCTAGCTGCCCTCTAGACAATCTAGAGACAAATTTTTGGAACAAAACATGATTGTAAATTATGGATTAAAGAAGGCCTGCTCAGACAGGTATAAGAGGTACAGAAAGGAGGCCAAATGAAGATGAACCAAAGGGGCCAAGTGTAGATGGTAATAACAACAACAGCTCACATTATGGCATTTTACAGTTTACAAGATGCTTTCCTCAGGACAACCCAGTGAGAATAAGTAACACAAGTATTATTACCCCCATTCTGTCATGAGGAAATTGAGGCCAAGAGAAACTCACATAGCCAGGTATCACCAGAGATGGAGCTCTGGACTCACAGTCCAACGTACTTCTCACTAGACCTAGACCATGCTTGGATAGTACAAGGTATTAATGTTACCACTTGGCATTCTAAAAGTACACTCGCTAAAAACCACTATAGATGGAAATATAAACCGACACCTCCAACCATTGTTGACATCAGTCATTATTTTATCTAGGCATTTTAAAAAATAAACAAGTCTCAGAATACTCATTACTACCAAAAAGAGTAGGGGGGCAGAGCCAAGATGGCAGAATAGAAGCAGGGAATTTTGTGAGCTCTGGCCACAACTACCAAAAAAAGTAATTACTGGATTTTATCTTCCTAATTAATTATCTCATAAACCAAACATCATCAGCAGGAGATTCTGTAATCCCGATGGCCAGGCCACATCACATCATCGAAGACTTTATATACTTTCTATACCTCCTTTACCTTCTCTTCTCCACTCTCTAGAAATACCTTGGAGGAGGTTCAAGACAAATCCCCTTCACAGCAAATTCTGCTCTACTCTAATTATTAAAAGAAAGGTTCTAGTGTATTATGTTTGCTTAACCTAATGAAGATCTTAAACTTTGAAATTCCCACACCTGGTGAAAAATTTCCTGTTCCATCCTACCTAACCTGCACAGAAACTGCTCACTGTGACTTCAATGAATCAAGCAAACAACAAGCATTTAAAGTGTCAATAACAGACTAGGTTCTATAAATGTTGCTGTTATAAAAAAATGCAAAAGGGAAGCTTTAGTTCCTGTCCTCAGTGAGTTTACATTCTATTAAGATGATACAACATGTTCACAGATAAGTACCTACAACAGAACTGGAAATAAAGTGAACGCCCATCAATCAGGAAATGACCACACAAACTGTGGGTTATTAGTATATGGATTATTGTGCTGTAAAAAATAAGTAAACTGATGGATACAAAGAAACCTGGGAGACTTGCATGAATTAATTCTGAATGAAGTGAATGGAACCAAGGGAACAACTGACACAACCAAAATAATGCAAAGTAATACAATTCTGAAAGATCTGAGAGCTCTGATAATTAAGATAACCAATCATGATTTCAGAAGGTTAATGCTGAAGCATATTTTCCAACTCTTGGCAGAGAGAGAAAAACAAAGAGGGAGAGAGAAGAAAAAGAAAGAAACAAAGAAAAGAAGGAAGAAAGGAACATCAATGAAATATTTTCAAATGCACAAAAGAGAGAGGTCCCACCAAGCTTGGCAGTTTGGTTACTCTTACATTTAACATACAGGACATGAAGCCTCTTGTCATCCCTGCCCACTCTGTCCAATGTTGGTACCATGGTCAGCAAAGAGGTAAGAGAGGAGGGTGGAAAGAGCACTAGGTCAGAGTCTCAAGACCTGGGCTTGGTCCATCCTAGGACAAGATGACCTCTAAAAATCCTCAAGCTCAAGACCCTGGGATCACCTATGATTTCTCTGATTCGTTCACTAGCATCTACCCTGGAATCCCTCACCTCTTTCAAGTTTACCTTCCTAGCCCTACTATTAATCTCTAGTCTTAGTAACTCCCAGGTTCCTGAAACCATGCTGATTCAATAATTCACTACCAATTCATTCTATCCAACACTAACTGAGCCTTCAATCTTCTCATTCTCCATACTGGCTGTGGCAAACTTTTCCTACAACAAACAAAACAGCTTTTCATGGCTAAATTTCTGGAGGTCACCTACAATCAAGGCCTCTACTTCTTTTTCTTTCATGAAAACCTGAATCAAATCCAGCCTCAATATTTACTAAGAAATCCTGGGCAAGTCACTTACTTTCCATCTGCCTCGGTTTCCTGAAGTGTAAAAAGGGCATAATAACAGCATCTACCTCCCAAGGTTGTTGGGATCAAATGAGATATCTGTAAAGTGCCTATTCCTCACTCTTTCTCACCTTGTCCCCATATCCAATCATTTGCCAAGTCCTGTCTATTCTACCTTGATAACAACTCTGACACTACCATCACCCTTCTGCAACAGCCTTACTCCTGGACATATTATCCAGGGATAATAGCATGCTGGCTGGGCTCCCTGCCTGAAGTTTCTCCCCATTCTAGTCCAGCCTCTACTCAATTGTCAAATCAATATTCCTAATGTACAGGTCTGACATGTCACCTCTCTTTTCAATAAACTACAATGGCTCCCTATTACCTCCAGGAGCAAATATAAAATCCTCTGTCTGGTTTTTAAAGTCCTTTTTTTAAAGCACCTGGCCCTCTCCTACCTTTGCAGCCTTCTTTCCCCTTGCTCCCCTTCATTCTGTTCCGATGACATTGGCCTCCTTGTTGCAGCTTACATGAGCCACTCCATCTCTCCACTCCCTGCATTTTTTTCAGTGCTATCTCCCATGCCTGGAATTCTCTCTTTCATTACTTCTATTTCCTGGTTTCTTTCCAGTTGCACCTAAGATTCTACCTTCTGCATGAAGCCCTTCCCAATCCCCCTCCTTTTTTTTTTTTTAAGCAATTGGGGTTAAGTAACTTGCTGGAGGTTACACAGCCAGTGTTTGTGGGTGAATGCTAAGTGTCTGAGCCCGGATTCGATCCCCTGGTCATCCCAACACTGGGGCCGGTGCTCTTACTCGCTGTGCTACCTGGCTGCCCCTAGTGCCCTCCTTCTAAAATTACCTCCAATTTATCATTTACATTGATAGATATAGCTGAGTCCTTAGTTGTGTGTGTCTATATAGCTGAGTTCTTAGTTCTTTGCAAGATAGATGTGTGTGTTTGCTGTTGTTGCTGAGTTGTATCTGATTCTTCATGACCCCATTTGAGGTTTTCTTGACAAAGATACTGAAGTGGTTTGCCATTTCCTCCTCCAGCTGACTTTACAGAAGAGGAAACTGAGGCAGTTACATGACTTGCCTAGGGTCACACAGCTGGTAGATGTCTGAAGCTGAATTTGAACTGATGAGGATGAGTCTCTCTAGGTCCATCACTCTATCCAATGAGCCACCTGGGGGAGGTAGGGGGAGTAGGTGTGCAGTTGAGAGCAGAGACTGATTTTTTTTTTAACTTTCTTTGTATCTCTAGTGTTTATTTAGCACAGGGCCTGGTGCTTAATGAATGCTCCTTTACTTGGTTTGACTTTAAAAGTCAAATAGAGAGTTTTCTTTTTGATGCTGGGAGCCTCTGAGGCCACTGGAGTTTACCAACTCTCAAGGTGACAGGGTCAGAGGCCCAATGTAGGAAAATTCCTCTGGCAGCTGGGTGGGGGTGCCTGGAGTAGGGAAAGCCCCCAGGCCAGGAGCCCCACCTGAAGGCTCTGGCAGTTCTGCAGGGCGGAGGTGGGCAACAGCACCCAACCCAGGGCGGCGGCTGCAGCAGCAGCAGCGCAGGGACACATGGAGACAGAAAGGACAGCTCTGCACAGGCTGGATGCTGGGGGTGGGAGGGCAAATCCCAGCACGACACCTGGTTCGCCAACCTGGGAGGCTGACGTTAACAGGGGAGTCAGGAGGAGGGGAAGATCTGATTTATTTGAGGGGAGCCCAAGATACGGAGCTCAGTTTAAGACGTAACTCTGAGACACCCTCCAGCTGGACCTGCCGGGAGGCAGCTGGTGTTGCGAGGCCGGAGCTCAGGAGAGAGCTTACGGTAGGCTCCAGCCATCCAACCTGCATCATATGCAAATGAGATCCATGGAGCCAATGAGAATACCAAGGGAGGCAGAGTGGGAGGAGAAGAGATGAGGGTCAGATAGGGGAGAGCCTAGAGAGACATCAGCAGCCTAGGTACCTGACCAACAAGGAGCGGTCCGGAGGGGAGAGGGGGGAGGACGCAGGGCGCGTGCGCAGAGGGCAGGGCATGCGCCCAGCGGGGCCGAGCAGCGCAGGTCAGAGCGAGCCCGGGGCCACGTGACCCGCCGGCTGCCCACCTACCACCAGACGAGCCGGCGTTACTAAGGACGCGCGCGCCTCCGCATATTACGGCCGAAGGGAGAAAGAAAACCCTCCCGTGGCTTGGGCACCGCTGGGGCAGCAGTAGCGTCCACCCCGCGACTCGAGCTCCGGCAGAGCCATCTCAAGAACCTCACTTACCGTCTATTCTGTCCCCGATATTGCACCTCCCCGTCACTGTTCGACTCAGTCGCCATCTTTGTGATTATCCTCAGCCTCCCCTCCCGCCCACGGGCCCGCCCTCCGCTCCTCCTTATTGGCTCACAATCTCAACCCTCTTGCAGGGGATTAGCTGAGGGCGGGCTGCTCCTGAACTTCCCTTCCCATTGGTCTATTCAAATAATCGACCGCCCCGCGCTAGCGTGAGGTTCGCGTCTTAACCTGCCCCGGTTCTGAGCTCTTCGGGCGCCCGCCTTGAACTTGAAGCCGGAAATGCCCATGAATATTGATAACTTTTGCTGAAGCGTACAGAATTATGTTTGGTGAGATTCCTCGCCCTCTCCCACTGCTTTTGTTCCGCCTAAATTCTTCACGAATTCCTTCCCCTGGTGTTTTATCGTTCAACACATATATTAGGCGCCTACTGTGTGCACGACTACGGCAAGTCAAAGGGGAAAAAACACATACCCCTGCCCTCAGAGAACTAGGAGGACAGAGAGACGCACATGTAAAATTATTTTCCAAAGGGACCTTTTCTGTTTTGTTTTTTTTAATCTTTGTATCACTAGAAGCTTGCACAGTGCCTGGCACATAGTAGGAACTTTAAGAAAGCTTGCTGAATGTATTTGAAAAATATGCAAGGTGAGGAAATAAAAAGAGGGCAAAGTAAGATCCAGATGAAATGCTGCAAGAAAATCCAAGACTTTTGTTAAGCTCCTACTGTGTGCAGAACACACCTAGCCGTGGGGACAGGTGCCCACAGGGGTATACTGAGTTTATATAATACCTGTATTCAAGTAACCTACAGTCTAGGCAAGAGGACAAACTATCTCAATCGGGATCACTTCCTTCTTCTCAGGGCACTTTTTAAAATTAAGGAATCTCATAGTGACTTGTACCATACCCAGAATGATACTCTGGGAATCCATTGCCTTCAGCAAGCTGCCAAACATATCCAGCACCTACTATGTGCCCAGTGCTCCGTTGGGTGTTGAAAATACAAAGAAATGCAAAAGGTGTGGAGTTTACACTCTAATGGGAAAAATAGGGTGCAAACAGACAGGATATAATCAGGAAAAACTGGAGATAATCTCAGAGAGAAGTCATTAAGGGGTATGGGAAAGGCTTTTTGCAGAAGGTGGGATTTATGTAAAAGAAGCCTGGAAGGCCAGGAGATGAGAAAGGAGAGAACTGGGCACTTGGGGGAGAGACAGTGGCAATGCAGTGTACTGGAACGTTGTAAGAAGGCTGGAAGGGGCCAGGTTATAATGAAGGGCTTTAAAAGCCAAACCGAGGATTTTATACTTGCTCCTACAGATAATAAAGAGCTACTGAAATTTATTGAATGGTCGGGGTAGAGGGTTGTGATGTGGTCAGACCTTCTCTTTAGTAGGAACATTTCTGCAGTCAAATGAAAGAAAGATGGACGGGAGTGGGGAGAGGTTATTGCAGTAACACAGATGTGAGGTAATAAGGGCTTACACCAGGATGGTGTCAGTGTCAGAGGAAAGAAGGGGGAGATGTTGCAACAAATAATAGGCCCCAACTCTCTCCCCCTCCCCACCTATTCTCCTCAGAAGGACCCTGGAACTGTTAAGGAGATATAAAGGGTGGAGGGGAGCTTCCTCCTTACCTCAATCAACTACCTTGAATTTTAAATGAGTAAACAAAATTAAATTATATTTTACTCGTTTCAAGGCGTCTATCTAAAAGCATCTTGTTGTATTTGTGTATAGGACTTCATTTTCAAGTGTAACCCCCCTTTTCTGGATGTCACTGGGCAGATATGTGAATGATAGTAAAGCATTTTCTTCCTACCTCCCAGCTACCCCTTCTTATACCAGAACAAGACAGAGGAAATATCACCCAATATGAAGACTGCAGCTGGATTTGGAAAATCCCATGGAATTTCAGAACTAGAGAGAGAAGAAGGGTAAGGGAAATTCTTACATCCAGGCCGAAGGTGGACAGAGGGGGGGAAGGTACTAATTTAGGAAAATAACTTCAACAGAGGGGGTTAGTGATGATGTACAGAGCACAGAGGACCAGAAGTTTCTTTCTTAAATTAGTGGATTGAATTGTTATTATTTGGTCATATCTGACTCTTCATGACCTGGTAGACTATACTGCCCAAGGGGTTTTCTTGGCAAATACACTAGAGTGGTTTGCCATTTCCTTCTCTGATGGATTAAGGCAAACAGAGGTTAAGTGACTTTCCCAGGGTCACACAGCTAGTAAGTGTTTGAGGTCACATTTGAACTCAGATCTTCCTGACTCCAGGCCCTATTGTTCTATCAATTGGGCCACCTAGCTGCCTCTTTAAATTAGTAGAAATCTTTTTTCTTTCCTTCCCACCTACCTCATTGGGGGGAAAAAAGAAAAACAAATTTTTTTGTTGGGTAAGGTTCTCACTCAGTTTCCTGGTAACCTCTTACAATATTGTCTTGGCTTCCTGGTCCCCTAGAACATAAAAAGGCCCACCAAAGTGGAGTTACAGCCCCTTCAACTTGGAGGGGGCATGGCCCAAAGAAATCTGTGCTTACCTCACTCATCTCCTAAACTAGAAGGGGTTAGATCTTCCCAGTTCTACCTGCTGGAGTCTACTGGGGCCCTCCTAACTACCTTTTGTTTCTCTCTTTAATTCCCACCTTCAGTTTAAGGAATCAGATTCTGCTGACCAGACAGGTTTTCCTCTGGAAAGAAGAGCCTTATCAAATTAAAGAGTATCCTTATTAAAACATCTTTTCTAGACTACAGCTAAGTAAACCCCCTTTTATTAACAGCTAAATGACCTAAGAGTGTTTCCTTTTAAAACTGAATTTAAACTAACAGGGTAGTGACCTGAGTCAGGCCTGCCTATCACATCTTCCATTCTGGTTTGATGAGAAAAAAGACTTCCTGAAGACATTTTGTGAGCCATGTATTCACAATTAATTTTATCACCTTTTCAATTCCCTAAGAGGAAAGAGAAGATTGCCTTCAGTTTGGGACCATTCACTTCCCCTCCCAGAGCCTAAAAAAGCCTAAACTGCCATCATGTAATCAATGTGACCAGAGGTGATAGGATCTTCCTAGGAGACTTCTTTGGATCCTGGGGCTGAACCATCTTCTGATTCCTGACACTGAATAATGGGGATCAAAGAGAGAAATAAAAGATAGCTAGGAGGCTCCCTATATAAAAGATAGCAGACTCCGGCAGGCACAGCTGGGAAGATCTAACTCTTTCTGGTTTAGGAGGGGAGTGAGGGGAGCATGGATTCCCTCAGACCACGCCCCCTCCACAGTTACACTTAAAGGCTGAAAAAGGCTATTACTCTTTCTCTAATCAGACTTTTTATCCTTTAATAATGCTGGCTTAATTAACTGATTTTTTCATTTCCACTTCAGCTTATCTTATTCCCCTCTCATTCATGGCAAAATAGAAGAGAAGGGGTTGGGGAGTGGAGGAAGTGGGGAATCACATCACCACATGAAGCCACAAGTCTGGGTAATAATTGTGATGCTCTTAAGTTTGGATCCCCAGAAAGCTCCACAGCTGCCTCGGAAATTCAGACTAAGCTTTCCTTCTTCCCAACCAAATACATTAATTGAGTTAGGTGTACTCATTGGCCACTTCCCTTGGTCTGCTTTTTATTTCGTAAGCTTTACTGAGGCCTTTCATTTTTTATACCACATTCATTTCCTGATATACTTCTCCCTTGAAGCAAAAGAAAATAGTTCTGCAGAACAGACTGACATCTTCAGCATTCTACACCTATAATCCCCCACCTCTTTGTTGAGAGGAGGGAAGTGTCCCTTCATTTGTTTTCCCACATCAAAAATTAATCTCAGTTCAGCTGCCTTTCAGGGTTGTTTTTGTAAAATGTAACTGCTATTTACGTAGCACTTTGCTGTCTGTATTATCTCAGTTTGACCCTCACAACAACCCTGCAAGGTTGGTGCTATTATTATTGCCACTTTACAGATGAGGAAACTGAGGCCAGAGAGAGGTTAAGCACCTTGTCCAGTCACACAATCTAGTATCTGAGACAGGATTGAACTTAGGTCTTCCTGACACTCTCTTCATGGTACCACTTAGCTGCTGTGAACATACACACAGGATTGGTCCACTAAGTTTGGAGGGGATGCTGAAGGATGCTAAGCCTATACAGGCCTCCAGGTAGCTTTCAAAGCTTGTATAAATTGTATCTCCTCCTGCTCCCCAGCCCTTGTGCATTCTCTGAATTCCAAATTTGAATTCCAATTTAGAGGCATGAATTCTCGAAAAATCTTAACATAAGAATGACTCCTATCCCCACTTGAGTGCTATTCTAACCCCCACTAGATCTTGCTTTCCTTCTCAGCTTGGCCCCAAAGAATTCACTCACTTGTCATTGAGACTAAGGAATTTATTAACAGGAAATTTAAAGTAAAAGTCAACAGGGTTAACATCCAAAGTGGCCTAAGGATCCTCAAGCCTCTTCTGGTAGAATCTGTTTCCATTCCACATCCTCTCTCTTTTCTAGCCCCTCTTCAGAGAACAAGAACAAAAGCTCTCAGAGGCCTTTACCATTTGGAACCTATGACCAAGGGCCCCTCAAGCTTGGGGCTCACAAAGTTCAGATGTGAGCTCAGGTGATGTTACCCCCACCTAGAGTTTACTCCAAATGCCCATATTTGTGGGGAACTGGGATCCCCAGTTCCTGAACAAAATTTCAAGGTAACCAAATGCATATTGGGTATTAGCCTTTATTTCATCCAACATAAAATGCAGAAGACTCTTAAGGACTCATTTGTTGTTGAGTCATTTTGCTCACATTCTAGTCTTTGTGACCCCGTTTTGGGGTTTTCTTGGCAAAGATATAGAACGGTTTGCTATTTCTATCTCCTTACAGATGAGGAAATTGAGGCAAACAGGATTAAGTGACTTGCTCAGGATCACACAGCTAATAAGTGTCCAAGACTGGATTTGGACTCATAAAGATAAGGTTTCCTGATTCTAAGCACCATGATCCATAACACTGAGCCACCTAGCGCCTAAGGACTCATAAGAGCCCACAAATAAATATAGAAAACTTATAGAGCTTTCAGAGAACTCACAGGAGTCCATTATGAAGTACTCAAAAGTTCCCCTCAGGAGGAAATGAAATTGATGTAAATAGTAGTCAGACAACCAGCATTTATTAGGCACCTAGTGTGAGCAAACACTGTGCTAAACCTTGGGGTTACAAAGAAAGGGAAAAAACAGTCCCTGCTCTCCAGGAGTTCAGTTTCTAATGAGAGAGACAACATGCAAGATAGATCTAGGATAAATTAAGAGTCATCTCAGAGGGAAAGGAAAGGTTTTTTGCAGAAGGTAGGACTTTAACTGAGACTGAAGGAAGCCAGGGAAGCAAAGAGACCCAGATAAGGAGGAAAGAGTGTGCCAGGTATGAGAGAGTAGCAGAATCACTCAGAGCTGGGAGATGGGAGTGTTATGTGTCAGGAACAGCTGGGAGTCCAAGTGTCCCTGGATCATAAGCTATGTATAAGGAGGGGAGTAAGATATAAGAAGACTGGAAAGGTAGGAAGGAAAGAGGTTACAAAGAGTTTTAAAAGTCAAATGAGGGTTGTTTTTTTTTTTTGTTTGGGAGTTTGGGGGGGGGTTAATTTGGTGCTGGAGATAATGAGAAGTCACTGACTTTAGTGAACAGGGAGGGGTAGGATGGAGGATGATATGGTCAGACCTTCAATTTATTTAGAAATAGCAATTTGTCAGCAGGTTAGAGAATAGATTGGAGATATCTGGGGCTATTCTAATGGTCTAGGCATGAGGTGATGAGGACCCAAACCAAGGTAGTAGTAGAGTCAGAGGAGAAGAGGGGAACTAAATGAGACAAGTTGCAAAAGAAAATAACGCCCAGGTTGTGAGCCTAGCTAGGTGAATAATACTGGAAAGGTTCAGAAGAATGAAAACTTTGAGGGGAAAGATGATTTAGGTTTTAGACATGTTGAGCTAAAGATTTAGTCTATGGGATGTCCAGTTTGAGATGTCTAATTGATAGCTGGAGAAGTATGACTAGCGGCTCTGGAGAAAAGTTGGGGCTAAACAAGTAAATCTGAGATTCATCTGCGGATAAATGAAAAGTGAACCCATGGGAGCTGATGGGATCACCAAGTAAAATAACATAGAGAAAGAAGAGAAGAGAGCCCTGTACAGAGCCCTGGGGAATCCCCAGTTAGCAGATGTGACCCGAGCTAAGATCCAACAAATGAGAAGGAGCAGTCAGACAGGTAAAAGAACCAAGAGACAGCAATGTCACAAAAACCTAGGGAGAAGAGAATGCCAAGGAGTAGTGTGTGACCTACGGTGTTAAAATGAGAAGTCAAGAAGAATGAAGACTGAGAAAAGGCCGTTAGATTTGGCAATTAAGAGATTACTAGTGACTTTGGAGAGAGAAGTTTCATTTCAAAGAGTTAAGAAGAGAAATGAATTCGGAATGGCCAGCAGGCAACACTAATAATTGGGTGAATCCTTGCCTCTCTACCAGGGTCCTATACGTATAGTGCCCCTGTGGTTTGGTCTGCTATAAACCACACATTAGGGCCTGCTGGAGAGATAACCCTCTTCCTAGTGGGCCTATGCTGTATGTAACAGAGAGGGGTGGGAAGGACAGTAAGGTTCCTATCTCTTACACCTGTCATGCTGTGACTTGAAATCTCCTTGCTGCTCTTCTGGCCCTATGGCCAGAAATATGTGGAGGTTCTTTCTCCAATAGACACACTGTTCAGAATTTGATCTAAGGGTTACTGTCTGTCATAGAAATCCCCAAGGCTAGCTGTTACTACCCAAGAAATCTAACTCTTTGGACTAGAATATTAGATTCTAGAATTATGCTGTCTAGGAAATCAAGATTTTCCATCCTCAATACAAAATATTAGGGTACAGAAAAATAGCCTACAAACTCTGTTGTCAGACCATATAGACAAACATATTTGTGAGGCAGCCAGATGATTCAATGGATAGCCCACTGGACTAGAGTCAGGAAGACATGAGTTCAAATTCAGCCCCAGATACTTACTAACTGTATGACCCTGGGCAAGTCACCTCACTTCTGTCTGCATCAGTTCCCTCATCTGTAAAATGAGATAAATAATAACGCCTACCTCCCAGGGTTGTTGTAAGGATAAAGAAATAATGTTTGTAAAGTATTTTGCAAACCATAAAACCTTATATAGATGCTAGGTATTGTTATTATTAATTGGATTCTTCCATGGATTCTTCCAGACTCTTTTTTAAAATTGCTTTTATTTTGAACTTGACAAACATGACCATTCTAGTATTCAAAGAACAGAAGAGGCTTTTTTTCCATTACACAGTTTGCTTTTTCAATGTATATCAAATTTAATACAAAAGTAACAAAACTACTGAGCTTGTCTGTGTCCCCATCTGAAGAATCCACTTCTTCCTATTAAACTCTTGTTCCTTCATCACTCTACTGGCTGCTGCTATCCCTTGGATTTGAAAAAAAAATCCTCTTTTGTGTCTCCATCCTCTGACACGCTCAGGAAATTATATGTGACTAACATACAGGTATCATTTGTACTTCAGCCCCAGGCAGTCAATAACCATTCCTTGACAGAGGAGACTTTACAGGCTTCTGGTAGCCCGAGAAACCATGTCCATGCCTCTTTGCTAAAAGAGGAGAGAAGGGACAAACAGATTTGTCAGGCCAGCAGAAAGGGTGCAGCTTCTCTAACAAGAATTTGCATTCCCCCTGAATCCTAACCAACCAAAATTATCTTGGTGGTAGCCCCATTCCCTGAAACCCAATCAAGGTACCAGAGGGTGTGCTTATGCTCTTAATGGGGAGATGCCCATCAAACATCCCAAAACCTCATTTCTAGTCCCACTCAGCAAGCTGATTTGGGAAATTCCCCTGATCAACCCCTTTACATGTAGAGGAGTACCATCAGAATTCTCAGTCTTAAAAACCAAAGAGAAAGGAGAGAAATAGTTATCCCATATAGCTCACACAGTCTCCCTTCATGACCTCAACCCATGGCATCACTAATAAAAAAGCTGCAACTCAACTCCTACCAGGACATCGTGGGTGTGAGGGTTCACCACTTCAACAGTCTAGCATCGGGGAAGCCACCTAGCCCTAAGAACCCACATGGCATTGTCTGAGTTTTTTCTTGATATGAAGCAGACTCATGCCAAAAGTTAGAGTAAGAAAGATCCAAAGCCCTATGTCTCACCCTTTTTAAAAGTTCTGCCAGAACACAGCCGGAGAATGACCTCTGACAGCTGCCTTTTATGGTATGCCTTCTCCAGAAAGTCCACCATCATGTTTCTGTTTTCTCATTGGCTCATTTAAAATCTATAAAATGAAACAGAAGGTAAAGAGACACTGAGTGGCATTCAAATTTTTCATTTGCCTTATAATCATTACATGTATTGTTCTCCTCAATCTGTGTACTTTGTCCTACATCAGTTCATCCAAGTCTTCCCATATTTTTGAAATTCCTTCATATTTGTCATTTTGAACACATCAGAGTGGGCAGGTAGGTGGTACAGTGGATAAAGTACCTGGCCTGGAGTCAGGAAGACCTGAGTTCAAATCCAGCCTCAGAGACTTACTAGCTGTGTGACTCCGGACAAGTCACTTAACCCTGTTTGCCTCAGTTTCCTCATTTGTAAAACAAGTTGGAGAAGGAAATAATGAACCACTCTGGTATCTTTATCAAGAAAACCCTCAAAAAAGGTCATGAAAAGTCAGAATTAAAAATGACAACAACAAACAATGCATTAGACTAATTTTTATTGAGCAAGGGGAAAGAATAAAAATATTTTTTACTGTATTGACTTCACTTACAGAAATTAATCATAAACCAACATTACACCCTAAGACAGGTGTAATGAATGCTGTGTTTCCCAGTACAAATAATAGACTCTGATTAAGACAGTCATGGTAAGCTGCACCTGTATGAAGTAGATGGTTGGTGCTATAGAACAGACTGGATGGAAAATCAAGACAGAAAGGGTTTCAGTAGCATGAAGGGAGAAAAAGATGGGACTAGTCTGAGTTTGGCACATGCTGATACTTCCTAGGTCACCAGGTCAAGGGACATGCAACTTGTACAGAAAGGGATAGAATTTTATAAATATAAAAAATAAAATTTTTACAATCCATCTAGAAAAATACCTTACTAAATAATAAAAATAGAACCAACCAAACCATAAAACAAAATTACTCCTATGCTAAGAATCCTAATCAGAAGGAAAAAATAGATATTTGCTATTTCCAGAGACAGTCAATCCTACAGAAACGGATTTGTTCTGAAGTTCAGGGACTTCTTGGATGGTTGTAAAGGTACCTGGGAACAGGCTATAGCTCTTGGGAAAGGTATGACATTTGCTTCACGGTAGGACTTTAATGTGATAAGACTATTTCCCTCTGGAACTGAGAAAGCAGTCTTTGGCTCTTTAGGAAAAATGGTGGTTCTTTCTGTCAGTCACCTCCACCCTATTCTTGGCACTTTCCTCTATCACTCAGTTTCTTAGTGGGCCCTGTTTCCACTACGGATGCTAGAGTCTCCTCCTCAATTACAGAAGTCCCTAGGAAAGCCACTGCAACTGTAAAGGGATCTGATGCTGATGAGAAGAAAGCTACCTCCAATGCTAAAGAGTACATGGCCTTCTTCTACAGCTCAGGCATAGACAAAGCAGTTAGAGAGCTAAGAGGGAAGGGCTTTAGGCCAAGAGTCTCCAAACTGAGAGCTAGGACTCCCTTAGGGGAGCAGGAGGAAGAGGGAGAGTCCATGGCCTAAACCCATCGTGTGGGTAAAGATCAAGCCAAGGATGGGAAGATAGGTTGGATCTCACTCTTTCCATGGTAGCCAATTATAGAGCTTTTCTACAAAACAACCACACCCACATTTATCCAATACTACTCTGACCCTTCTTCCCCCATTCTGAGCCAAGTGTAAGCAGCCTCCTCAGGGTAGCTGTAACCTAACTATTAGAGGCAAAGATATGCTGGTAAAAGTTTAACCACAGACTGCAGTGGTGGGGTAGGGGGGAGAGGGGGCAGAAGCAGCCAGATACATTTTTAAGTTTAACCTGCATTATTAATATTTTCTCCATCCATTTCTTTTTTTCCTTTTTTTGGAGGCGGAAAGGCAGGGCAATTGGGGTTAAGTGACTTGCCCAAGGTCACATGGCTAGTAAGTGTTAAATGTCTGAGGTCAAATTTGAACTCAGGTCCTCCTGACTCCAGGGCTGGTGCTCTACTTACTGTGCCACTTAGCCGCCCCCTCCATCCATTTCTTAAATCTAAATAATCAACAAAACAATAAGTGAAGCCCTGATTTTGCTGTTTTCTGAGGTGTACATGCCCACCCTGAAAATTTTACAATCTGCTCTCCCAAGCTGGCTCCACAATATCCCTACAAGAAATGACAGCAGCCAATGTGTAGGTGCCACTGGGAAAATGTACACTACACCCCCTTTCCAGGAAACCCATCCAGTGACCCCGAGATCACCATATGATTGTAACCAGTGAGTAAGAAGAGCTCTGCTTCCATGCTTCTGAACAATAGAGACTCACAGGATGAGAAGGCATGGACAGGTTTCCATAGATCATACAATCTCATTACATTGTCTTTCTTCCCAACCCCAAATTCCCGTCTTCCAGATTTCCCTTCTTCTCACCCAGATTCAAAACCTTAATTCCATCTCCCACTTGGCGCTCTCATTTGACCCACACATCTGATGTGGCTAAACACCCAAAGTTGATAAATTTATTGGTGCCTCCGCACACCTCACACATATTCCCTCCTCTAGATTGAGAGGGACTTATATCACCTCTTTCCCAGACTACTGAAGTAACCTCCTAATTGGTTTCCGTGCCTCATGGCTCTCTCCTTTCCAATCCATCCTCTACACAACTGCCCCAGTGATTTTATTAAAGTGCAGGTGTTACCATGTCACTACCCTGCTGGACAACCTCCAGAGACAATATTCTAAGATCAAACATCACCTTCATCTCATCCTTTTTAAAGGATGTGTAAATTTTATAATATAAATTATTAGTATATCAGTATATTTATATAATTTATAAATAAGCAAATACTTTAGGTGTCCCTAAAGTCTGGACACATAGGAAATCTCATTAACTATGCATATTTTCAAGAAATGAATGATATTTTCAACATTTCGTTTAATTAGCATACATTTTAGCCATGACAATTTCATATGGAATAAAAGCTTTCATTAGCTATTGGGGACTATTTTCCATATTAATGAGATTAATTAAATTAATTAATGAGATCTCCTATGTGTCTCCTCCTATGTCTTCCTATGAAATCTCATTTATGCTAATTAAATAAAATGTTGTTGAAAATCTCATTCATTTCATTTCTTGAAAATATTCATAGTTAATGAGATTAACTATGTGTCCAGACTTTAGGGACAACCTGTACACAGGGGAACGTGATCACACATTTTTTACTGATTGGATATATAATCACAAAAGTTTAGAAACCACAGCTTTAGGTTAATTTTACATTTTGTTTATGTTTATTTTTGTTTTTTTAATTCAATTTTATTTTAATTTCAGATTCTCATTCTTTCCTCCCCACCTCTACCCTCCCCCATTAAGAAAACAAGAAAGGGGTGGCTAGGTGGCACAGTGAATAGAGCACCAGGCCCTGGAGTCAGGATGTTCAATTCAACCTCAGACACTTAACACTTACTAGCTGTATGACCTTAGGCAAGTCACTCAACCCCAATTGCCCTGCCTTCCCCCCTCCAAAAAGCAAAAACAAACAAGAAAAACAAAATTCCTGTTACAAAAATATATAGTCAAGCAAACCAAAGTCAATCAAGCAATAAACATTTATTAAGCACCTACTATATGTCAGGCATCAAGCTAGGTGCTGGACTCTGGCATGGGCAATGTTCCAAAATGTAGACACATGTCAGTTGATCTAGGTTACTTTTTTTGGGGAGGAGGGAAGGCAGGGCAATTGGAGTTAAATGACTTGCCCCAAGTCCCATAGCTAGTAAGTGTTAAGTGTCTGAGGTCGAATTTGAACTCAGGTCCTCCTAACTCCTGGGCAGGTACCACCTAGCTGCCCCACTTTAGGTTGCTTTTAAAGAGACTTTTCTCCTTCCTCCCCATCCACCAGAACATTTAAAAAATGCATCTTAATAGACTATATCATGGTTTCTAGGGGCAACATAAAGTGTATTCTTCACATATCTATTATTTCATGTTCTCCTCACAGAAATATTCTGAGGCAGGAAGGACACTCATTAGTCCCTTTGGCAACTGGGGACAAGGAAACAGGAACAGAGACACTGAGTGGCTTGCTGCAGGTCATACAACTAGGGAGAGCAGTGCTAGACTGCAGTAAACTGGCTCCAATCATTTGCCATTTAAACAAGAATGCAAAACACCCAACAAAAGAGAAGCAACCTGGTCCGTTGGAAAGAAGTAGGGTGAGGGGACAGATAGGTGGCGCAATGAATAGAGCACCAGTCCTGGAGTCAAGAGGATCTGAGTTCAAATCCAACCTCAAACACTTGACACACTTAACCTCACTGCCCTGCTCTCCCTTCTCCAAAAAAAGTAGGGAGAGCTAAGTTCTAGATCTTTTCTGCCACTGGTTCCAGCTGTGTGGCCACAGACAAGCCACTTATCCTCTCTAAGCCTCAATTTCCTCATCTGTAAAATGGAGATAATAATAGTTGCTTTGCTCACTTCCCAGGACTGTTGTGAAGATCAAATGAAACATTATTTTGGTGATCCTACAATAAAAAGCACTTTATAACCATAAAGTCTTATGGAAATGCAAGCTATCATTATCCTCATTAAAGACAAGCGTTTTGAGATTCTTTTCCCTGCTTCCTCTTTGAGAGGTTGAAGCCTGTGTTGTACCTGCTGCTAAGGTGCTCTCCAGCAACATACTGAAAGCTGTAAACCCCTGGTTTCCTTGAATGTAATGGCAGAGTCAGATGCTCCCAGAAATCCCGCCTTGCCCCTCATAGTTTCAGGAATGACTATTATATAAACTGCAGTCCTTTAATACACTTATGTCAGATCTGTTCCATCTCTAGTGAACTACTGCTCACCACTGACTCACTACCAGCTAACAGGAGGCACCTTCCCTGGAAGAAATGAGCCTTTAACAGTTTTCTTTGGTCTGTGCCTATGGTGAACTTACCACTGATTCTATCTTAATGGCTTGATTTGGCAGCTTTGGGCTTCTTTTCAAGGCAACTATCCCAACAAACACTCCATCCATCTAGAATTCTCTCAGGTTCCTTGGAGAATAGTGAGGACCTAACACTTGCCTTCAAGGAGTTTACAATATACTTGGGGAGTTGTTATTAAATCGTTTCAGTCATGTCTAAATCTTCACCACCCCATTTGGGGTTTTTACAGTGAAGGAAAATCAGAAAGAGCATTGGATTTGGAGTCAAAGGTTCAAATCCCAGTTTTGCTTCTTGGGACCTGTGTAACCTTGGGCAAGACACTTTGACTGTGGTTCTCAGTTTCCTTATCTGTGTGATGAGTGATCTCTAAGGCCCTTTCAGTTCTGTAGTCTATCAGCTCAAGATGAACAAACATGAAACCATTACAATTATAATCACATTTCTATAGTACTTTGTGAAAAAAAAAATTTCCTTACAGCAACCATAAGAAGAGGTAGGGTTGGTTTTATTGATCCTATTTCACAGATGATAAAACTGAGGCTCAGAGAAGTTAATTAATTAACTTCATAGAATTGGAAGGGAGCTCAGATGCCATTAGTTCAACCTGTCCTTGAATAAGAATCCCTTCTACCACATATACAAGTAGTCCAGTTTTTGGTTAGGGACTCTAGACTTAGATAACTCTGTCAGTAAGTTTTTCCTGGGCATATACCCCAATTCTAAATTTATTTCTTTGTAACTTCTACGCATTGCTCCTAGTTTTGTCTTCTGGGACCAAACAGAGTAAGTCAATTCCCATTTCCGTGTGACAATCCTTCAAATACTTGAAGAGCTCAATCTTCTCTTATCTGGGCTAAACATGCCCAGAGCTTTCCATTGACCTCCATGTAACATGAACTTGAGGCTTTTCATATCAAGTAGCAGAACATTTGAGTTAAAATAAGGAGATTCTATTTTGACCAAAACAATAAAAAAGAAAGAAAGAAAGAAAAAAGTAGCCTCGGAACTGACTGCAAGGAGGGCATTTGCCCAAGGTCACATAGCCAGTAAATGTTGAGGTTAGGCTTCAAAAATCATAGAATCACAAAGCTCAAGGACACCTAATCCACTAATCCAGCCTGTATTTGAACGATGATACTTCTACAAAATACTGAACAAGTAGTTGGTCATCTAGTCTTTGCTGAAAGACCTCTAGTGAAGAGACACCCATTACATTCTGAAATGGCCCATTCCACTCCGGAATAGCTCTAAAGGCAGAAAGGTTTTCATTATATTGAGCCAAAATGGACATCTCTATCATTTTCACTTCTAGTTCTTCCCTTTGGGCATAAACAAGCCAAGTCTTAATCTCTCTTCCATAATGAGAGCTCTTCAAATGCTTGACATCAGCTAGCATATTCCTCCCTCTTCCCCCATGTTTTTTCTAGTGCCTTCAACTTATCCTCAACTGGCATGTTTTTGGAAACCCTTACCACCCTGGTCAACCTCCTCTGGAAAATTTCCACAGTATTAATGTCCTTTCTAAAATATAGTGCTTAGAATTGAACACACTACTCCAGATGTATACTGTCTGATCAAGCCACCTAGAAGCAAAACATCACTGTCCTCATCCTATACACTGTGCCTCAATTAACGAATCCTAAAATTGGGAATTGGTCTTTTTGATGCCAAATCACACTGTTGACTCATATTAAGAGTATGGTCACTAAAACCTCAGAGAGACAGAAATGAGCCAGGTTCTGATTTTCTCAGAGATTCTGGGTGAGAGCACAAGTCCAACATACTATTAATTATTAAATAAGTCTTTAAGACTGAACTTGGGTCAATGTCAAAATACAGCTTCAGGTCTAGATGACAGGGAACAAATCTAAGAGTATGAGAGAGAAGAAGCAAAAAGTTCTGAGAGCCCTGAGGAAAATACATATATAGCCAAAAGGAAGGCTCTGTGGTGACAGTGTATTTGAGTTGGGCCTTAAAGTTGAATACATTTTCAACAGGAAGGATCAGGGGCATAGCAGATAATTCAAAACATATGGAAATATGGAACCATGTGACCAAAGGCAAAGAGGCAGAAACCTGTAGGGCAGATTTCAAGAATAATTAGTGCTTACTATATATTATGAGTGAAGCTGATAAATCACCTCCAGTCCCCAAATTCCCACACTTGATACATGCAGAGTTGACTTTCCTACTAAAGACACTATTCTAATATCTGCTATTAGCCTAGTTCAAAGGTGGGGAACCTACAGCCTTGAGGCCACATGTGACCCTCTAGGTCCTCAAGTGCAGCCCTTTGACTGAATCCAAACTTCAGGTCCCTTCTCTGGGCCTCAGTTTATGCATAAGACATTGGGACTAGGACTCAAGGGTGGGGAACCTGTAGCTTCAAGGCCACAAGTGGCCTCCTATGTCCTTGGGTTCAGCCTTTTGACAGAGTCCAAGTTTTACAGAACAAATGCTTTTATTAAGGGGATTTGTTCTGTGAAGTTTGGCTTCAGTCAAAGGGAGCACTTTAGGACCTAGATGGAGACATGTGGCCTCGAGGCCGTAGGTTCCCCACCTCTGGCCTAGTTAGTTGTTGTTCATCCTTTGTTTTTGAAGAGGGTCAATGACATCACAATGTTGGGGTCAGGATACCATATGTTCATCTGGGGCTGATCAGTTCCATCCGAGTTCAGAAGGCTCTACCACAAGTCAGGCACAAGTAGTCCATTAGAATATTTGGGTTGGATATGTCTCTGGATTTGTGCAGTTCATGTTTGCTTTGTCCTATTGTGATTCCACTTTACTCATGAAGTACAGTGCCTTCTTTAACTCAGGCACACCATCCTGGGTGGTCCCATGTCCAGTGGTCCAGTGTCTTCCATGTCTCACAATCGATACCACAGTTCTTCAGAGACACCTTGAGAATGTCCTTGTCTCACTTCTTCTGACCACCATGTGAGTGCTTGCCTTGTGAGAGTTCTCCATAAAAGTCTTTTTGGTAAACATGCATTCAGCATTTGCCTACACAGCAGTCCATTGGAGTTGTACTCTCTGTAGTAGAGTTTGAATGCTTAGAAAATCAACTCGAGAGGGCCTCAATGTCCAGTACCTCATCTTGCCAGGTGATCTTCCTGAGACAATTCAAATGGAAGTGATTCAGTTTCCTGGTATGGCACTGGTCTCCTGTCCAGGCTTCACAGGCACATAACAATAAGGTCAGCACAACAGCTCTGTAGACCTTCAGTTTGGTAGAAAAACTAATGCTTCTTCTCTCCCACACTTTCTTTTGGAGCATCCCAAATGCGCTGTCTATCTTTATAAAGAAAAAGGAAATCAGCAGTCCTGTTACAGGGGCATCTCAGTGTTAGTCATTGCTGGTAAGATTCTTGCTAGAGTCCTCCTTAATCAGCTAATCCTTTATCTGGAAGATGGTCATTTGCCTGAGAGCCAGCGTGTCTTCATTAAGAGCTGAGGAATGCTCCACATGGTGTCTGTTGTCCCACAGCTCCAGGAGAAATGCCAGAAGCAGAACAGAGGCAACATCTGTCAACCTGACCAAAGCCTTTAATGCTGCCAGTTGTGAGAGTCTATGGAAGAGCATGATGAACTTTGGTTACCCAGAGAGGTTCATCAGTATTGTATACCAGTTTCATGATGGCATACTCACACGGGTTCTGGATGGAGGACTATGCTCTCACACTTTCCCAGTCACCAATGCAGTGAAGAGGGCTGTGTGCTTGCTCCCATGCTTGTTTAGCCCAGTTAGTAAACCTGGTACAAAGGAACCCCTTTAGACCCTAGAACCTGAGAGTATCCTTGCGTGCAGAAAGAAAATTCAATGTTCTCAAACAATGGATTATTCTTTTTTTAAATATATTATTTCAACAGTTAGGTGGCATAGTAGATGCCAGGGTCTAGAGTCAGGAAGACAGTTCAAGTCCTACCTCACATGCTAGCTGTATGACCTTGGACAATTCACTTAACCTCTATTTGCCTCAGTTTCCTCTACTAAAAAATGGGAATCATAAGAGCAGCTACTTCTTTCGGGGTTGTTATGACGATAAAATAATATAATATTTGCAAAACTCTTAGCACAATGCCTGTCACATAGTAAGTACTATATAAATGCTAGCTTTCATAATTATCATTATTATTGGGCAGCTAGGTGGCGCAGTGAATAGGGTATTGGCCCTGGAGTCAGGAGGACCGGAGTTCAAATCTGACCTCAGACATTTAACACTTACTAGCCATGTGACCTTGAGCAAATCACTTAACCCCAATTGCCCTGCCCTCCCCCCTCCAAAAAGAAAAAAAAAAACATTATTATTTCTGACCAGAAAATATTCAGAAAGCATTTTGTTCTTCTGTGTGATATAATCTTAATTGAATGAGTATGTGGTTGAGAGTAGGAAAAGAGATCTGGGAGCCACAAAGCCCTACTGATGATTTTAAAAGTTGCAGGAAATCTACCTCCCAAAAGGTAGCCAATGAAGTACAAACAACCACCACCACCACCTAGCCAACCTTATTTCTAACTTACCCATCAGATACCCCTAGACAGTCAGACTATTCCTTTTTCATTATTTCATTCAACCTTATAACAATTGCCATTTCTTTATGTTCTGTATGCTATCCTTCTCCATTCTTAAAGCATCTTTCCTATTCCCTTCTCCCTATCCAAATGCTATTTCTCCTTCAAGTCCCAACTTCAACCCTATTTCCTCCATTAAACTCTCCTCAATGACTCTTGCCCATAATGAATTCCTATTACACTTATAAAACTTGGGTGTCTCCAGGTAAACTTCATAGCTTTCCTTCAAACACGTCAGCTAAAAAGGGACATATTTCAATTCTGCCTTCTTCATTCCCCACCTGGCTGATTCCTCTGGTACTTTACACCATGCCCTGTATACCTTCTGTCTCCTGGTCTCCCTGTTTTCATGCTTCCTTTTGTAGGCTGCCTTATTTCATTAGATTGTAAACTCCTTGATGGGAGGGACTATCTTGTGCCTTTCTTTGTTTTCCCAGCATCTTGCACAGTACCTGGCTTAATAGAAGTTTATTAATTGATTGACTAGCATTCATTAATCAACTGTTATGTACAAGGTACCATATCCCAGATATTCTGAGGAGGGCCTGACTCAGGTTAGTTCTCTAGTAGTTGAAGTCCAACATCTGAATAGAAGGAAACACTCAGATGTCATTCAGCAGTTAATAAAAGGAGCTATACTTAGCCATAGTAGAGAAAGGACATTTAACGAAGATATGAATCAAGGGAACCACAAGTTGATTCAGCTGAGCAAAGAAATTCTGCCTCTAGTTGCCCATGGTGGTACTCCAGCCAAGCATCCAAGAGCATCTGGAGATCCTTATGCCTGTTTTGTACTCTAGCAATTAGAAAGTGATGTCAACAGCCTGAGTCTTTAGTCCATGAGCTAATTAAGTCTAAAGAATGGTTTTTGTACCATTTAAGGAAAAACTAGCATAATTTGAATAAGAGCAGAGGAGTTCGGATATTGCTTCCATCTTACCTGGGGACATGAGAAATTGTGGGCTTTTTAAATTATGTATTCCCTGACCGAAAGGAGCTTATATTCTACTAAGGGTGAGTGGGTATGATACTTACTTAGAAGCAACATGACATGGTAGATAAGACACTAGACTTTGTCAGGAACACATGGTTTCAAGTCCTACCTCAGACACTTATTAGTCACACTGTTGTTGGGTCATATCCCGACTCTGTGACCTCATGGATTATACTATCCATGGGGTCTTCTTGGCAAAGATATTGGAGTGGCTTACCGTTTCCTTCTCCAGAGGATTAAGGCAAACAGGATCATACAGCTAGTAAGTGGCTGAGGTCATATTTGAACTCAGGTCTTGCTGACTCCAGGCCCAACTCTATCACCTTTATCTCTTAATTAGCTAGAGCACTGGGCCTCATCTTCATGAGCTCAAATCTGGCCCCAGACACTTATTAGCTACGTGTCCCTGGGCAAGTCACTTAACCCTGTTTGCTTCAATTTCCCTATCTGTAAAATGAGCTGGAGAAGGAAATGCCAAATCACTTCAGTATCTTTGCCAAGAAAACCCCAAATGGGGTCACAAAGAGTCAAATGTGACTCAAAATGCCTGAACAACAAAAACAACTGGATTATTGAGTTAGCCTATTCGGTTTCCTTGCTTCAGCTTTTCCCCACTTCAATCTATCTTCCATAGAGTCATCAAAGTTATTTTCCTAAAACTCTATAGTGTGTTCACATTGAAAAAGGTCACCATAAAATGATGGAACCATAAAAATGATGAGGTAGGGGAAACATAAAATGTTGAGGTATAGGGTTAGGGGTGCTTGAGACCCCCACCTACCAACACACCAGGTCCTGCTGAATGAATTCGACTTAAGTCTTCTCTCAGCCAAAGTACAGCAAAGTTTATTAAAGGCTCGCCATAATGGGTAGACTCTTAAGGAGCCGAATTGGGCAAGCAGACCAGAATAATCTGACACAGAGCAAGTCTGCACTAGATAGGGTCTCAAGATAGGGTTTATATACAGAAAGGTTGTGGGCGGAATCTAGGGGTCGTCTAGAGGAGGAGTTTGGGGAGGGTCTTCAGGAGGAGTCAAATGAGGTCTGACTCCAGTGATGAGAGATTAAGGGAGGGAGGTAGATGGAGGCTACCTGGAGATAAGAATATGGAAGGTTTGGGAAGATCAAGCTGGACAAAGGAGGGCTAGGCTAGTAACTGAGCTTTGGACCTAGCTACAATGAAAGGCTTATGGCCTCAGGCAAATGCCTCATCAAATGGGAAGATTCACTCAGAGTTCAAGGGGGTTCCCAGAGCTAGTACCTCATCATTATCACTCACTCCACTCTTGCTGAACAACTTCCAATGGCTCCCTACCACTTGTAGGATCAAATAGAAACTCCTGGGTTTGATATTTAAACCTCTTCACCATCTGGCCCCTTCCTATTTTTTCAATATTCTCACATTTTACTTCCTCCCTTAATAGATCCAGCTGATTGAGGTGCAGAATCTGGGAACCCCCTTGAGCTCTCCTTGAAGCTTTGAGGTATAGGCTCAGGGAACCCCTCCCCCCCCTTGAACTCTGATTAAATCGTCCCATTTGATGAGGTATTTGCATAAGGCCATAAGCCTCCCATTGTGGCTGGGCCCAGACCTCTGTTACTAGCCTAGCCCTCCATTGTCCATCTACTTCCCACCCTTGAACCTATCAAAATATCCATCCACCCCTGAACTGGCCTAGCCCACATTGTCTGTAGTCTCCAAGTAGCCTCCTGGGACTTCCCACCCGGTAATCATTCATTTACCTCATTAACTCTTCCTGAAGACCCTTCCCATATTCCTCTCCTAGATCACCCCTAGATTCCTCCCACAACCTTCTGTATTTAAGATCCCATTTTTATCTCCATGTTGTGTGAGAGCGCCATAGAATTTTCTAGCACAGACTTAGACTCTGTGTCCAATACAAGCAAACTTTTAATAAACTTTTTCTTTGGCTGAGAGAAGACTTGAGTCGAATTCATTCAGCAGGACCTGGCGTGTTGGTATTTTGGGGTCTCGAGCACCCCTAACTCTAACGTCATCATTTTATGATGACCCTCTTCACAGCCATCCTGGCCAACTCACTGTCCCATGCACAGGATACACCTTCTCTGATCTCTGTGTCTTTTCATGGGCTGTCTCCTGGAATCCCTGGTTTCAAGACTCAGCTCAAGCACCACCTTATACACAAAACATTTCCTGTTCCTCTCAGTTGCTAGTGCACACCTTCCCAAAACTACTTTGTATATAGTCCGTATGTTGTCTCCATCATTTAAATGGAAGATGTTTGAAGGCAGGGACTTCCCTTTTATCTTTGGATCCCCAGAACTTGGCACAGTGCCTGGCACGATAGGTATATAACAAATGCTTATTGATTGGATGTAAGTCAGCAGTGTGCTGTGACAGTCAAGAAAAGCTCATGCAATCTGGGGCTGCAGTAAGAGACGTTGCTTCCAGGAATAAGGGAAGTGATAGTCTCACTGAATTCTGCCCTTATCAGACTTTACCTGGAGCATTGTGTTCAGCTCTGAGTGATGCAGTTTGAGAGAGATATTGATAAACCTGAGAGTATACACTGGAGAGCAACCAGGATAATGAAAGGTCTTAAGTCAATGTCATAGGAGGACTAGCTGAAGAAACCAGGTACATTCAACCTAGATAAGATCCAAGGCAGAATATGAGAGCCATCTTCAAGTATTTGAAGAGTTGTCATATGAAGGAGGAATTGCACTTTTTCTCTTGGCCCAAAGGGCAAAACTAGAAACAACAGGCAGAAGTTACAAAAAGGAAAATTTAGGTTTGATGTCAGGAAAAACTTGTTTGGGGCAGTTAGGTGTCGAAGTGAATAGAGAGAACACTGGCCCTGGAG
The DNA here is from genome assembly GCF_028583685.1 of Petaurus breviceps papuanus. Taxonomy (NCBI): domain Eukaryota; kingdom Metazoa; phylum Chordata; class Mammalia; order Diprotodontia; family Petauridae; genus Petaurus; species Petaurus breviceps. The sequence continues at coordinate 2,101,607 of NW_027187330.1, forward strand.
TCAGGATGACCTGAGTTCAAATCCGGCCTTAGACACTCAACATGCTTATTACTAGCTGTGTCACCTTGGGCAAGTCACTTAACCCCAATTGCCTTGCCCTTCCCCCCTCAGAACCCCCAAAAAACCCACATTTTAAAAAAAGACAAGAATTAAAACTGTCCAAAAATGTTGAGTGTCTCAGACTGCCCCCAAGAAGTGGTGGATTTCCCCCTCCTTTTTTTTTTTTGTCGACTGAATGGGATTAAGTGACTTGCCCAAGATCACATGGCTAGTAAGTGTTAAGTGTCTGAGGCTGGATTTGAACTCAGGTCCTCCTGACTGAAGGGCCAGTGCTCCATTCACTGCACCACCTAGCCACCCCTGATTTCCCCCTCTTTATATGTTTTCAAGCAAAGGCTGGATGACCTACTTGTTAGTGGGGCTCTCTTTTCCTAGACTAGATGGCCACTGATTGATGACCAAAGTTCTGTGATTCGGTGAAGAAGTAAACCAGAGATGGGGAATTGTAAGGGCCCAGTTCAGTTTGGATAACCTGACTTTGGAATGGGCTGTCTGCATGATTTTATAACTTTTATCAGCAATTTAGGAGTAGAAATAAGTATGACGAAGGATTGAAGAAGTTTCCCATTCCATCTGACCACCCACACCTACCACCTCCTTGCCCTCTACCCTGCTGTCTTACCACAAATCTCTCCCTGATCAGTTTCTACCTCTTACTCTAGGAACAATAATCAAATGAAGACTATTGTGACAAAAGACTGAAGGGCCCCTAGATTTCACTCACCATTCAGGTGCTTTCCCAAAACAAAACTCTCCTTCCTAGCCACTACTCTCTCAACTATGTTGTCTCTCCCAACTAGAATGTAAGCTTCTGAGGTCAGGGATTGGCTTGGTATACAAGTGGTTAATAACTACTTTTCATTGACATGCTTTTCAAGATTAGGGGTTTGAAGAGTTTTTTGTTGTTGAAGACATTGTTTTTATCTTTGTTATTAACTCTAAGGTCAAGACAATTGTGAAGGAAAGGAAGTGAGGCCAGAACAAGGACAATTACTGGGAGATTAAGAAAGGACTGGGGGACCAGAGTTTTCAGTGAGGATAAAGATTGGGTCTTTTAAAGTACTGGAGATTGTAAACAGAACAGGGGGATTCAGAATTTATTTCAGAGATGTGACAATTCTGGGTATGATGAGTTCTAAAGTGGGACCAGCAAAGGGTCCCCCTGTAATTTCTTTCTGACTAGTTACCTGCCCCATCTCTGGGTGGAGAGCTCCAAAGCTGCTGCCTCTGAGGCCCAGGCTGGTACTGCTTCTATACCCTGCGTCTGTGGTGTGACAAACTGCTTCTAAGTTGTCTTAGGCTGGAAAAATGTCTTCTGACTTTTTGTTGGCTCTGCTGCTCCAAAATGTGGCTTGAAATATTATTTTAAGGTTGTTTGGAAGGCAATGCTAGGAGAGTTCAGCTGGGTCCTGGCCTGTACTCTGCCATCTTGGCTCTGCCTCCTTTTGACTAAAGTTAGGAATTCTAAGAGTCGGAAGTGAGGAAGATGGAGGTATACTAGGCCACTAATAAGGAAGATAGAACTTTTTGTAAAGGAATGCAGGGGTGGGGAACCCGTGACCCTGAGGCCATGTGTGGCCTTCTAGGCCCTCTGACTGAATCCAAACTTCACTGAACAAATCCCCTTAATAAAAGGATTTGTTCGGTAAAACTTGGACTCGGAAAGGCCACACACCCAAGGACCTAGAGGGCCACATGTGGAATAGGGGCTGGTAGGCCAGGGATAGTGTGCAAGACTAGAAAGGTAGGGGACCTCAGATTGAAGAAGATTTTAGATGACAAGATTTTTTGTTTTCAATCTACGGTTCAGATCCGTATTTTGTCGATATCAGTTTAGCAGCTGGATGGAGAAAGGAGTGATGGAGAGGAGAAAGATCAAAAACAAGGATATCAATTAAGGGGCTTATTCCACTAATGGAGACTAGAGGCGATGAAGACATGAATCAGGAGAGTGGAGAAAAGGGACCTTATCTTCTATCCCTAACTGCACGACATATCTGAGTTTTCTTGGCAAAGATCCTGGAGTGATTTGCCATTTCCTTCTCTGGTTCATTTTACAGATGAAGAAACTGAGGAAATTGGGTTAAGTGACTCCTGGGGAGGGGGGAGGGGGTCACAGAGCTTGTGTCTAAGAGGCCAGATTTAAAGTAAGATCTTCCAGATTCCAAGACCGTGCTCTATTCTCTGCTACCTAGCTGCCCCACCTTAATCTTATCTATAACTTTATGCTAAATTCAAATCCTAAATCTAACCCAACCTTAATCTTAACCCAGTGTAATTATTATTTGCAGCAACTGAGAGGCCGGGCCGCCTCTGACTCTAATGGCATGACCTTGGGCAGGCCACTTAGCCTCTCTGTATCTCAACTTACTCTGGTATAAAATGATGGGGTGGAAACAGATGCCCCCTAAGGTGTCTTCCAGCTCTAAGCCGGTGACTGGAAATGAGCTATTTCCTCCTAAAACTCTTACCCATCCATCTGTCTTTAGTCCCGCTGCCATCATATTACTCCTAGATATTCTTATCCTTCCACACCGATTACTGCAACGGCCTCCAAGACATTGTTTCCCACCTACTAAAGCAGACACAGACCTAGGAGAACGTGACAAGGGTGACAGTAGCAGATACAATAGATTCATGACTTCCCCCGCCCCCCAATATCACGTTTGCGGTTCCCTAGCCGCTAAGAACAATCCCCTTGCGCTACCCAGAGGCGAAGCTTGCCTCGAGATTCCCACCCTCTGCACCCCACAGCCCTAAGAAAAAAATAGGTCCCTGGAGTGCGCTGGGACTAAGGAGGCAGGAGACAGCAGGTGTTACAACAGTCACCAGCTCCCTTTGCCTTCTTTCCCTCCCACTCCCCCCTTTCCTCTCTCCGCTCCGCTGTCCTTGTTTTCCTCCTTCCACCGCCCAATACCCCGAATTTTCCCCTCCCCCATTATACCCATTAACCCCAAGCCCAGAGACCGCACATCCCACCCCCAAGCCCACGACCCCCACGAGAGGCCAGGGGAGGGGGCCGGGCGAGTCCAAGAGGAGCGAACACCAGGTGGAGGCGCGCGCCTGGGTCTGCGTGCTAGAGCTGCCCAGGCGAGAGCACGAGAAGCCTCCTTTGGCCAGGGCCAGGCGCTTGGAGGACACGGACAGCCCCCCATCCACGTTCCGCGGAGCTCCCGCAGCGTGCCCTCCCGGGAGCCTTCCAACAAGCCGCCCTGCTCCACCATCTCCGCGCCCCCCCGCCCCGCAGCAGTGGTAGCGTCCGAACGCCCCGCGTCACCCATTGTTTACAAATCGAACTGAACCGGCTGAGCCCCAGTTCCCGGAGCTGCGGTGGCGGCGGCGGCGGCTGAAGCGCGCTCCGGGGCCCCACACGCGGCCGGCTCGCTCCGAGACCGCAGCGCCTTGTCTTCGGGAGCCGTCTCCGGAGCCCGGGCGGGAGCGAGGGGCAGCGGCGGCGGAGCCCGAGCTGCGAACCGAGGCCATGCCGTGCCGGAGGGAGGAGGAGGACGAGGACGACGAGGCGGCGGCGGCTGGAGAGGAGGAGGAGAACGCCGAGGGGGAGGGGGAGGAAGGAGAGAGCTTCCTCCTGCTGCAGCAGTCGGTGACTGTCGGGGGCTCGGGGGACGTGGACCGGCTGGTGGCCCAGATCGGAGAGGCGCTGCAGCTGGACGCGGCGCACGGGAGCCGGCCCGCCCCTCGGGGGCTCCCGGCGTGCAAGCAGCCGCCCCCACCGCCGCTGCGGCCCCCGGTCCTGCAGCTGCTGCTGCCTCCGGGGCCGGCTCCGGCGCCCCTGCAGCCCTCCGGACCGCTGCAGTGCGCGGGGAGCGGGACCCGCGCTGCCTTGTCCTGGGCGAGCGACGTGGGCGCCGCCTCGCAGGCTCCGGCGCGGACGCCGTCGGGTCCCTGCGTATCAGGGGGGGCCCCGGGCCGGAGCAGCGCCTCTGCCCCGCACGTCTGTAAGCGAGGCTTCCCGCAGCCGCTGCCGGGCCCGTGCCGGCGCGCCTGGCTTCGGGGCGCCGCCGCCTCCCGGCGCCTGCAGCAGCAGCACCAACACCACCAGCACCGGTACCGGTACCGAGGGCAGGCGGGACTCCGTGCGAGAGACGATGACCCCCACCAGCTTCTGCAGCAGCTTGTCCTCTCGGGGAACCTCATCAAAGAGGCTGTGCGACGACTTCATTCCCGGCGCCCCAGGCAGCACTTTGGGGCTAGGGCGCCTTTGCCCCTGGCTGTTCAGGAGGTTGAGACAGAAGGGACTCTGGCTCACTGCAGCCCTCGAAGACCAGCCTGCTCTAACCCCGAGGGCCTCCGGAGCCAGCTAGTGCACAGACTTGCAGATGGCATCTTGGTCCCGAGCAGCTAGTGAGCCCAGCAGGTTCGGGGGCAAGAAGAAGGGAGGCTGAGAACCTGAAAGCCAAAGCCCCAGAGACTGACATGAATGAACTTGGAGTGGGGTGGGGAACAGGGGTTCGAAGGCAGAGGGGAAAGATGGGGTACCTTTTTTGACTTTATGGGGGCAGGGAAGGGTGCTGTAGAAAGAACAGAATCATAGGCTGTGGATCTGGGTGGTTTGTGGGGGATTGCCTGGCAAACAAGGCCTCATTGGGCTGAGAATTGGAACTCCCGTCTAATTAGGATGAATTTATCCTGTTCATAGACTATACTACTGACCTAAGAGCATCAGTAGAAGATAACTCTAACTTGTAATTAGTGGTGCTGACTTGCACTGAGCCATCCACAGCACATTATTAGCCTGGTTGCCATGTGACCAACAGCACACCTTTTTTCAGGACTCCTTAACTGGCTACCTCTGTGGGTGCCTTTGGAACACAATTGTTGTTTTTTCCTCTGTGCAATATTAACTGGCCTTTTTAATAGGAGTTACACCTTCCATCTTGGCCTCCTTCACACATGTTCTATCCTACTGAGCTAACCATTAGGGATGGACTCAGAATGGAGAATTATTCCAGTTACCTGCTTTGACTTGACCCAGTTTGTTTTCACTACTGGTAGTTTTCTTTGACTCTTTTTTTTTGGGGGGGGGGGATGAAGTGGGAATGGAGAGAAGGATTTGAGAGCATCAAGAAGAAACAGGTGATTTCACCTGACTTCAAAACTTGATAGCATTTTCCAAACTAGATTTGGTTCTTCTGAGTTGTGGGTTCTTACTGCATGGACACAATCAACTTAAGTAAATGTGAGAAGAAAAAATGAGTAAAGCTTCGGTGGGGTGGCTTAAAGCAGATTACCTACCAACCTCCTCCTGCTGCCCTCGAGTTGGAACAGCCTGATGTTTCTAAGACTAAAACTGGGGAATACTCCCACCAGGTCTTGGTAGGGAATGAGAAGGGGAAGGAAGAATTCTCCGCAGTCTGCCTCTCTAGAGGGGCTTTTGAAAATCTGCCCTTGCAAGATCCTGGCTTTGCACTCCGTGCTGTGGCTTTCCGGGCAAGGGAGTATTCAGTACCTCCACTGAGGGAGCCCTGTGTTTTGAAACTGCTGAGAGTCTCCTGGGGATATGCACCTTGTGCTTGTAGCTACTAGTTGGGAGGGAGAGCTTTGCATGTGTGTGTACACGTGTGTGCACATGTCCATAGGCTTGTATGTTGACACTGCTCCCGCTTTTACTGCTTGGGCCTTTTTTTGGCCTAGGATTGAGATCCTTTAGTACCTGTCATGATACTGCAGGTCTGTAAGGTTTCCTTTCATTCCAGGGCATTCTGCCTCTCTTTGTATTTTCCGAACCTTAGTAGAGGTCCTATCATCAAGGGAAAGAGGCCCATTTGAATATGTTTGTCTTTGAGACTTTGTGATGTCTCCTCTGAATGAAAGGGGTTTGTTTTTCTCCTCTCTCCATCCCATCCCTCACTTTTTTGAGTGAATTCAGTATTCTAAAAATGTGACCTGTGTAGAACTACAAGTATTTTCCTAAGGTGGCTCAGATATTTGTTTTTGTTTTTTTGTTGTTGTCGTTATTTGAAGTTTCAATGGCTTGGCCATCATCCTGATGTGGCTATTGATGTATGTGGACGTGTGCATGTATACATACACACACATCCTCACACACATACACTTCGCAGCGGAGTGTCTGAAATTGTGGTGGTCCTGATTTATAGGATTCTATCTTTACTGAAGTATCTGTGTTAAATAAAGTTGTTTTTTTTTTTGTTTTCTGTTTTTGTTTGTGCAAAAGGAAGCCTAACCAGCGGATTTCCATGGGGATGAAAACACATGTCAGCATGGATTATGTATGACAATTAGCCTGTGTTCCTCAGCATTCTGTTCTCCTGTAAAAGGATGGGACAAATGCATCCTGTAAATGCTTTTAGAGCTAGCTCAAAATTAATTAAGATCAAATCCTAAGAACTCCCCACCCCTCCATTTATGAAAACAACAGACAGTAATAAGGGAGTGAAATATTCAAATCTGCCTCAACTGTGCAATTTAAGGACACTAGTAATAGGCATCTGCCACTTTTGGAGACAGGGTTAGTTCTCCAAATATCCCTCCCTACCACAGAGGTGGAGGTAGTGAGGGTTATGTTGTAAACTTTCCTTTCCCCCCACCTTTTTGGTTATTAACGTCCTCCAACATATCTTCTCATTCCAACCACTAATCTAGGACAGATCTGGCTTATGTGTAGCTGTGTGGGTGCCAGGCTCAGACTGAGTAAGCCATTTTGAAATACGTTAAAGGACACATTAATCTTTGATTTTCATATTCTTGGCCCAAAAAAGCCAAAGCAGGGTACTCTGTAAAGCTTACGTTTTGAAGTAGCCTGTGCCCTTTAAAAGTAGGCACCTTTAGAGGCATCTGCTGGGGAATTGAATTTTTAGGCAGCCAGGAAACAACACAAAATTTAAATTACAGTATTTTGATCTATTCTTAAAAAGGTAAACAAGATAATAAGGTCTTGATTTCTGAGCTCTATAGTTTAATACTCCCCACACCCTTGCTATGAATGTACAACTGGGTCTTGCTAGCGGTGCCCCACCCTAACCACAGCTGCCCATATGTTTTGCAAGCAGTACCTTGGAGACATTGATCCCATTTACTCTGTCCCTACCAATCAGTCATCAAGGTAAGAATTATCTCAAAGGAAATAAGCTTTGGTGGAACACTGAAGATATGATTAAGCATTTCTGCCAAGTCCTTGCTATTGACTAGTTTTGCTCACATGATAAAATTTGCATGCTTCTTCCCCCAACACGATCCTGATCGTTCTTGGAACACCCTTCAGCTTGAAGCATGCAGTGCCAAGAACTGATTTCAGTGTTTTGAATGTTGATTGACCACGGCAAAAATATAGGGGGGCCTATCAACTATCCTAAATTAGCTATGCTAATGATGTATGACTTTTAAATTGTCCCATTTATTCCCAGACTAACTGTGCTAGAACTCTGACATTTGTTCTGTCCACTAGACAATAAGGTCCTTCTTGGTTAAGCATTGTAAGAGGTGATGAGGATACAAAGATGAATGTTAGTCTGTACATTCAAGGAGTAGAATACCACACAAGCAGGTGATACAGAGGGGAATATGATACATGATGAGGTTTAAAGAAGAAATTCAGGAAAGGGGCATTTAAGGGAGAGGGAAGGCATTTTATGATAAAGGCTTTCCTACTAAAACAAGAACATACCTAAAGTGGGCCCTGAAGGGAAAGACTTCAACACAGGAAATGAGTCCATAACAGTAGAAGATGTGGAAGCATGAGGCTGCACAATCAAACTATAACAAAAGCACGCAAAGGGAAATAGTATGGAATAAAGCTGAATCATTGGTGGAGGGCCTTGTGTGCTCGGTAGTGCAGTACAAAGATTCAGGGCTTGGAAAAGGAAGCCCTGAGTTTTAACTATCAGATGTCTTGTGATTTGGGGCAAGCCACTCCTTAACTAAGGCTTTGTGAAGTCTTCTGATTTCTTTAAAAAATAAAATCAAGTTTCTGTTAAGGCCAATGAGAAGGTGTGGAAGATTCACAAGGAGTGACATCATTAATAGGGCAATAGGGTGACAATGGGAAGGATGGATGGTATAGATTCAATTCAACAACTGACCAAGTGTCAGGCAGTATACTGGGTGATGGAGGTACAATAGACCTGTGCCAGGTGTCCCAAAGCTTAGGTATTAGGAAGACCGAAGTGGGGTTTTGTTTGTTTTAATTAAGCAGGTCTGTGATAATCGACTAGTGAGGAAGTTTTCTTTTCCAAAGCAAACTGGCATGCACCAACTCAGCAATTTTGGCACTTCTGAGATTTGCATTCGGTTGCTGAAAGGTTAGGTTCATACTCATAGATTTAGAGTTGTTAGTTGGGGGGCGGGGGGTCCTGAAGCTCTCAGCCTGTTTATATTTCTTTCAAAGCCAAAATATTACTTATTTTTATTTGTTTTAAATTCAATAACTTTATTAAGCATCAACTATAGGCAAGATGCTAGGGATACAAGGACAAAAAAAACAGTCCCTGTGCCCAAGGAGCTTACATTTGGAGAATTAGTTATCACCATTGCAGTGAAAAAATAACAGCATTCATATAGAATTGTAAGGTTTTTAAAATCCTTTATAAATATTAACTCGTGATCCTCACAACAAGCCTGGAATGTAGGTGCTGTTATTATCCCCATTTTGCAGATGAGAAACCTGAAAGGGCAGTTACATAGCTAGAAAGTATGTGAAGCAAGATTTGAACTCAGGTCTTCCTGACTTAATTCCAGTGATGTTTCTACTATGCCACCTAACTGCTAAAACAGTCTGGAATTCAGAAGGAAAATGCTTGTAATTAATTAATTCTACTTGGATTAATACCAGTATACTCTTTTTAGGACTAATTAGTATTCCCCTTAAAAAGAAGGGAAAACAAATGTGTATTATCGGCCAAAATAATCTTCACTCCAGCCTCGGTTTTCCTAGTGACCATGAAAATTTTCTTCCTGATGTTTAAGCTCAGGTCCTAGTTTGGGTAGAAAACCCTTTTATAATTGATCTTCCATTGAGGTGCAATATTGTAGTCTCAAAAAACATTAAAATTTAATTGTACAAAAACTACCCAAAAAAAGGAGGAGACAGAAAGATACAAAGAGAGAAATGTTATAAATGGGAATTAATATGACAGTGGAATTGTTTTTCTTTATGTATTCAAGAGGCTGCACCAGCACCAGTCCTGGGATCAGAAAGACCTAAATTCAAATCCAGCCTCAGACATTTAAGTAGCTGTATGCCCTGGGAAAGTCACTTAACTCTGTTTGCCTCAGTTTCCTCATCTATAAAATGAGCTAGAGAAGGAAATGGTAAAGCACTCCAGTATCTTCACCAAGAAAATATCAAATGGGATCGTGTGTGTGTGTGTGTGTGTGTGTGGTGTGTGTGTGTGTAAAATCAATAAGCTGGAGAGCTACCAGAGGAGGTCAATCAGAATGGTAATGGTAACATTCTCAAGGTCATACTTTATAAGAATCAGATAAAGGTAGTAGAGAAGGCTAGTGTGAAGAAGATAAAGCTTTGGGGATACAGAGGGGTAAGGGGAATGTGTGCTGTCTTTAAGTATCCCAAGGGATGTCACAATAGGAAAAGACTCCTGCAGAAAGCGAAATTTGATCCAAATCTTGGAGGACAAGGAAACCAGGAAGCAGATGTGATGGGGCAGAGTATTCAGGGCACAGGGGACACAGGCAGTGAAAAGTCACAGAGTAAGGAACGTCAGGGAGAAGGCAGCATCACCTCTGACCTCTCTGGCCAGGGCTCCATACAGCCCTATGATAGTCACTGAGCCTCAATTTCTTTGCCTCCATCCTCCATCTCCAATTAGGGACTAAGCTTTGTTGATGTCTGTCTTGTGGAATCCCCTGTTCCCTGCAAGATTCACCTTATGTACAGTCTCTTACATAAGGCCTTTTCCTGCTTCTTCAAGTCGTTATAGCTCCTTTCCCCACTCAAATCACTTGTATTTCATTTTTTAATTTTGTGTGGACTTTTGTTATTGTTTGTCCTTCATTCTTGAAGACCAATACATATATATTGTTTCCCCCCCCACCCAGTAGAGTATAGTAAGCTCCTTAAAGTTAGGGGCCCTTCCATTTTGTGTATCCCTCTGCCCAACACAGTGCCACATAGAGAAAATAGATTTTTAAAAATTTTTATTGAATTGAGTCAGAAAAAAGTTGCCATGGCAACCCAGTTTAACTCAGTCTTCTCCGTCTTCCTTTATTAATATTCAGTAACAATCAATCTTTTCCTCCAAGACATCAAGCATTTCTTAAGCACTTCCCATATACCAGACATTGTGCTAAGAGTTGTAATACAAACACAAGCTAAGAGAAAGATCAGTTCCTGCCCTCAAGGAGATTACTTTAGAATAAGGGGAAAGAACAATAGAAGGAAAAGGAAAAAGGAGATTAGGAGGGAGAAATTACCTTTGCCAGCGGGTAGTAGAGAAAGGCTGGAGAATCAGAGAGCTCTGAAAGTAAGGAAGGAATAAGCATGGCTTTCCTTAAAATGAGGGTTCTGGAAGGAACTAACCCAAATGGAAGAAGGGGCTGCAGAGACAGAGTGATCTTTGAGGGTGAGAAGGCTGCTGTGGCACAGAGGACAAAATCCAGAGAGTCAGGAGCAATGAGAAAATGCACATTCTTCCCTTTTTACAGAAGTGAAGGACAGCGGGGAAGGAGTATTACAGATGCTGTTAGACTCAGCTGATATGTTGGTTAGCCTTCCTAATTTATTCTCTCTCTCTCTCTCTCTCTCTCTCTCTCTCTCTCTCTCTCTCTCTGTCTCTTTCTGGGGTGGGATGTTACATTTTTGGTTCAGTGAATTGGGAGAGAAATAAAAATAAAGATGATATAAAAACCAAAACAAACCCCAAACATTTACATTTTTAAAAAATTCTAGTCACAAAATCCCTAGAACTAAAAAGATTAATGGAGATCTTAAAATTCAAATGCTTCATTTTTCAGAAAAAGAAACCAAGACCAGGTTTTTACACTAATATACTACAGTTTGTCGTGGTTCTGTTGTGTCTGACTCTTTGTGACCCCGTGGACCATGGCATTCCAAACCTTTCTATCCTCCACTATTTCCCGAAGGCTGTCCAAATACTACAGTTAGCAAATGTTGATACTTAAAGATTTGAAATAATGACGACCACACACAATAAAAACACCTCAGTGATGGAGCTTCTATCTAATCCAAGCATAACTGAAAGTTAGCTCCAATTACTCAGCCAGAGACATGTGTGTGCCCAAGCATCGTCCTAGGTCCCAGTTGCTCCACTGACGGAGTCATTCATTAATGATTCCTCTCCTAATACAGGTTGTAAAAGTCCTCCTTCCTGCCTTCAGATAAGGACTTAGTTCTGACTTTGACAAGTCTCCTTAACAAGGTGTAAAATTGCCTCAGAGAAGTAAATAATTCACTGTTAACATGTGAGCTCACCTAGCCCAGACAGCAGAAAGAGATTGATTGATGATTCAAAGCTAATTCACCAGCTATACCCTTGGGCCTTGGCCTTTGAAAGGATCCTGGAGGCTGGTCAAAGAAAGACTGGCTGGATGCTTAGACAAAGATAAATACCATACCACCCCTGTTTTCAAAGAGTTTACAGGCTAATGAGGTTACAAAGGAGAGTGAAATAATTGCAAAGGAAAATCATGCAAAGAGCCAAGAGAAATTTAATTTAGCAATTTCCACATATTGATGGGCCTGGAGTGAGGAAGACCTGGGTTCAAACCCAGCCTCTGTCACTTACTTGCTCTGTGACCCTGGGTGAGTCTCTTAACCTTGTTTGCCTCAGTTTCCTCATCTGTAAAATGAGCTGAAGAAGGAAATGGCAAACCACTTCAGTATCTTTACCAAGAAAATCCCAAATAGGGTCACAAAAAGTCAGACATGACTGAAACAACTCATTGTCAATAGCATCACACTGATGCTACTCTACTCTCTATGACTCCACAAGTTTAATCCCTCTTCTATGTGACATCCCTTAAGATTTTTTTTTTTGCTTTTTGGAGAGGGGAGGGCAGGGCAATTGGGGTTAAGTGACTTGCCCAAGGTCACACAGCTAGTAAGTGTGTCAAGTAAGTGAGGCTGGTTTGAACTCAGGTCCTCCTGACTCCAGGGCCAGGGCTGTATTCACTGTGCCACCTAGCCACCCGTCCCTTCAGATTTTTAAAGACAGTAAACATCCTCCTCCCACCCACCCCCAAAGTTTCATGCCCTTCAGCCTAACCAGTTCCACTTTTTCCACCTGATTCTTAGGATGCATGACCTTGAAACCATTCACCATTCTGATTACCCTCCTCAGGTAACTCTCCAGTTTATCAAGGCCCTTCCTAAAATGAGATATCCATAACTGAGTCAAATAAGCTGGCTTCAAAACCTGGCTCTGGTCATTTCTACCTGTGTGACAGAAAGTACATCATTGTACCTCGTGGAGGTCACTTTCCTCATCAGTCAAACCAGAAGCTTAGACTTCATGGTCTCTAAAGTTCTCCTATGATCACATGACAGTGGAATGAGGAGGGTCAAGCCAAGCTTAAGGCCTAAGATCTGAATTGGGCTTCAAAAGGAAGGGAAGGACTTAAATACACAAAGGTGGGACACTAGCTAGGAGTTTATTCTAGGCTTAAAAATGTTATTGCATCGAAAAATGAAATGTTCATCCTTCCTTCTGGAAGAGGACCAACGATATCTTGAGGGTAATTAATGTAACTTAAGAGTGTTCATGTGGACCTGCTCTCAGGGAAGAAGGCTACTTCTTCTGAGTCCCTTCCTTTGGGATTGAAATAATTAGAAAATAATTCCTAGACTACATATTATACTGGCAAACCTGTAGCTGCCTTTGGTATGGACTGATTGCCTGAGGTTCCAACTTTTTTATTTTAAAGAGTTACTTTCATTTCCCCAAATCCTTGAGATGGAAACACAGGGAGAGGAAAATCAGACACTAATGTACCTCCCCTCTCTGATCCTCACAGTCATTTCCATTAAAAAAATCAGTAAAACTGTAGATCACTGAAACTCAAAGGGACCTTGGAGATCATTTATTCTAACCCCCTTCATTTCATTAACTGTTTTATATTGCTATCTAACGTTTCAGGTATGTATGACTTGTCTCCCTAAAGAGATTATAAATTCTTTGAGGACATAAGAATGACTTCAATAAAAGGGATGTTTTAGGAAGATTAATTTGGCAGGGGTGGATTAGAGAGGAGAAGAAACTACAGTCAAGGGAAACCAGGCTGGTGTAATCACCCAGGCTTGCAGTGATAAGTCTTGGGGAAGCAGGAACAGAGAAAAGAGGTCTGATAGGAAAAGCATTTTTTTAAAATGGTTTTATTAACACCCAGTCACTTCCCCAAATGCCTACACCCACCCCACCCGACTCCACCTCCACTGAGCCCTTCCTGGTAATAAGAAAAAACCGTTAAGTAAAATCAAGCTATGGACACATCAACTGAAATTGTCAGGGCATGAAACATTTGGTAAACTCCACCCATCCCTTCTACGAAGTGGCATGTTTCACCATCTGTGCCCCTGGAACTCATGTGGTACATCTGAGTTTAGCTGCCTTTTCATCATTACACTATAGTGGTCATTGTGTATTATGTTCTCCTGGTTTTGCTTTCTTCACTCTGCATCAGTTCATGCAAGTCTTCTCATGCTCAGAAGAGACATTTTGAAAGAATTAGCCACAGGATTTAATTATAAACAAGCCAAATGAAAAGGGAGAAATGCAGTCCAGGTTTTGGCCTGGGATGGGGGAGGTTGATGGGAGGTGACAGGGGAAGGCTTTGAAGTGTGACATTAACAGAAACAAGGAAGTTGGCACAGGAAACAAGTTTGTGGAGGCAGATAATGAGTTCGGTTTTAAACACATTGAATTGAAAGTAAAGGCAGGCTATATATACACCTTCCTGATCAGACATCAGTCCTTGAGCTGCCTGTGTCTTATTGATATTTACATCTTCCCCCACAGTTAGTACAGTACTCAGCACATAGTAGTCAGCCAATACTGACTGCATGAATGAAAGAATGAATGATTCTGGACCTCCTTGGCTCAATAGGACTTATTAATACAGGAATAATCGTGATCCTGCCACAGGTTTAGGATAGGAAATACAATCGAACTTTGTGGGTTGGCATAATGGTCTGTTGGTTCTACTAGTTCTGAGATCTAGTAGCATGGTAGAGGGAACAACAAATCAGGAGGGAAAAGAGTCTCTTTAACACTTTTGTTACTGTTCATTCATTTCTGTTGTGTTTGATCCTTTGTGATCCTATTTGGGGTTTCCTTGGCAAAGACACTAGAAAACTTTGCCATTTCCTTCTCCAGTTCATTTTACAGATGAGGAAACTGAGACAAACAGGGTTAAGTGATTTGCCTAGGGTCATACAGCCAGTATCTAAGGCTGAATTCGAACTCAGATCTTCTTGACTCCAAGCCTAGCACTTTACCAAGCAGCTGTTCTCTTTAACACTTTAAAGGAGCTTTTCATTTTATATTGATTTCATTTACCAGTTTTTCATTTCATTTGCCATTTTTCTCCCTTTCCTCTTCCATAGGGCCATCTCATTTAACAAAGAATTTTATTTAAAAACAAGACAGGATAATTAAAAAAAATAATAACCAACACAGCAACCAAGCCCGACATTGAATTCTACACCCATAGTCTTTCCCTCTGCAAAGAAGGGAAGGGGTGGGGTGGAGGTGGAGCCTCATCTCTTCTGTGGGACAAAATTTGGTTTTTATACTTTCATAGCATTTAAATTTTACCCAGAAATTGTTATTTATTTGTTTTTAGCATTCTTTTTCTTTTTAGATTTTGAATTCCAAATTTTCACTTTCCCTACCACCTCCTCCCTCATGCACTGAGAAGGCAAACAAAAATGATATCACTTAAATGTGAAATAATGCAAAATATATTTACATAGGGGACAGAGTCAACATGGTGGAGTAGAAGCAGGCTGTGGCTTCCACCTTCCCCAATCCATGTAAAAGGGGACTCTAAACAAACTTTGGAGCTGCAGATCTGTGATAGTAATGGCAATTAAAGATTCCCCTGTATTGGCTTGGTTTTCAAATTGATTGTGTTAAAACCCAGAGTTTGTTAATCCCACCTGTGGGATGGGCTTGTTGATGTGAAAAGAAAGTCCTGAATTGGGAGGAGCTGGTGATGTAGATTTGGAGAGACACTAGAGAGAGGCGGAAGATCTTTTTGGAAGCAGCACCTCGTGGAGAGAGAGAGACTAAGAGAATTGCTGGTGGCCGCTTTGAATTGCCCTGGACTTTTGAGACCTGCCCCCTGAGCTGCCAAGGACTGAGGAGACATGGCTGTTTTGCTGGTACTTTGTCTGTCTGTTTTGATGTTATCTTGCCAGATTTGTCCACTGGTGAAAGACTGTCCTTTTGTTGAAGAAGTCCTGGAACCTGGCTGTTCGCTAAGAAGGCCTGCGACTGTCCTGCAGACAGAGAGTGAATACTGTCCACTGGTGAGGGACAGTACTGTTGTTGCAGGGGTCTGGAGACTGTCCTGCAGACAGAGTGAATACTGTCCACTGGTGAGGGACAGTGCTGTTGTTGCAGGGGTCTGGGAGCCTTTCTGTTGGTTCAGAAGCCCTGAAGAAGGATTTTCTTGTTGTATGTTTACAGAAATCCTGGGAGAGGGCTTTGCTAATGTGTTCAGGGGTTCTAGGACTGTTCTACAGACAGAGGATAAATTCATGAAGGGACTGGCAATGTACCTTGTGGCTTTGCTAAGCCTTGTCTCCCCAGGAACTAAGATTGCTGAGAACTTGCCTCGTGTCAAGATGAAGAAAAGACCTCCATTTGGGTATTAAGTGCTGTGTTTAAACTTGATGTAACTCTGGGGTAGATTCAATTGTGATCCAGGGGTGGGGAACTTTTGACCTTATGTTTGGAAACTAATCTCCATTTGAGAAGAGGGGCTTTGTGGTGGACTTAATGAAGGTATAGCCTAGGGGTGGAGAAGTATTTAGAACAGAGACTTTGTAATTGATTGAATGATTGGAAGGTCCTGGGGTGGGGTTGTACTTGGAGATTATTTAATCACACTTAGTAAATGCTGTATTTTGAATGATGTCATGTTTTAATCTTCTCTGTTCTTGGTTTGTCACTGAATAAAATAGAGAGCACCTATGCTGGTATTTTGAACCTGGGAAGTTGCCTTCTTTTGGCATTATATTACAAGATCCCACAAAATGATACAAAGAAGCTACTCTCCCACTGAGGACAGCCCTGCAGGCCAACAGGAATCAGCCAGTGCAGCGTTCTGGCTTTAGCCCCAGGGTGGACCTGACCAGCCCCCTGCTGGAGGGACTCCAGATCACCAGTATCTGTGGCCATTGCCTTTCCAGATTTATCAACACATAGATGTGAAGGACAAAGTGAGAGGTCAGGGCAGTGTGGACTTTGGTACCAGAAGTTGGGAGTGCTTTGGCTTTTGCTGACAGGACGAGAAGCTGCTGAGATGCTGGCACAGCCAGCCAGCACCATGTGGAAGCTTCAGCTCCTGGCCTGCAGAGTGTAGGGGGACCAACCACCAGTCTGAGGGGTAATTGTGCTTGCTTTAGCCTGCTTGGATCTGGATTGCAGTCTAGGGTGGAGGTCCTGTGGTGTGTGACCAGCTTGCCAGAGCGTGTGGAGGCCTCAGAGAGGGCACCCATCTAATACCTCTGGCAGCTGAGAAAATCCCAGCATTTGGGATGAAATCTCCCCTGTCTGGTAGTAGAGTCCTACTGTGGCAAAAAGCCCACGGGTCAAGTGACTGAGGGGTGACATGACCAAAGGAAGCAAAACAAACAGAAGAATCCAACATTAGACTCCTATTTTGGGGACAAAAAGGAGCAAAGCATGGAACAGAAGGAAGACAGTGAAGTCAGAACTCCTGCACCAAAAGCTTCAAAGGAAAATATGAGCTGGTTATAGGCCATAGAGGACCTTGCAAAGCAGATAAGAGAAGTGGAGGAAAAATTGGGAAGAGAAATGAGAACAATGCAAGAAAATTGTGAAATGAGAGTCAACAGCCTGACTGAGGAAAATCACACCTTAAAAAACAGACTGACTCAATTGGCAACAGGGGCTCAAAAAAGCAATGAGGAGAGTAATGCCTTGAAAAGCCAAATTTGCCAGATGGAAAAAGAATCTCAAAAGTTCAATGAGGAGAATTGTTCCTGTGGATTTAGATTGGAGCAAAGGGAAGCTAGTGACTTTAAGAGAAATCAAGATGATGTTAAACAGATCCAAACAAATGAAAGAATAGAAGGCAATGTGAAATATCTCATGGGAAAAACCACTGACCTGGAAAGTAGATCCAGGAGAAATAATTTAAAAATTATTGGACTACCTGAAAGCCATGATCAGGGAAAGAACCTAGAAATCATTCTCCAAGAAATTCTCAAGGAAAATTGCCCTGATGTTTTAGAACCAGAAGGCAAATCAGAGGTTGAAAGAATCCACTGATCACCTCCTGAAAAAGATCCCAAAAAGAAAACTCCTAGGAATATTATAGCCAGGTTCCAGAATTCCCAGATCAAGGAGAGCATATAAGAGCAGCCAGGAAGAAACAATTTGAATATTGTGGAAACACAATCAGGATAACACAGGATCTGGCAGCTTCTATACTGGGGGATCAAAGGGCGTAGAATAGGATATTCTGGAGGGCAGAGGAGCTGGGATTAAAACCAAGAATCACCTACCCAGCAAAACTGAGTATCATCTTTCAGGGGAAAATATGGTCATTCAGTGTAATAGAGGACTTTCAAGCAGTCTTTTTTTTTTTTTTTAAAGCAATTGGGGTTAAGTAACTTGCTCAAGGTTACACGGCCAGTTATTTTGTGTGGGTGTTAAGTATCTGACCCTGAAACCGAACCCAGATCTTCCGACTCTGGGGCCGGCTCGCCACCTGGCCGCCCCAACTTTCAAACATTCTTAATGAAAAAACCAGAGTTGAATAGAAAATTTGACATCCAGATACAAGAAGCAAGACAAGCTTGAGAAGGTAAACAGGGAAAAGAAATCATAAGCCACTGATCAAAGTTGAACTATTAACATTCCTACATGGAAAAACAATAATTGTAACTGATGAACTTTTCTCAGTATGAAAATAGTTGAAGGATATATATATATATATATATATATATATATATATATGTGTGTGTATGTATGTATGTATATATCGCAGGGTATACGGGCATATGAATACATGTGTGAATGTGTGTATATATGCTTACAGGTATACATAGAGAGCACAGGACCAATTTAATAGGAAGGGATGATACTTAAAAGGGGAAATTAAGAGGTGAGAGTGGAATATAAAGAGAGGAGATGGAGAGACACAGAATGGGGTAAACCATCTCATTTAGAAGAGGCAAGGGAAAAGGGTTACAATGGAGGGGAAGGATAGGAAGGCAAAAGGGAATGGGTCAACCTTATTCTCAATGAATTTGGCTCAGGGAAGGAATGAAATACACACTAAATAGGGTATCTCACCCTACAGAAGAGTAGGGGGAAGGGGATGAGAGAGGGGATGATGGAAGGGAAGGCAGGCTGGGGGGGAGGGAAGTTGGAAGCACTCACTTTTGAAAAGGGATGGGATTAAAGTAGAGAATGGAACAAGTGGGTGGTGGGATAGGAGGGAGGGAAATATAGTCAGTCTTTTACAATATATCTACTGTGTTAATGTTTTGCACTAGCTACACATGTACAGTCTATACTGAACTGCTTATCTTCCCAGTAAGGGTGGGTGACAAGGGAGGAAGGAAATGAATCTGGAATTCAAAGTTTTAAAATCAAATGTTTAAAATTATATATACATATATAGTATTATTAATACTATCTTACATGTAATTGGGAAATAAGATTGTAATGAGAACGTAAATTTTTAAGATCTTCCCTTCCCCTAGGCTAAAGTGCACCTGGAGCCTGGGGTGGGAGGCTTGTTTTTCAGTAGATACTTTTTTATTGGCCAGTGGGTCAATAAGGTTGTTACATTCTCTGAGCCAGGAGAAGGCTATATAAGCCCTGATGTGTAGCTTTGTTTTGGGGGCTCACTTTGAGAAGTGTTATGTGATTTGATCTGGATTCTGGGAAGCTGTTGTTGAGAGCCCCACCTCGGCTTTGAAAAACCCAGATGTTGAAACCCAGATGTTGATTTGGTATGGATGTAATGGTTGGACAGTTTGGAAACTGTCTACTTGATCTGTTTCTATGTCTTGTTAATTCTGTCTGTATATTCTGAAGTTCAGGGTGCTGACCTTTTTCCCCTGAATTAGGTGAACGACACATATTTGACTGATTAAAATAAGCTTGTTAACCCATTTTGAGTTGCTTTCCTTTATCAAAGCAGATCTAAGAACCTGTGTTGGCATCCATCCTGGGGACACTGGGGTGCTTGCTGATACAAAGATATACAGGCACTGGGGTATAGAGATCCACCATGCCCTACTGGAAAAGTCAGAGGGGGTATGGGAGAAGATGTGGGAGAGAGCAGATTGGAGGAGGGGATATCCTGTGGGACTGCTATTCTGGGGTTGTGGGTAGGGGAAAAACAGGGAGAAAATTTGTAACTCAAAATCTGGCGGAAATGAATGATGTAAATAAGAAGTTAATAAAGCATTTGAAAAATGAAAAAATATATTTACATATTAGCTATATTTTTAGAAAGCAAGAAAAATTAAAATGAGAAAATTATTTTTCAATTTACACTCAGAGTTCATCACTTCCCTCTCTGAATGTGGATAGTATTTTTTCATCAGGAGTTCTTTGGAATTATCTTGTATCATAGTAGCCAAGTCTTTCACAGTTGATCATCGTTCCATCATTGCTATTACTATGCACAATGATCTCCTAATTTTTCTCACTTCACTTTGCATCAGTTCATATAGGTCTTACCATGTTTGTCAGAACATCTCCCCCTCATTTCCTGATTGGACCTGTTCACTGCTCCACCAATAATTTGTTAATGTACCGGTTTTCCCTCATCCTCTTCAGCATTTATCATTTCTGATAAGTATGAGTTAGTACCTCAGAGATAATTTAATTTGCCTTTCTCCAATCAATAGTGATTTAGAGCATTTCCCCCCATGATTATAAATAGCTTTGATTTCTTCTGAAAAACTACCTGTTCATATCCTTGGACCATTTATCAATTGGGAAACAGCTCTTATTTTTTTTTAAGTTTGATTCAGTTACCTATATATTTGAGAAATGGGGTCTTTTTACATATACTTGATGTAAAAAAATTTTTTATATTACTTCATTGTCTATGGTACCTTTTAGCAAAACATAGTTTCCCTGATTATCCTTTTTAATTAAGTCTATTTTTGCTTTTGCTCTGTCTGAGATCATGAATGCTACACATGCCTCTTTTTTTTTTTTAGTTCAGCTGAAGCATATTAGATTCTACTCTAGCCCTTTATTTTAACTCTTTGTCTTTCTGCTTCATGTCTCACTTGTAAACAACATATTGCTGGATTCTGGTTTCTAATCCATTCTGCTATTTCCTTCCATTTTATGGGTTAGCTCCTTTCATTCACATTCACAGTTATGATTACTAACTGTATATTTCTCCCCATTCCATTTTCTTCTGTTTCTCATTCTCTCTCTCTTTTTATCCTGGCTTTCCTCAAAAGTGTATTTTCTTTCTAAATACTGCCTCCCTTACTTTTATCCTCCCTTTTATCATTCCCTCACCCCTTTCTTTTATCCCCTTCTCTTATTTTCCTATTGGGTAAGTTACATTTCTATATACAATAGAGTGTGTGTATGTATATATGTGTGTACCTATATATATATATATATATATACACACACACACACACATATATATTTACATATTCTTCCCTCTCTGAACTAATTCCAGTGACAGATAGTAAGGTTCAAATATTGCCTGTCACATACACCCCATTTTTCTCTCCACTGTAAAAGTTCTTCCTTGTGTGCCTCTTTTATGTGAGAAAATTTTTCCCCATTCTACCTCTCTCTTCCTCCTCCTCACAGTGCATCCCTCTTTTTCACACATCCCCTTTTTAAAAGATCATTCCAACATAATCAGCTCACACCTATGCCCTCTATTTATGTAAACTCCTTCTAACTGCCGTAATAATGAAAAAAGTTGTTGGGAATTATGTGTATCATCTTCCCATATAGGAACTTTATTGAGTCCTTATGATTACTCTTTCATGTTTACCTTTTTATGCATCCCTTGAGTCTTGTGTTTGAATGTCAAATTTTCTATTCAACTCTGGTCTTTTCATCAGGAATGCTTAAAAGTTCTCTACTTTATTAAATATCTATTTTTCCCCTGAAGAATTCTACTCAACTATATCAGGAGGGATTTAGAGAATTTAATATAACTATAGATAGCTTTTGTATAAATATATTGAAATGTAGACTTTTATTTTTTTATTTATTCTTAGTTGTAATCTTAACTCCTTTTCCCATCAGAATATCATATTCCAAGCCCTTTGCTCTTTCTTTTTTTAAAGATTAATTTATTTTAAACTTAAATACACAATTAGAAGAGAAAAAAAGCATTGCCATAAGCACAGCGGAACATAAGAGAGGATTCAAAATATATAGCAATAAATTTCCATTTCAAGAAATCCTATATAATAAATATTGTGTTCAGAACTGTCTTTTCTTTGCTTCCTTGTAAATTTTCTTTTGTTCTTTGCAGTGCATTTTTTACTTTGTTCTTTTTTTTTCCCCTTCCTCCCTCCAACAGAAAGGTACAATTAAGCATAGGTATATACACACACATACACACTACACACATGTATACATATATACATACATGCATACCATATACATATACACATACAAACATATACACCAATATATACATGCATATACATATATACATGCATTTACATATACATACTTAGATATCTATAATCATACTCATATATAGATATATACATTCATAGGCAGCTATCTAAGACTGTACTAAACTTATTTGTCCCCTGTTTCTCTGAGGGTGGATAATCTCTTCCTTCATAAATCCAAGTCTTTCCATATTTTTCTGGGTCCACCAACTATTCATTTCCTATACCACAGCAATAGTCTAAAACAATATTGACTAATATGGCTAACATATATGTAGTTTTTCTCTCATGATTAAATCTATTTTATCTTTAACTTTATCTGAAATCATGATTACTATCCTTGTATTTTTTTCTTGAAATAAATTCTACTCCTGATCTTTATTTTATGTTTGTGCATATCTCTTATTTCCTATCCCTCCTGACTCCTCTGCTTTACTTCTACCCACTACTTTGCCCCCCTATTATTTAACCTACCACCCCTTCAAGGATCCTTCCCTCATCCTACCATTCCTGTTAATCTAAACACTCTTCTATTACCCCCCTTATCCTAATCCCTCACCCTTTCCTCTAGAAGTCCCTCCCTTATCCTCTTTACACTCCCTATCCCCTTAGCCTTTTATTTCTTTCTGAATTTAGAAGACTTTTATACCTTTCTACCCCCTTAAACTTACTCCCAATGAAAGTGGGGTCCCAGAACGACCAGCCCTCCTCCCCCATATAATTCCTCTGTGTCAGTTCTTCCTCTCACACCTCATTTGTATAAAATAATTCCTCTTTTTATATGTTCCTAAATGGTTTTACTTTTTAAAATCATATCATACTCAGGTCTACTCCAATCTTCCTTATGAACTACCCAATTACTAATAAGAATCTTAGACATACATTTTACTTTTTCTCATATAAAAGGTAAGTAGTCTGTCCTTTTTGAGTTCCTTATAATTAGTCTTTGATATGTATCTTATATTTCTTTTTCATTTTATATGTCAAATATTCTAGTAAGTTCAGAGTTTTGTTGTTTTGTTTGTTTTTTTAACAAAATCCTGAAAAACTGACAAGTCATTAAATGTCCTTTTTTTCATTGAGGATTATGCTTAACTTTGCTGGGTATAATATTTTTGGCTGCAACTCCAGCATAACCCCCAGCTCAAGGATAAAATATTATGAGCAAAAAGAAAAAAAAATTTAAATATGGTGGTGCCACAATTAGAATAATACAAGACTTAGCAGTAGTTACACTAAAAGACCACAGATCTTGGAATACTATACATCAAGGAGATAATTCCTTGTTTTTTCTTGGATTGTTCTTATTTTTTTTTTATTTTCCTCATCTCTCATTTTATTTTTAAAGTCTTTATAAAGTTCTTACATGAATTCTTTTTTTTTGTATTTACTTGGAATTTTAATTATGTACATGAATAGCAACATGAGGACAAGGAGTTCTAGGACTTATAAATTATCTCTAGGTGAAAGAATATTAAACCAGTTCGTTCAGCAATATGGCATCACCAGAGATAACGAGGGGCACAAATGTAGTCTTTCCTGAAAAAGAAAGACACTTTATTGCATTCAATATCAACATCTCTGGTATCTTTATCTATTCAAAATATTGGTTTCTGCATGGAGTCTCTGGAGTACATCTGTTGAAAATGGGCAGCACCAGGGCTGTCCTATTTATTTATTTGTTTAGATGGCTGCTTCACATCTTCAGCCTTCTCCTGGTTTGCATCTGTTTGAAAGTATGTCTTCCACACATTTTCTAGGATTATATATACTCACAA
Source organism: Petaurus breviceps papuanus (assembly GCF_028583685.1). Lineage (NCBI taxonomy): Eukaryota > Metazoa > Chordata > Mammalia > Diprotodontia > Petauridae > Petaurus > Petaurus breviceps. The sequence continues at coordinate 2,125,280 of NW_027187330.1, forward strand.
ACCCCAATCATACAATTTCTCTCCATTGACCTGTGCAAATTCAAAAGCCTCTTGTGGATAATAGACAGATGCAGTAATGCTCATGAAACCAACTGGATACACAAGCTTCTTTAATTTTGAACCTTTAGCAAAAAAAAAAATCCCAAAATTCCAGAAAAACCAATCACACCAAGTCTTGGCAAAAATCCTGGAGGTGGAGTTTTAAAAAGTTCACAGCTGGCTACTCCTTGTTGAATGGCAGCATCTATTGTGGGCTTAGTTTTGTCATAAGCAACCTGAAACCAATATGTATATGGCATGGCATACTTTCTAAGTTGTGAAATGCCTTCCTCCAGGGGGCTTCTTGGTTCCTCCACATATTTGGACTCAAAGTTTGGAATTGAGTAGAGTGAAAGCTCATCAACTCTGACTGAACATTTATCCCTTTTTTCCTTTTTATGAGATGCATAGACTTTGAAGGAGAGAAGACTCAGGCTGGCAGAACCTGCTGACCACTGAATTACCTTGAACATGTTGCAGGCCTCAGCAGCGGATCTGACTTGGGGGTCACCTCAGTTTAACTCCCTTCCATGAATTCTTTTTGCAGGTAAGACGGGGTTTTTTTTGCTTCAGCATCCTCCTCTAAAGATGAACTCTGGTCTTTTCTATTCCCATAATAACTTTCTATAGTTGGATTCTTTGTCCTTTGCCTGCTCATTTGAAAAAGAAAAAATGTGTAACTTATTTTTTTGTAATCATCTTTGGTCCTGGGGGAATGGTGCCTCTGAGTTCACATCCTCCTATAGTTCTCCCCTCTAGCTTCGAACAGAATTAAAGAATTTAGCCCTCCTGTAAGTGCCCACAGCCAATGGTGTGCCTGCCCCACTGCTTCTACACTCCCCAGGCACGTGCTGGTTCCTTTTTGCCCAGGGCCCCAGCTCAGCAGCACTTCTGGGGCTGGTGGTCCTTATCAGCAGAGGTTCCCTCAATCTTCCCAATCTTGGACAACCAGCTCTGCACACTGTCTAGGAGGTAAAAGTTCCTGTGGCTGGGGCTAAGGCTTCCTCCCAACCCAGCTAGCCCCAGGGCTTGCTTTTTATTGTTTCCCTGGAACTAGCCTGAAAGTGTTTACTCTTCATAGGGCCCAAACCTCCATCCTGGAATTTTTATTTGGATCTTCTGAAATATTCCCAGAAGGACCACTGTTCTGCCCTAACTGTTGTTTATTTTTAGTGCTCTATGTTTGCTCTGAGGTGCTATTTTGTGTTGTTTGTGGGGGAAATCTGAAGAGCTTGGAATTTTCTGACCTACTCCACCATCTTCCCAGAACCTCTTCTATCCTCTGCTCTTTCAGTGTGGAATCTGATAAATCTTGTGTGATCCTGACAGTGGCTCCACAATATTTGAATTGTTTCTTTCTGACTTCTTGAAGTAGTTTTTCTTTGACCTGTGAACTCTGGAATTTGGCTATAATATTCCTAGGAGTTTTCATTTTAGGATCTCTTTTAAGAGAGGTGGATTCTTTCCATTTCTATTTTACCCACTGGATCTAAGATATTGGGCAAGTTTTTCTTGATATTTTCTTGCAATATGATGTCTAGTGTTCTTTTCTAATCATGGCTTTCAGGTAGTCCAATAATTCTTAAATTATCTCTCCTTGAGCTATTTTCCAGGTCAGTTTTTTTTCCAATGAAATATTTTACATTTTCTTCTCTTTTGATTTCGTTTTATTGTTTCTTAATATCTCATGGGGTTATTAGCTTCCACTTGCCCAATTCTAATTTTTAAGGAATTATTTTCTCCAGTGAAATTTTGTACTTCCTTTTCCATTTGACATATGCAGCTTTTTCAGGAGTTTCTTCAGTGAATTTTTGTGCCTCTTTTACTATGAAGCCAATTCTGGATTTTTGTTGTTTTTTTTTTGTTTTGTTTTGTTTTTGCTTTTTTTGGAAGGCAATTGGGGTTAAGTGACTTGCCCAAAGTCACACAGATAATAAGTGTGCCAAATGTCTGATGCTGGATTTAAACTCAGGTCCTCCTGACTCCAGGGCTGGTGCTCTATTCACTGCACCACCTAGCAGCCCCACCAATTCTGCTTATTAAAGTGTTATTTTCCTAAGTTCTTTTTATGTCTCTTTTACCAAACTATTAATTTTCTTTTCATAGTTTTCTTTCATCATTATCATTTCTTTTCCCAATTTTTCCTCTACCATTCTAATCTCTTTCTTTAACTCTTCTAAAAACTTTTGCTCAACTTGGGTCCAATCAGCATTTTTCTTTGAGGTTTTGGTTATAGCTGTTTTCACATTGTTGTCTTCTTCTGAGTTTATATCTTGGTCTTCCCTCACCACAGTAGTTTTTTGTGGTCAAAAATATTTTGTTTGCTCAGTTTTCCAATCTATTTTTTTGACTCTGAACTTTATGTTAAAGTTGGGCTTTGCTTATCTGGGAGTGAGGAGGCACTGTCCAGCTTTAGGTTTTTTCATGCTCCTGTTTTCAGAACTAGTTCTGAGAGTCTGCAAGTTTTTGGTTCTTCAAGGTGGCTCAATCCTGGGAGAGCTGTGGTCACTACTCTCCTGGTCTTCACCCTGGTCTTTACCCAGGAAGAGCCCCTGGTCCCCTGCAGCCACCAGTACTTGAGCTCTCTTTGCCTTCGAACTGCAACCAGGGCCCCTATTCCCTTGTGACCAAACACAAGCACTCCTCTTTGCCCTAGAACTGTGACCCAGAGCTGCTTTTGGACAATAAAGTTGCCAATCGGCACCAAATGCACCCAGCACTGGCAAAGGGTCCCCTATAGTCTCTTTCTGATCAGTCATGAAACCCCTGTCTCTGGGCTGAGGGCTCCAGCTGCTTCTGCTGAAACCACTCTTACTGCTGCCATTTGTGTGGGCTCCAGAGAAGCTCCCACCCCAGCATCACAAATATCTGCCAGCCTCCTAAGTTTCTTTGCTTAGGAGGAGAAATCTATGCACAGCACATTCTAATCTACGTTATTAAATTTAATCTGCAGTATTGACATTATCTCTATCACTTTCTTAAATCTAGGCAATCAACAAAACAATAAATCAAGACCTGACTTGTGGCTTACTCATTTCCAAGAAACTGACTCTCTTGACCCCTGCATCCTTGGCTTCTTACTTACTCTATGTGGCTCTGCCCATTTGCTTCCAGATATCCTTTGAGGAGGACATATTCAGTGTATTAGACATATATTTATCTGTATATTTTTTGTTTACTTTTCCATGTTCACATTATTTCCTCCTAAAATAATGTAACCTCCTCACAGGAAGGGATTTTTTCATGTTTTTGTAACTCTAACACCTAACATAGTTCCTCGTATACAGTAGGTGTTTAATAGGTGGTCATTGAAGGAATAAATGAATAAGCTATTCCTTTGTGTGTGTGTGTGTATATACATATATAATTTGCTTTTTGGAGGGGGGAAGGCTGGGCAGTTGGGATTAAGTGACTTACCCAATGTCACACAGCTCGTAAGTGTTAAGTGTCTGGGCCGAATTTGAACTCAGGTCCTTCTGACTCCAGGGGCTCTATTCACTGCGCCACCTAGCTGCCCCTCCTTTATATCTTTTAATACTCTGTGAGTATTGCAGAAGCAATTGTTCTGTTCACTTGTTATCACTTGACTGGCTTGCTACTTGATTGGCCTGCCTTCTTTTCTGATTATATATTTCCTAGGTGATACTTTGCATGCCACTCCTCATAAGCATGAGCCATTATTAGTAACATGCTCCAGTTTTTATTTCTCTCATTCATGTCTTCATTAATAATGTGCTCCTGCAACTGTCTCTCCCTCAGCCTTAGGATCACCCACTATTTAATTTTCAATTTTTTGAAATTGATTTTTAAGCCATCCACAACTTTTATTCTATGTCAATTATTATGCTCCATTACCCATAGTCATATGGCATTATCAGGATAATGTTGATATTAAAAAGATAGTGTCCCAGTCAATTGCATCTACTTAGGGGCACTCAGAGATATCTAGGGAATAAGCAAATCAGCTAATAATGTTAAAAGTAAAAAGTCTTTATTAAGAATGTGTTTTGAGGAGACAATAGAGCACCAGCCCTGGAATCAGGAGGACTTGAGTTCAAATCCAGCCTCAGGCACTTAACACTTACTAGCCATGTGACCTTGGGCAAGTGGCTCACTTAACCCCAATTTCCCTGCCTTCCCCCCTCCAAAAAGAAAATAAAAGAATGCATTTTATTTGACATATGAGATGATGCTTAACTTGAAACTTCTAGGGGGAAATAAACAGGAGAAGTTAATCACAGAATAACAGTTCAGTACCTGCTCTGGGACGACTTTCTCAAAAATACCCCATTGTGAGGCTGGTTCTCCAGAGGGTTGCTGATATCACCCCAGGGTTCTAGGGGATAACCTTGAGAGGCTAGGAGCAAAAATGCTCACAAAAATGTTCACAAGCGGGGGCGGCCAGATAGCACAGCGAGTTAAGAGCACCCGCTCCAGTGTTGAGAAGACCTGGAGATCGAATCTGGGCTCAGACACTTAGCACCCACCCAGAAACACCTGGCCGTGTAACCTTGAGCAAGTTACTTAACCCCAATTGCTCAGGGGCAGCCAGGTGCCTCAGCGAGTAAGAGCACCGGCTCCAGTGTCAGGATGACCTGGATCAAATCCGGGCTCAGATACTCAGCACCACACCCAGAAATAATAACTGGCCGTGTAACCTTGAGCAAGTTACTTAACCCCAATTGCTTTTAAAAAAAAATGTTCACAAGCTCTCACTTTGTGCTTTCCATTAGCAGTGACCAGTCAGACTTTAATTAGCTTTACTATTAGAAAAGGGTATTTGCAAAGGTGGTAGCAGAATGAAATTATAGGAAAGTTCCTTAATGTTTAGTGTACTTGACTGATTAATTGGGATAGAGGTAAAAGTCCATCCCATAATAGAATTTGAGAGCAGGAAGGGATTTCAGCATCCATCCAGTTCAACCCATGAGGAATCCCTCCTGTAAATACTTGACAAGTGACTCTCTGGCCTCTGGTTGAAGACCTCTGAAGGAGGGTGGACCCACCACCCCCTGATGCAGCTCATTCCATTTTAGGACAGCTGAAGTTCTTAGAAATGGCTTCTTGACATCTCATTTGCCTCTTTTCAATTTCTAACCCGTACTTCTATCCTTTGAGGCCAAACAAACAATATTTGGTCCCTTCGAATGCTTGAATCAATCAAGTGAGCAATCCCACAAGTGTTTGTGTCTCAGTCATTGAACTAGGCTCTGGGGCTCCAAATTAAAAAACAGGACAATGATCAGGTCTCCTTGAATCTTGTGTTCTCTGGGCATCACGTGCCCAGATCCTTCAACAATTTATTACATAGGAATGAAAATCACCCAAGATTCAAAGATAAAACTGGATCTCTCAAGGAATAGGATATATATTCATGGCTTTGCCAGGAGGGAAGTGAGATGATCCTGAGACCATAGCAGAAGAAAAAAGGCAGTTATCAATCACTTGAAAGGTGCCTCCAATTCTAATGCCAGGTTGTGTGCCAGGCTCTCTTTATCATACCACAATTTATAAATGAATATGCCTGGATTAGTCCCACAGAACTGGGTCACTCACCAATATGGGAAAAGTCTGGTGTTTCATAGGGAAAGTCAGGGTCCACATATGTGATTGTTTTCTTATCTCCAATGACAGACCCTGAGAAGCTAGGAAGCTAGAAGTTTTAAGATATGGGTGAGTTTCAGAGAAAGGGAGATAGTGGTTTAGGACTAGCATATATGGTTATTTGTGTCAGAAGGCAGGTCAGAATCAATGAAATTGCTACACAATTTCCCAAATGCAGTCCAGATCACTCTCCTCCTAGCATTTTAACCATCTATAGTGACTGTCCAAGACATCTGAACTGACGAACTAATCCAGTGGGTTCAACCCATCCACCTCCATGGTATAGCCTTCTTCTTTATCCACTTGGTTTTAGGGTTTATTCCCTACGAATTGTTAGATTGGTCTTTTTTTTCAGTAGTAATGAATTATAACTGAGTGAAGTAATAACTGAGAAAGTCTCATAGTATTCTCGGGATCTTTCTAATCAGAACAAGGTGATCCACAAACAAGAGCAGCCAGAACCTCACGATCTATAGGAGGCATTCTTTCATTAAGACACTGCACAGGACATCATTATACTTTTAAACATAGTAAAGGAATTAGGATCTTCACTTGAAATATAAAGATTAGAGACCACATGGTATTTGCTTTCATGAAGGTCACATAGTACACACACACACACACACACACACACACACACACACACAACAATTGTACAAAATGATGTACATTCCATACAAAAGAGCTATACAAAGTTCCATGGAAGTCTGTAGGACAGAATCATTATTGACTAGGATGATCAGGAAAGGTCAGATTGAGAAAGAAGCATCTGACTATGCCCTTAAGGATGAATATGATTGTAATAATTAGTGATACTAGGAAAGAGAGTATTACAGGAATGAGGAATGGCATAGCAAGAGCAGAGAAACAGGAGGACGAACATATATAGGGGTATTTTTTTTTTTGCTTTTTTGGAGGGCAGTTGGGGTTAAGTGACTTGCCCAAGGTCACACAGCTAATTTTTGTGTGTGTTAAGTGTCTGAGGTCAGATCCAAACTCAGGTCCTTCTGACTCCAGGGCCTGTGTTCTACTCATTGGGCCACCTAGCCTCCCCCCTAGGGGTATTATTTAGTAGAGTTCAACTTATTTAGATCATGGTGCAAATGAAGGGGAGTAGTATGAGATAAAGCTGGAAAGATAGAATGGTACCAGATTGTAAAGAGGCTTAAATGCTAGACAAAGGAAGATGAACAACATTTGGTAGGCATTAGAAAACTATTCAGCAGAGGGGTGGCATCAATAGGTTGGCAGAGGTGTGATGGATGGATTGGAAGGAGAAATGACCTATTAAAAGGCCACTGCAATTATTCCGAGAGATAATCACATTAATGCATTGTTGTGGAAGCTGTGAGTACAACCATTATGGAAATAAATTTAGAATTCTGTAAGTGTAACAGGGGACTGATGTAATCCCCCACAGGGAAAAAGCTGAGGAATCTGCATATGGGGAAGCATGATGACATATGATGGAAATGTCCTGTTCCCTAATTTGGAGCATGAATAAATACTCTATAGCTAGTTCCAGGCTGCTAACCATGTGATGTGCACAGTGGATGTTGACTGGCTGTATCAATAGAATTCAGGCACATTCAAGAGGCATTAGTCATCCAGCCTTGACCTCGATTGGTAGATTTCCTGCCTAGCTGCTGTTCTGATGAGAGAGACATGGAAGTAATTGGATAGGTGGCCCAGGAATATGTAGCTTTGTTCTCTGCCTCTTTGCATTTCTTCTTTTTCTATTTTAGGTGAATTATATTAGACATGGCTATAAGCTTGTGAACTTTGAAAGGTGAAGAGAATGAATCCCAGAGGTCTGGGAGCTGAGTTCATTCTGGAATTTGCTAGATGACAGTCAGGCCATGAGGACCAGAGTCATTGGAGCTGAGTAATATACTTGCCCAGCAGTAGTAGACATGCAAAATCATTTGTGCATCAACTATGCTACATTTGGAACTGAACTTGGTAGGGGCAAATATTATGTAGAAAATCCATTAACTTTGAGCCTACTCTCCCCAAGGACTGGCGTGGTATAGGAGAGAGTTGGCATGAAAATATTGGGGGGAGGGGGTGATTTAAACTTCTCACTGTCTCTTCTAGGTAAACATCCACTTGCAAAAGTAATTGGGTTTTCTTAGTTGGATAAGGGGGGGTGCTAATTACTGCAAGTTAACAATAGGGGATAGTCAGAATAAGGATTTGAGCTGATAGCATTAGCTAAAGCCACTCTATAAACTCTTGGGAGTACCCTAGAATTCCAGGGGGGGAATATTAGCCAGACTTGCTCTGGAAGAATGAATTCAAAGTATTGCTACACAAATAAAGTAGATAAAATGTCCATATTTTTTTATCCAGAGATTGCACTGCTAGGCATAAACACCAAGGCTATCACTGATAAAAAGCAAGGCATCATATACACTAAATATTTGTAGCAGCAGTTTTTGTGTTAGCAAAGAACTGGGAACAGAGCAGATGCCCATTGATTGAGGAATGCCTGGACAAATTGAAGTATGTGAATGTAATTACTGTGTATTTGAGTATGTGAGTATTACTGTAATATAAAAATGACAAATATGATGAATACAGAAAAGCATGTAACGACTTACATGAACTGATGCAAAGTGAGGTTAAGCAAAGTCAAGAAAATAACATATACAATAACTATAACAATATAAATAGTAATAACAATCACAACATAATAATAGAAAATGAATGTTGCAAAATTACATAGAACAAGCTAAAGAAGAAATAGGAAAGATACCTTCCCCAACTCTTTTGCAGAGGTTGGGGGTAGTGGTGGTGTTGAATTTCCACGGGTGTGGAACATTGCATATATTATATTTTTTTCAATGTACTAATAAGTTTTTTGGGGGGGGGTTCTCTTTTTTTTTCTCTAAAAAATTCTTTGTTATAAAGGTGACCATCTGGAAGGGAGATATAAATCACATAAAAACAAAAAAAAAGCCAATAAAATTTACTTTTTACAAAATGTAAAGGGGGGCAGCTAGGTGGTGCAGTGAATAGAGCACTGGCCCTGGAGTCAGAAGGACCTGAGTTCAAATACAGCCTCACAGACACTTAACACAAAAACTAGTCGTGTGACCTTGGGCAAGTCACCTAATCCCAATTGCCCTTCAAAAAAAAAAGGCAAAAAAAAAAAAACCATAAAGGAAAATAACACTTCAAAAATTCAGAACTCTGATCACCAGACCAGTAACCAATCACAGCTTGAAAATACTGATGATGAAATATATTCCCATCACTGGGCAGAGGAGTAGGAGACAACAGGTGCCCAAAGAGGAATATGTGTTCAGACTTGATCAGTGTTTCAGTTTGTTTTCCTTAACTGTAATTCTTTGTTACAAGGGTAGGTTCTGTTGGGTTTAGGTCAGACAGAAGTCATTTGAAGAGGATAGCATTTTTTTTTCAGTAACAATAAAATATTTCCCTCCCCCAAAAGAAAGAAAATGTGATGTTGTAGTGATTATGAGAATGTAATGAGAAGCTGTATTGCAATAATCTCTTAACCAGTCTCTCGGTCCTCCAATCCATCCTGCCTCTAGATGAGAGACATATTGCAAAAGTAGAATCTGTCCCTTAAGATTCAAGCACCCTTTTCCAGAATATATAGGCTTTTTCCCACCTGAAGCAACTCCTTCAGCATACAGTGAAATAAAATGCTGTCTAGCCAGATGGTTGTAGCATTTTTTTTTAAATGAGTGATTTAAAACCGTTTTCCTAAGACTGGGCTCCAATTATCCATCTGACCATTCTCAACAACCAGGACTCTCTATGTACTAATTTTTCTAAAGCTCTCAGAGCTCAGCATTTGTAAACAACTGAGACACCCTATTTTCTCACAGCATTGCTGTACATTTTCAAAACTCCCCAGCACATCCATTGTATTCTTCAAAATGCTAAAGACCCTACAGCAAGATTTGAACATATACAAACAAGAGGCCCCCCTGTCTAGGGAGTCTCCCCCCAAACCATATTCATCCCCTTCAGGAAGTGGGGGACTCTTTGTAGCAGCAAGCACCCCAGCATCCCCAGGGTGACTGCCAGCACAAGTTCTTGGATCTGCTTTGTTAAAGGAAAGCAACTCAAAATGGGTTAACAAGCTTACTTTAATCAGCCAAATATGTATCATTTACCTAGTTCAGGAGGAAAAGGTCAGTAAGTATACAGACAGAATTATCAAGACAGAGAAGATCAAGCAGACAGTTTTCCAAACTGTCCAACCATTATATCCATACTAAATCAACATCTGTTTTTTTCAAAGGGGAGGGGTGTCTCAGCAACGGCTTCCCAGAGTCTCATCTGATCAAATCACAGAACACTTCTCAAAGTGAGCCCCAAAACAAAGCTACACATTAGGGTTTATATAGCCTTCTCCTGGCTCAGAGAATGTAACAATCTTATTGACCCACTGCCCAATCAAAAAGTATCTCCTGAGAAACAAGCCTCCCACTACAGGCTCCAGGTGCACTTTAGCCTAGGGGCAGGGAAGATCTTAAAAATTTACATTCCGATTACACTCTTTCATACCACAATGCCTAACTTGATACCTTGTTACATAGTGGGTAGACCTGATCCTCTTCCTCCCACTCTCCCCATTCTTAATGCATTCTCCCTCTTCCAATTACTATGCATATATTTTGGTTTTTACTTTCTGCCTGTTTCTCTTTGAGAGCAAGGACAGTTATTTTTTTCTGTGTATTTTCAGTACCTTGAACATAGAGCTTAATATGTCTGTTGAATTAATAAATATGTGTTGAATGAAAGAATAAAAGAATGAAAGATTAAATGACAGTATAGTAATTGGCATGACACCTTTGATACTGAAGGCCATAACTTGTCCAGCTAACAGAATGAACATGGTTCTGAGTGCAGGGGAAGAAAAGGGAGTCTCAGAGGTACAGGTTAAAAAAAAAAAATCACAGCCTAGCGGCAAGAGCATCTCCAAACATAATGACTGACGGCTTCCTCTGACAGGTTCCTGTCTCTTGGCTGCTAGATCTGAGATTAATCTTTCCCTCCCAACACCTAGGGATGAAAAGGGGAGAATTTTTCCATAAAATCTTGCTCTTAGCCATGACATCTCCCTGCTGTCTCTTCTCTGAAAACATCCTTTCTCTCTCCCCCTTTATGCACCTCTGCATTTATGCGCAGTCAGCTCAAGGACACAACTCAATACAGCACCCACAATGCTCACAAACTCAACATACTTAAGTGACATCATACATACAGATGCACCTAACTCAATTTGGTGCAAGCTTAAAATGTAAGCATCTCTTCCATGTTCTGCTACCTGTTGGTCACAAAATCAGACTCGGAAAGAACTTCAGAGATCACCTGGTCCATTCCCTTCCTTTAGAAAAACCTCTATAACATTCCCCAACAAGAAGTCATTCAACAAACATTAAGCCCCTAGTAGGTCCGTGCCAGGTCCGGTGCCAGCACTGGGGGCACAAAGAAAGGGAAGAAGCAGACCCTGCCTTTGAGGGGCTCACAGTGTAATGGGGGAAGACAATGTGCAAATAAATATGTATAAACAAGACAAACTGGAAATCAATTGGTCTTCAGCCTCCACTTCAGTAACAGGCAACCCCCTCCTTCCCAAGGTAGCACATTCCACTCCCAAAATGAGATATTTGTAAAGCACTTTACAAACCTTAAAGAAGTATGTAAACATTCTCTCTTATTGTTGTTATTATTATCATTCCATCTTGGATCACTCTAATTTGAGGGGTTTTTTTGAAGTTTTTATTGATATTTTCTGTTTTGTACATCACCATAATATTTCATGCTTCCCTCTCCTTTCCTGTCCTCGAGAACCTGCCAAACAGTGTCCTTTTAGAGACAGGGGAAAAGAGTTAGCACAACTGATTGACATATTGACAAAGTCAGAGAATATGTGCAACTGTAACTTACAGAGTTCTCACCTCCACACAGGGGTAGGTTGGAGGCGTCTTCTCGTATCTCTTCGTTTGAGTCCCCCTTGATCTTTATAATTTTGCTACATTTACTTTTCATTCTTTGGTGTGTTGCTCTTTCCGCTCACATTGTTGTAGTTATTGTGGATATTGTTTCTTGGCTCTGCTTACTTCACTCTGCATCAGTTCACATAGGTCTTTCCTTGTTTCTCTATATTCATTACACACACCACGTCTTACAACACAGTAATACTCCATTGCATTTAGGTACAACAATTTGTTTAGCCATTTTCCAGTTAATGAGAGCTACTTTGTTTCTAATTCTTATTGTTCGCTTATTTCAGTTGTGTCTAACTCTTCATGAATCCGTTTGGGGTTTTCTTGAGAAAAAAAATGAATGATTTGCCATTTCCTTCTCCAGGTCATTTTACAGATGAGGAAACTTAAATTCTTAGCTATCACAACAAGTGCTTCTATAAATATTTTGGAATACATGGGGACTTTTTTCTTATTGATGGTTTCCTTAAGTTATGAGCCTTAGGTTCAAAGGATATGGACATTTTAGTCATTTTATTTACATAACTACAAATTACTTTCCAAAATGATTGTATGACTTCACAGCTCCACCAACAATGTATTAGTGTGCTTATCTTCCCACAATTCCCTTGACCATAGACTGTTGACATTTTTTGTCATTTTTGCCAATTTTCAGGGTGTGAGGTGAAACCTCAGAGTTGTTTTGATTTATATTTCTCTTACTACTAGTGATTTGGAACGTTTTTCTTGTGGTTGTGAATACTTGCAGTTCTTCTTTTGAGAACTCTTCAAATCCTTTGGCCACTAATCTATTGGGGAATGACTATTAGTTATATACACACACATTTATTTCTTCATTGTTTATGTATCTTGGATAACAAACCTTTATGAGAAAAATTTGACACAAAGATTTTTTTTTCTGTTTGACAACTTCTCTTCCTATCCTAGATACATTAATGTTTTCTATGCAGAAGATTCTCAATTTCAAGTAACCAAAGTTATCTTTTTGTAATTGTTTCTGTCACTTCTTTGGTTAAGAATACACCTCTCTTACCCATAGCCATGAGAGGCATATGATCACTTTCTCTTCCAAATTTTTATTGTATGATCTTTTATTTTAAGGTCACATATTGACTTAGAATATATTGGGGAATGTGGCACAAAGTGTTGGTCTAAATCTAATTTCTGTCAAACTTCTTTCCATTTTTCTCAGTAATTTTTATCAAATAGGAAATTTTTCCCTTAGCTAACATGTGTTTTGCAATTTATCAAACACTAGGTTATTGAGTTCTATTGTTTCTGAATTTACGTTGTCTAGTTCATTCCATTGATCTATCCGTCTTTTCTTTAACCAATACCAGATGATTTTGATCACTGCTGCTTTATAATAAAGTTTAAGGTCTGGAAGTACTATTCCTCCATTAGCAAAAATGTTGAAGGTCAAAGAAAAAACTAACAAAATTGGAAAGAAAAACACCATGGAAATGATAAAACTAAAGGCTTTAAAAAAAAAACAGTGAAGTAGCCTAATTTTTAAAAAGAGAGATAGGAAAAGCAAATTACCAGCATCAAAAACAAATATAGGGAATTAACAACAAAAGAAAATGAAGTAAAGGAAATTATCAGAAATCATTGACCTCTTATGTGTTAAATAAGGGCTAACAGATAAAATGGATTAAAACTTTTAAAAATATAAAATACAAAGAGTAACAGAATAAGAAAGAGAGAATGTAAATACTCTGCAGGAAAAAATTGAATGAGTCATAAAGGAACTCTCAAATAAAAAAGTCTTAAGACATGAGGGTTTTATAAGTGAATTCTATCAATCACTCAAAGAATAATTAATTCCAATATTATGTGAGCAATTTGCAAAGATATAAAAAGGGACTACCAATCTTTTTCTATGATATAAATATGTTTATCACACCTAAACCAAAGAGAGAAAAAGCAGAGAAAGGAAATTATAGACTAATATCTCTAATGAATATTGCTATGAAATATTAAATAATGTATTAGCACAAAGTTTACAACAATATAATGAAATGGCTATATTCTATGATAAGATTGAATTTATACAATTAATGATGTATCAGTTCAAAGGAAAGGAAAACTACAAATATAATAAGCCATGTTAATAATAATATAAATAAAAATCACATGGTTCTTATCTGTAAGTGCTAAAAAATTTTTGACAAAATACAGAACTTATTTCTTTTAAAAACACAAAAGAGCATTAGAAATAAATGGAATTTTTCTTAATATGACAAATAGTATTTATCTAAAACCAAAAGTCAACATCTAATAATCATAATAATAATTATTATATTGCAACAATAATAATTATAATAATAATAACTATTATTTATAAAGTACTTTAAAGTTTACAGAGTATTACTTTACACATATTATCTCACTTAATCTTCACAACAACCTTGAGACATACATGCTATTATTATCCTGAATTTACAAATGAGGAAAGAGGCTGAAAAAGGTTAAGTGACAAGGGTTACACAGCTAACTCTCTGAGGCAGGATTTAAATTCACCTTCTTGCCTAACACTATCCAACTAGCTACCTGTTAACATAGTGTAATGTGATACATAATGGAGAAATTAATTTCCTCTAAGAACAGAGGATGTCCTCTGTAAAGAAATTATGTCCATTATCCCAACTATTATCTGATATAGTGCTAGTAATTCAAGAGCAATAAATTCAAATAACATTTACTAAGCATCACATCCCACATACATGGTCTGTGCCTGGTGCTGTGTTCTACCAACAGTTATGTTAGTATCCTGTTTTCTAACATGGACATCTTTTGTCATCTTTGCCAGTTTTTGGAATGGGAGGGAAAACCACAGAATTGTTTCAACTTACTTTTTTTATTATTAGTGAGTTTGAGCAATCTCTCATATGGTTATTAATAGTGTGCAATTCTTCTTTTGAGAACTGTTTGTTCATATCCTTTGACTAACAGATGTTCTTTAGCAAGACCAAGATTAGGGAAGAAAAACACTGCCTCAGACCTTTAGGTTTCATATTCAAATGATCTGCTAAGATCCTTACATCCTTTACTGATATTTGTAGCATAGTTCAACATTTTGAAAGGTTTTTTAAAATTAATTATTTGATATTGTAATAATGAAATATATGCCAAGCTTTTCTGCCATGTAAAAAAATATTACCAGAAGCTCATACTCTGAAGCTATTATTGGATTAATTCCATCGTGAGGCTGTAACAACCCCTAAGGGTTCTTAGGGTAACCATGAGGGGTCATATACACCTATAGTTTTTAACACCACCATCCCTCCCTCAATATCTATTGATAACAATAAGTCAGCCAGAGTTCATTAGATTTTAGAAAGGGGTATTTAATTATGGTGACATAGTTGGTAGAGTTGATATAAAGCATTCCTCCAAAATCTATGACACACTCTCTGATCAGTATATAGAGTCCAAGGGAAAGTGGGCTCCAGCTTAGAGAGGACACAGTGCAAAGCAGTCACTCAAAGCTGCTGAAACTGTTTTATTGGAGTTCTCGTTGTGATCCTATTAAGTACAATAGTCGAAATTCATTAGGCTCTTCAGGTCAAGACAAAAGGAAACTAAGACAAAGGCTGAGGGGCTTTGAGTCAGAGGGTTCTGTTCTGCCTTTCCCTCATTGATTTCCTTCTCAAGAAGTGTTCAGCTAGAACACTCTACTTACAATCTCTCTGATTCCAACTAACCCAAGGTTTTTAAGAGACCCTAAAGGGCATGGCCAAGTCCTGGACCAATCTGATCAGATTTCCTGTTATATCTGAGGGATTATTCAAGCCATTTTCTTTTCTTTGTTTTTCCTTTTTGGAGGGGGGAAGGTGGGGCAATTGGGGTTAAGTGACCTGCCAAAGGTAACACAGCTAGTAAGTGTTAAGTATCTGAGGCTAGATTTGAAGTTGGGGCCTCCTGACTCCAGGACTGGTGCTCTATTCACTGCTCCACCTAGCCACCCTGTTCAGGCCATTTTCACACCTAAATGTATTATACCCAATAAATATATTAGGGCATAGTAATTTATTACTTTATATACCGTATTTTTTGTATCTAAAGATGACACCATTAACCTACCACTAATAGGGCATGTATTCATAAAGCCTGCTCTATGAAAAGAATATATTTTAAAAATTGATGAACACAGTCAAGACAGGCTGGCATGGTGGATAGAGTGCTGGACTTGGGTCCAGGAAGCTATGTGTTCAAATCCTACCTCTGATACTAGTTGTGTGAATGTATGAAAACTGCTTAACTGCTCTGAGTTAACTAAGATTTATATTGTTGTTCGTTGTTTTTCAATTGTATCCAACTCTTTATGATCCCATTTGGGGCTTTCTTGGCAAAAATACTGGAATGGTTTGCCATTTCCTTCTCCAATTCATTTTTACAAATGAGGGACTGAGGCAAACAGGGTTAAGTGACTTACAGAGGGTCACACAAGAAGAGGAGTCTTCCTGACTCCAGACCAGGCTCTCTATCCACCTCACTACACTGAGATTTAAATACAAAGTTATAAGCATGGTTGTGCTTTGGTGGAGAGAGATACCACACCCAGGAAGTTCTTGATGTGTTGACCCACAACCATAGTGAGGGGTTAGTCTGTGACTGTTAGTTGGCTGTCACAGAGAGAACTTCATTAACAATGTAGGCTAGAGTGGTTACAAAAGGCTTCCTGGAGAGAGGAAAGCTTTGAAAAATCTATAGGATCTGAAAAAGCAGAGGAAGGTAGGACATCCCAGCAAAATATAGGAGATGGGTAACAGAGAGCTAACATGAGCAAAAAGAGAACAGAAGCAGGAATTATGGTGTGTGTGTATATATGTGTGTATACACACACACACACACACACACAGTGTATGTGGTAGAAGCAGGCATTAAGAAGACCCTTCTGACTGAAGAGGCGAGTACATATTGGGGAGCAGAAACGCCAGGTAGAGCTTTGCCTAGACGTTAGGAAGCCCATCATCGGCTCTTGAGCAAGGGCTATACTTAGTGGAAATAGTTTCCCTTCCCTTTCCAATCCATCCTCAGTAACGTTGCCAGACTAGAAACACTGAAATTGCTAGGCTACTCTTGAGTAATTGAGTAATCCATGTGATTACTCAACTCAGGTAATAAAGGCCAGGTTGTAATGAAGGTGAAGTCAGAGCAATTCAATGACTTTTTTTTTTAATAGACAAGATTTGGTGACAGATTGTATGAAGGGGATATACAGGGAACATGGGTAAAAAAAAAATCAAAGTCTCTAGTTTTGGAGATTATTAGTTAGAGTTGGCTGAGAGAAATGAAGCAGATGAGAAGAAGAATCTTTTATTTTTGTGGGAAATGAGTTAGGTTTTAAATTACTGCATTTGAAGTAATAAGACATCCAGGTCTTTTTGGCAAATGAAAGCAAGGATATTAAACTCAAGCAGAAAGTCAGAGTTAAGCATGTAAATGTTGGTGTCAACATAGAAAGAAGTGAAGAAAACTGGTAAGCTCTCTAAGAGAGCAGAATTAAGACCAAGGACCAGGTATGTATAAACACCTATGTTTAGGAGATAAAAAGTAGTTAGAGACAGAAGGTACCGTGCCTTAGGAGCCAAGAGAGAAATAGTTCAAGGGTCAGTTCACAGATCAAATGCCAAAAAGAGGTCCAGGATCCAACAGGAACAAAGGTCTCTGAATTTGTCACTTAAGGAGTGAAGCCAGATTTGTAGGGGGTGGTGTTAAAAGAATGGATAGACATAAAAAGGGGGCAACAGGAATGATTGGGATTAAGGTACTTAGTGAGATTAGTAAATAAAGAGATTAGGTGGTAGTTAGAAGGGCTAGAATAGTCAAAGAAAGAGGCTTAGTATTGTTCATGGAGGTGAAAACAGAATTGTGCCACATAGGAAATCTACTTCCATCCTTTTTTTGTAGAGGTGGGAGACAATGGGTGTATAATATTGTATACACTGTCCAAAGTAATCTATCCCTTGTTTTTATTTAACTCTCCTTTTTCTTGTTATAAGGAACTAAAGTTCACCTTTTTAGGAGAGGGTGGAAGAGACATATTTTGAAATAAACTGATATAAAAAGAAAAAAACCTTGTAATAAAACATTATTTTAAATGTTGCTGGCCTAAAAAAAATGATAGAAGTATGTTTGTTTGAAGGAAAAAGAGCTGGAATTTATAAAGGCATAGATATTGAAGAGGCAAAAAAGGTATGGGAAAATTGTGAGAATGAGATTCTGGAGGAGGTGGTGAAGGATGGATGGGCTCAGGGAATAGGCTGGCAGTGGGGCATAAGGCTAGCACAGTCCTGACAACTGCCCATTTTATGTGGTTGCACTCCAGGAGAAAGAACTTGGGTATCTCACTAATAATTAGTTTCATTATATAATATTTCCTCCTATACATTGCATACATTTTACCTCTGATTTTTCCAGTTTTGCAGATTGAACCTAGTAAAGCTGAAAACCAGTTTAGTGATTCATTTTTCATCCCCAGTAACTCTGGATGAAGACAACAGAGTACAGTAGAAAAGGCACTGGATTTGGAGTCAGAGGATATGGGTTCAAATTTTGCCTCTCACACTTGCTACCTTTGTGACCACAGATAAGTCATTTCACTTCTCCAGGACTTGGTTTCCTCATCTCTAAAATATGGAGGTTGGCAAAGATGACCTTCAATGTCTCTTTCAGCTATAAATCTATGGTACTTTGACATACCAAGTTATAGGGGAGTTGAGATATGCACAGAGGAAGGTAGTACTCACACAAGTTGAAATATCAGTGGACAGTATTACCACGCTAAACCATGAGAACCCCACTGACAATTAAATCAACAGGGCTCCACAGAGAACATAGGGTCCCAGAGCCGGAAGGAACTTTAAAATTCAACAAATCCACACTGCTCATGATACAGGGGAGGACGCTGCTGCCCTTAACCCAGGAGTCTAAAGGTTGACTGTTTTAAATAAGGTCTTATCACCCTTTCTTCCTATGTTTTGGACCAGGAGCTGTTTACAAGGAGCTCCCTGGGCACCTTGCCCCATCGTCAAATGAAAACCAAAACCAGTTCCTAGTATTTTATCAACGCTGCTCCCTTATCAATGGGGATGTGACTCACAGCAGGTAAAATTCACAATTCCCTGTTTATAGCTCTTCCAAGCAGTGTTTTTTTGCTCTTATTGATTTATGACAAGTACAAATTCACAATCCTTTCATCCGTTGGTTACCTTTGCCCTGGCTTTTGCCCCAAGTTTTTTGAAATCAGATTCCACAGCCTTGGATTGGTGAGAAATGATATGCTTTCCTCAAAAACATTCCCAGATTCCAACCTCTGGAACACAGTGATTGTACTTGTATGGTTTCCCACTCCTATGCAACACTACTCCCAGAGCCTGGTATAGGCCCCAGTAGGAGTGTCCATAAATTATTAATGACTAATTAATGGTGATAAACTACTAGTTGGATGCCTATAACAACATATAATTGAAGCACAGGGCCTGGCACTTAATAAAATGTTTGTTGAATTAATTAAAGTGATAAGGAAAAGCATGGGATTATGCCTAATCCCCACAGAGCCTATGTAGGTTAAGGGACTTCATCAGTTAAGGAGAAAGGGGTTTGTCATTACTTACCCAGGTCATTAAAAAAAATACTCAATCACCCCCAGCCTACTCAACCTTTGGACTCCCTCGGCTTTCGTAGCAATGGTTTTCTTCCTCCTATGTTTCCTGACCCTCCTGTTCCTTTTTCTGGCTCCTCTTCTGATCCTTGATCAGAGGACATTCCTGAAGCTCAATCCTTTACCCTTGACTCCTTCCCCTCCTACCTAACCCCTTCATTATCTTAGCTTCAACGATCACTGCCAATAATAAGTTTCAGTTCTCCATCTTCAGTCCTGACCTCTA
This sequence comes from Petaurus breviceps papuanus, assembly GCF_028583685.1. Classification (NCBI taxonomy): domain Eukaryota; kingdom Metazoa; phylum Chordata; class Mammalia; order Diprotodontia; family Petauridae; genus Petaurus; species Petaurus breviceps. The sequence goes on from NW_027187330.1 coordinate 2,144,808, forward strand.
CTCTACTCTGCAGCCTGGCAGACAAGTTTTGGATGTTCCTGTAACTTAATTAGACCATAAATTCCAACAGGGCAGGGAACGGTTTCTTATTTATCTTTGTACCTTCCAGAAATCTAGTATGGAGCTCAGTACCTAGGAGGTACTTAAATGTTCATTGTATCGGACATGTATTAAACTGAATGAATACATATAAAAAGCTTAACAGCCATCAGTGTGATGTAGTTGGAAGGATATTCCCCTAGGAGTGAGAAGCCAGGGTTTGAATTCTATCTCAGACATTTACAAGCTACATGAACTTGGGCCTGGTGGATTTTTAAGGCTGTTTTTCCTCATCTATGAAATGAGGGCAATAAAAGTACCTAGATTACAGTGTTGTTGTAAGGATTAAATAAGATAATATGTATAAAGGGCCTGGTGGATCTTAAAGCACTATATAAACACTAGCTGTTAGTATTGTTATGGTTGTTGTTCAGTCTCTTTCAGTCATGTATGACTCTTCCTGACCCCATTTGGGCTTTTTTTGGCAAAGACACTAGAGCAGTTTGCCATTTCCTTTTCCAGCTCATTTTATAAATAAGGAAACTGAGGCAAACCGGGTTAAGTGACTTGCCCTGGGTCATACCACCTAGGAAGTGTCTGAGGCTGGATTTGAACTCAGGAAGCTGAGTCTTCCTGACTCCATTACTCCACCTAGTTATAATATCATCATCATCATTCTCTCCCAAATTATACCACTTCTCAAACTCCCCATTCATCCTACTTTTGGGGGCCCATGACTGAGTTATCTTTGACTTCTAGCCTACTACCAATACTCCTGTAACAGGTGTTTCTATGACAGTTACTTCTCTTCCACCTACAATATGGGGAGGCTGTATCTAAAAGAACACAAAGCTGCTCCTGGAACCTGATTGTCCCAGGCTTTCTTGAGATAGTTTCCTATTCATCTAGGGCTTTAAAAAGTCCCAGTCACGTGAAATCTGTGCCTTTTCGTCTCAGCAGGTGCCTAAGACCGAAGGAACTACCATAACCTGATGACCACATGATGATCTTCTGATCAGATGCATTTCCAGATGTAGGGGAGGAGCCTGGTCCAGAGAAGCTAAGGTTGTTATTGTGTCCTCCTTACTTATTCTCACTGTTAGGGCAAAGTAAACTTCCTTTGTTAAATGTTCAGTGACTTAAGAATGCTTCCTCTTATCCTATCAAACCTGAACTAAGAAGGTACCTCCTTGCCTTAAAGCCTTGCCTCCAACAACTGGCAAATTAATTTTCCTAAAGCACTGTTTATATATCATTCCCTTCCCATCTCAAGAATTTATGTCATATGGAGGAGGAGTTCAGTAATTTCTCAGCCTCTTGGATCCTAGCTTCTGAGCCCATTGCAAATAAAGCTGCCTTCTCCAAGGTGAGCAATGAAGTCAGCTTCGAAATCTCAACTCCTTTCTGCTTCTCCTGCTGCTTAACTGCTCCTTCTCAGTCTCCTTAGCTACCATTTCCTTTATTCTTAGTACAGGTAACCCCCAAGAGATCACCTCATTCTTCTCTACTCTCCCTTGGTGATTTCATTGGTTCCCCTGGGTTCAATTACCAGACAATAACTGGAAAGATAGATAAATGACGGATGACTATACAATCTATACATCCAATAGTAATCTCTTTTCTGAACCCTAGCTGCTAATCCTCTGCTAAATATCTCCATCTAGATATCTCATTTGTTGTTCAATTGTTCAGTTGAGTCTGACTCTTCTTGAACCCAATTTTCTTGGCAGAGATACTGGGGCAGTTTGCCATTTCCTTCTCCAAGTTTATTTTGTAGATAAGGAAACTGAGATAAAGAGGGTTAAGTGACTTGCCCAGGGTCACACAGCTAGTAAGGGTCTGAGGTTGGATTTGAACTCAGATCTTCCTGACACCAGGCCCATTACTCTATCCACTGAGAAACCTAGCTGCCCCCTAGGTATCTCCTATATTATCTCAAAAACACATCCAAAACAGAACTACTTATCATCTTTCCTAAACCTGCCCTTCATTCACACTGTCCTATTTCTGTTGTGGCTATTCTTACATTCCTAGTCATCCAGGTTCCTAAGCTCAATCACTCCTGGACTCTCCTCTCTCTCAACCCAACCCCTATCAGGAGCTAAATTTCATGTCTCAGATATATCCCCTTCTCTCTGCCACACAGTCATTGGTCCCAGCTCATGCCCTTATTACTTCTACCCTGGACCACTGAAATCATCTTCCTACTGGGGTCCTTCTCCACACGGCTGCCAAAATCACCTTCCTAAGGCACAGGCACAGGTCTGCCTATGTCACTCCTTTCAAAAATCATCCCTGATATAATACAAATTCCTTGAAGTCCTCTACAATCTAGTTCCAATCTAACTGGCTCCAATCTAATCTAGCCTTAATTCATATTAGTGTATTTCACAAATTCTAAGTCCCAGCTAAACAGTACTATACCTGTTCCTCGAATATAAGTCAGTTCTCTAACATATATTAAGTGCCCACTATCTGTAAGGCCCCATGATAAGTGCTGGAGATACAAATAAGAAAAATAAATAACCCCTACCCTCAAAGAGCTTACAATCTAATGGGAGAAAGCAATAAGCACAAAGAAACTTTAAAAAGGTGGAGTGGAGAAAGGTGGGCACAATGGAAAAGTCCAAGGAGTGCAGTCAGATGAGAAATGGAGAGATGGTTGGCCTGCTGTGTTCTCCTTAAATGGAGGTTTGGGGAGGAGCTCATCAGATTCATCCTCCAATCAGAGGGTCGGAGGGCACTGATGAGGTATGAGGACCAAGGTTGGTTTGATCATACAGAATGATGAAGTTCTTGAAGGAGAGGTTGCTGGGAGCAAGACAGAAAAATCTACTGCAAAATGGGAGTTTCTATGTATTTGCCTAAGCCTCTCCCATGCCTGGAATGCACTATATACTCCTTGCTTCTCAGAATCTTTATCTTCCTTCCAAGGTCAGTTTACCTCCCACTTTGTCTATGTGGTTGTGATGCCTTGTGACTTGAAGTCATGAAGACCTGAGCTTGAATACCACCTTAGATACTATCTGGGCAAATCATAACCTCTTTCAGCCTCAATTTCCTCATCTATAAAATGGGAATTAATACTTGTAGTACTTCCCGTACAGGACAGTTATGATTATGACCCTCCATTTCTCATCCTGTTACCTTTGTTAATTACTGTGTGCCAGGCAAGGGGGGGTAATAAATAAGGATTTTCCACTCCTCCATAATTATTATATCTGCATTATTCAACGAGCATTTATTAAATGCTTCCTATGCATCAGGAATTGTGCCTAAGAGCTGAGAGTACAAAGGAAGGCAAAAAGCCAAGTCCCTGCTCTCAAGGAGCTGAGACAATGCGCAGGTAACTATGTACGAACAAGAACTATGCAGGATATATTTGAAACGTCCTCAGGGGGGAGGCACTCACATTGAGGGGACCAGGAAAGGCTTCTTGTAGAAGGTGGGACTTTAGCTGAGACTTAAAGCAAGTCAGGAGGTCTCGATGAGGTGAGAGAGAATTCTAGGCACGAGGGAAAGCAAGTGAAAACTCTCTGCACCAGGGGATCGAGTGTTGGGTTTGAGGAACAGCAAGGAGACCCAGGAACTCTGGATCACAGAGTATGTATGTGTTGTAAGGTGGAGGAGGTAACGTGTGGGAAGCCTAGAAATGTAGGAAGGGACCAGCATATGGAGGGCTTGAAAAGACAAATACAAGTTTGCATTTGTTATGATTTATTATGATTTTATTATCAATTATTAATCACTTTCTAATGTATTAGAATGGAATAGGATGCACTGTGAGATGTAGATCTGTTATTTTCTGTCATATTGCTTCTTCCATTTTCCTAACAGTTGTTACCAGATAGGGTTCCCTTCCAAAATATTTTATGATCTTGGAATTATCAATCATTATATTTGATAAATCCAAGATCATAAAATATTGGGGGAAGGAATTATGTCCAGGGGTGGGGAACCTGAGGCCTCCAGGTCACATGTGGCCTTCTAGGTCCTTGGCTGCAGCCTTTTGACTGAGTCCAAGTTTTACAGAACAAATCCTTTTATTTGTTCTGTGAAGTCTGGATTCAGTTAAAGGGCCACACTTGAGGACCTAGAGGGGCACTTATGGCCTTAGGGCCACAGGTTGCCACCATTGGCCTAATTTTTAATCTAGTACCAAATAATTTTGATTATTACTGCTTTCTAGTATGTTCAGAAATGCATCAGTACAAGGACCTTCTCCTTATGTTTCTTATATTTCCTTCCATAATTCTGCTTAATATTCTTATCTGTTTCTTCATATTAATTTTGTTGATTTGGTTTGTCTTTTTTTTCTTTTTGGAGGGGGAAGGCAGGGCAATTGGGGTTAAGTGACTTGGCCAAGGTCACACAGCTAATAAGTGTTAAGTGTCTGAGGCTGGATTTGAACTCAGATCCTCCTGACTCCAGGGCTGGTGCTCTATTCACTGTGCCACATAGCTGCCCCTTTACTTCTAGTCTTATCTTAGTTTTAGTCATTTGCTGGTATTTTGATTTATATTTCCTAAAGAATTCTTTTTTCTTTTTTAAGCAATTGGGGTTAAGTAACTTGCTCAAGGTTACACAGCCAGTTATTTCTGGGTGTGGTGCTAAGTATCTGAGCCCGGATTCCATCCCCAGGTAATACCAACACTGAGGCCGGTGCTCTTACTCCCTGAGCCACCTGGCTGCCCCTTGATTTATATTTCCTTAAGTTACTAGGCTAATTTTAGGTAGTGCTTCTATCTTTACTATACTAGTTCAACCTAACCACCTACTTTCCATAATTCTTCATTTCTCTCTGAATTGTTTTATAATCATCTTTACATTTGGTCTTACGTGGGATTTGTTATTTAGTTATAAGTAAATGTATTAAATACATTTTATTTTATAAACATCTTATATTTTTCATTATAAAGTCTTTTTTGTATCAATTTGAGTTTTTATTAGTGTTTTGGGTGATTTATTTTATATCAAAATGTCTAAAGCTATCTATTATCATTATGATTAATTTTTGTTGAGTCTCTTAGGCTTTTCCAGTATGCTGTCATATTATCAGCAAACAGAGGCCCTCTAACTTCTCCCTTGCCTCTTCTTATTCCATTAATTTATTCTTCTTGCATCATTGCTACAGCTAGCATTTCAAAAACTATGTCAAACAGGTCAGGGTAAAATGATAACTGCAAAGAAACACATTGGCAAAAATGGGAAAATTCAACCTTGAAAGGCTACTGGAAAGACTGACATACAATGGAGAAAAACAACTTGGAATTATGCAAGAAAAATTACTAAATTGCTTATGCCCTTTCACCCAGAGATCTTACACTTGGGAGATTAATGAAAGCAAAACAAAATAAAACAACCCATTCACACAAAAATATTCACAGTGGCATTATTGGTAACAAAAAACTAGCAGCAAAATATATGACTGATGATTAAAGAAGGACAAAAAAACCAAAACCTGGAGCATATGAATTCAGCATTGTAGAGAGGAAAGAGTGTGGTATGTGTAGTTCAGGGACCTGGGTTAGAATCCCAAGTCTACCACTTACGGCTGCCTATATAAATGACCTTAAACAAGATGTTTAATACATCTGAGTCTCAGTTTCCTCATCTGTAAAAGGAAGGTTTTGGGCTCAGTAGCCTTTAAAGGCCCTTTCCTTTTCTAAATCTCTGGTCCTATGAGCTACAAGGCATGACACATGAAGAATTAAGAGACACATAGAAAGCCACCCGTGAAGAGATTCAAGGTAAAGAAAGGAGAATACAAAGAACAATACAATGCCTACAAAAATATGGACAACACTCTTGTTGTTCAGTCATGTCTGACTCTTTGTGACCCCATTTGGGTTTTTCTTGGTGAAGATACTAGAGCATTTTGTCATTTCCTTCTGCAGCTTATTTTATAGATGAGGAAACTGAGGCAAACAGGGTTAAGTGACTTGCCTAGGGTCACACAGCTAGTAAGTGTCTCCCTCTCATCCCACTCCATGCTACACGTGATTTCTCATATCATTCTGAACCTTACCTATAAATGTATTATAGTTATTGGGGGATAGGTGCCATTAGGTGGTAAAGTGGATCGGGCACTGGGCCTATAGTCAAGAAGACTCATCTTACTGAATTCCAATCTGACGTCACACTTCCTAGCTGTGTCAGTCTGGGCAAATCATTTAATCTCTTTTCCCTCAGTTTCATCGTTTGTAAAATTGAGCCGAGGGGCGGCCAGGTAGCACAGTGAGTAAGAGACCGGCCCCAGAGTTGGGATAACCTAGGATCGAATCCGGGCTCAGATACTTAGCACCACACTCAGAAATAACTGGCCATGTAACCTTGAGCAAGTTACTTAACCCCGATTGCTTTAAAAAAAAAATCGAGCTGGAGAAGAAAATGCCAAACCACTGCAGTATCTTTGCCCCAAAAACTGCAAATGGGGTCACGCTGAGTCTTACAAGACTGAAACAAGAGTCACAGTTACTTACATTAGCAGTTCTTTCCTCCCAGACCCCAACCCCAAACGCTGAAAGCATACTCTCTAATAGTCATCCGATGGAGGAGCCCTCAACAAAGTACACTCCCTGAACTGGTGAAAGAAAATTCCTTCCTGACCCCAGGTGTCTCCAGGATAGAGCTGCTCCACAGACAACACCAAAAGATAATAAAACTTAGGACAGATGCCACAACGTGGGTCCTCAGTTAGGCCAGCACAAGCGCTTCCTTTCCATTAAGTCCTTGTCAGCTACAAAAATGCTAAGTGACAAGCACTGTCACTCAGTTCAGTACTTTAGTCACTCTGTTCAGTAATTTTGTTCAATAGTTCAGGGGGTTTACTTGGTTGAGGGCTCCTTTGGATGATTATTGAAAAGTGTGTTCTTGATGTTGTTTGGGGTTGGTGTCTGGGAGGAAGGAGCTGCTAAGGCAAATAACTATAATTATTGTTATTTAGGTTTCTTCATGATCCCATTTGGAGTTTCCTTGGCAAAGATACTGTAGTAGTTTGCCATTTCCTTCTCCTGCTCATTTTACAGATGAGGAAACTGAGGCAACCAGGGTTAAGTGACCTGCCCAGGGTCGCACAGCTAGAAAGTGTGAGGCCAGATTTGAACTCAGGAAGACGAGTCTTCTTGACTCCAGACTCAGCACCCTATCCACTTCATTACATAGCTGCCCCTCCCCCCAAAGAACTATAATACATTAGAATATATCCATAGGAGGCATCCAGAGAGATATGAAATATCATTTATAGCATAGGGTGGAGGTGGGAGGGGAGATAAGGCAGTTCCTTGAAGGGAGGGAGATTTTACTGGGCAAATGTGTAAAGGAAACCATTTTAAGAACTTAGGAGAGTTTGTACAAATCCACTGAGGCCAGAAAGAACAGAATGAGATCTAGGAATGGCTAGAATTTAGTACATGTTAACAGGTATAATATGGGTTTAAAGTTGGAAAGAAGGGTTGGAATAAGCCTGCATAGAGCCTTGAATGCCAGAACAAATATTTGATAAACAAGAAGCCACAGAATATTTTTTTTAATAGAGAAGTAACCAAGCCCAGTTATGCATTAAAATTATTTTTCCAGGGGTGGTCAGGTAGCACAGAGAGTAAGAGCACTGGCTCCTGTGTGGGGATGACCTGGAGATCGAATCCTGGGCTCAGACACTTAGCACCCACCCAGAAATAACTGGCCGTGTAACTCTGAGCAAATTACTTAACCCCGATTGCTTAGGGGCGGCCAGGTGGCTCATTGAGTAAGAGCACCAGATCAAAACATAAAATCCTCTGACTTTTAAAGCTCTTGGTTAACTTGGCACCTTCCTACCTTTCCAGTCTCCATATACTTTACCACCCTCCCCCTACCCTGTGATCCAGTGACACTGGCCTCCTTGCAGGCTCCCCCACCTCTCTTCAACTCATGGCTGTCCCCCACACCCAGAATGTTTTCCCTCATCTCTACCACCTGGTTTCTTTCAGGTCTCAGCTAAAGTCCCATCTTCTGCAGAGCCTTTCCTGGCCCTCCCTTAATGTTTCCCTTTCCTCTGAGATTACCCCGAATTAACCTGTATACAGATCACGTGTGTACAGCTGTTTGCATGGTGTCTTCATTATTATACTGAACTGAATGTTAAGGACTGGCCTTCCTTTGTATCCTTAGCCTTTAGCACAGTGCCTAGCTCATAGTAGGCAACTAATAAATACTAGTTGACTGAGAACTGGTCAGGTTGTATCTTTTATTTGATTCTATTTCATTTTCTCTTCATCTTGTATTCTCACACTGTTATTTTCCATTTTAACCCAAAACAAAGGTTGCTTAGTAAGCACATCTTTCCATTGAGCTTTTAAAACAGGCACCCTGTGAGATGCATTTCAAATCTTTTCATTGTTAAGGATATCAGATGTTTACTCTCCCACCCAGAAACAATACAATATAAAAACAAAAAAACAGGTTTATTCAGTCATTTCAATAAAAGATAAATCCTATAAATCAGGACCACCAATATTTCAACAACCATATCTGAACGAGTCAAGCAATCAGTCTCTTAAAACTGCTCTTGGGCTACCTTAAATCACAGGGATGGTGTGTTTCCAATACCTCATTATGTTTCACAATGGTGAACTGTACTGCTCCTCCATTCAGAGGGTCACATTTTTAGACTGGTTTCATTCACTCACAAAAGAAAAGCATCTATGGAGAGAAAAAAGGAAATAAGCCACCTCTATCAAAGGGAATCGCTATTATTGCAAGAGGCTCCAGAGGGCCATTAGAAGTCTTCGTGTCCTTCCTCTAAATCCTCCCGCCCTCATTTTCTATCACATACAAACATCCCGATAGAGGAACCCCAAAGGAGGGCTGGAAAAGCTAGACAGAAAAAGGAGAGCCGCTAGGAGGGTCAGAGTGTAAGAAAAGGAAATACAAGTGAGGGCTTTTTTCCTAACAGTTTCTAGGAAATCTTGATCCCTGGCCAAGAGCTGTAGCCAACGGCAGGAGGAGCTCTAAAAAGGAGTATGCGCTGAAAGCACGCATCCACCATCCCCTCCCCACTAGTAGGCACAGCGTGCATGTCCTCAGGAGACACCCAGCAGTTGCAAAACACAGGGCTCCACTTGGAGTACACGCAGAACGAGCCAGGATACAGTTACTCTCCTGCCAGGAGAGTCACAACATAGCTTGTGGGAAACAGTGACCTTGAAGGAAACAGACTGGAAGGGCAGATTCTTAAAAGCCTCTTCAGACTGCAAGGAGCAATTAACATCAACTATTTCCCACCCTACCTAGTAAATTCCACCCTTTCTTCTCCCTTTCGTCTCCCTAGGAAAAGCCAGCTGCCCATTCACACCAGAGAATGGGATGGCTCCCACTCAACCCATCCAGCCTCCCGATTTTATTCTCCGCCCAATATTTCTTCCCAATGCACTTGTAGCACCATTTTCCTTAAGCATTTCCCAAAATAAAAAAGAAATGTACACACATAACAGTTTTCAAGTGTTATATAAAAAACCCCCTTTTGAACCCATCGGATCCCCATACTTTCAGTCCAACCGCTGGACCTCAGAGGGAAAAATTAGGCCCAGTCAATGAAAGTAGTAGCTGCCATATTAGTTTATCTCGAAATTAGTGGGGTATTTGTCCTCAGGCCCCTAAGGCCGAAATTAATATCCAAGGTAAACCATCCAGACCCACCCTATCAACTTTGCCTTCTAATACCCTTTTCCTTCCCCTCCCCAGTCTCTCAAATCCGTTTGTCTCCAATTAAGCAGGAGGCGGCTCCTTTTCTCTGCCTCCCCACCCCATTCCCCCGACCCCTCGTTCGTTCATGTCAGTCTCTCGGGCGACAGCTCCCAGGGTCTCGGCCGCCCCAGTTCTTCTTGCCCCTCGGCCTGCCGGGCTCACTAACTGATGGAGACCCAGATGCCGTCAGCGGGTCTGTGCCCCTGGTTTTCTTCAGGTTACAGCAGGCTGGTAGTCGAGGGCTGCAGGGAGATAGAGTCCCTCCCGCCCCAGTCACTCCCACCCCCGGAGGCAAAGACGAAGGAAGAGCCGGCGCCGGGGGCAGTGGGGGCCACAGCGCCGGCAACGACGGCCACAGCTCTCCGAAGTCGTCGCACAGCCTCTTTGATGAGGTTCCCCGAGAGGACAAGCTGCTGCAGAAGCTGGTGGGGGTCATCGTCTCCCGCACGGAGTCCCGCCTGCCCTCGGTACCGGTACCGGTGCTGGTGGTGTTGGTGCTGCTGCTGCTGCAGGCGCCGGGAGGCGGCGGCGCCCCGAAGCCAGGCGCGCCGGCACGGGCCCGGCAGCGGCTGCGGGAAGCCTCGCTTACAGACGTGCGGGGCAGAGGCGCTGCTCCGGCCCGGGGCGCCCCCTGATACGCAGGGACCCGACGACGTCCGCGCCGGAGCCTGGGAGGCGGCGCCCACGTCGCTCGCCCAGGACAAGGCAGCGCGGGTCCCGCTCCCCGCGCACTGCAGCGGTCCGGAGGGCTGCAGGGGCGCCGGAGCCGGCCCCGGGGGCAGCAGCAGCTGCAGGACCGGGGGCCGCAGCGGCGGTGGGGGCGGCTGCTTGCACGCCGGGAGCCCCCGAGGGGCGGGCCGGCTCCCGTGCGCCGCGTCCAGCTGCAGCGCCTCTCCGATCTGGGCCACCAGCCGGTCCACGTCCCCCGAGCCCCCGACAGTCACCGACTGCTGCAGCAGGAGGAAGCTCTCTCCTTCCTCCCCCTCCCCCTCGGCGTTCTCCTCCTCCTCTCCAGCCGCCGCCGCCTCGTCGTCCTCGTCCTCCTCCTCCCTCCGGCACGGCATGGCCTCGGTTCGCAGCTCGGGCTCCGCAGCTCCGCCGCCCCTCGCTCCCGCCCGGGCTCCGGAGACGGCTCCCGAAGACAAGGCGCTGCGGTCTCGGAGCGAGCCGGCCGCGTGTGGGGCCCCGGAGCGCGCTTCAGCCGCCGCCGCCGCCACCGCAGCTCCGGGAACTGGGGCTCAGCCGGTTCAGTTCGATTTGTAAACAATGGGTGACGCGGGGCGTTCGGACGCTACCACTGCGGCGGGGCGGGGGGGCGCGGAGATGGTGGAGGTGGGCGGCCTGGAAGGCTCCCGGGAGGGCACGCTGCGGGAGCTCTGCGGAGCGCGGATGGGGGGCTGTCCGTGTCCTCCAAGCGCCTGGCCCTGGACGATGGAGGCTTCTCGTGGTCTCGCCTGAGCAGCTCCAGACCCGCCACTTTCACTCCACCCCCACGTGTTTGCTCTGGTTGGACTCGCCCGCCCCTCCCCCAGGAGCCCTTGGCTCGGGGTGGGTCGCACTCTCCATGGGTTGGGGGTGAATGGGTTTAATAATGGAGACGGGTGGAAATGCCTAATATTCAGCCTGGAAGAGACTGGGCAGGAGAAAAAGCAAGCCAACGGAGCAGAGAAAGAAGGAGGAGAGTGTGTGGCTTTAGGACAGTGGGTGTTTACATCTTTTTTTTAATATATATACTTAGATGTGCACGTGTCTCCATCCTGTAGAGTGTAAGCTCCTTGAGGACAGCCACCTTCACTTTTGTCTTGGTATATCCCTAGCCACCAGCTCGTGGGGATGGAGTTTGGACCTGCAGTTTCATTGGCATCAGGAATACCCCCGTGAAGAAACTCCCTTTAGCGTGGCAGGTTGGCCCCTGCATAGGAACGAGAATTTTCTGGAAGACGAAGGTGCATTTGGCCAGGGGCACGGTGCCAGCCTATGTCAATGTCGTCAGCTCTCACCTGACCATGGCCCTCAGCCGGCCAGCTAATAGTCAGTTAATAAATGTTTGCTGATTGATTGGTTAGGGGAAAGTGGAAGTACAGAGAACAGAATCTGATGATTATTAGAAACATTCCCTCTGACTGTTACAGGATCAGAGAGTCGGAGGGAAAAAGGACCTAGAGGTCTTCTAGTCCTAACCTTTTATTTTACAGTTGAGGAAAACGAGCCCCACAGAGGTAAAGCAGCCCCAGAGCAAGAAAGGTGGGGTTGTTTCCTGATGGGCTATTGGGGTACAAATAGTTGGGAGACAAGTCCGACTTGGGGAGCACAGAGAGCAAGAGTATGTGGGGCTGGGTTAGGGGTGGAAGTGGAAGAATGTTCAAGGACCAGGTCACTGGATTGTAAACTAGGCAGGCAGCCAGCCAGTAATCGTTTATCGAGTGTTTACTGTGTCCCAGCACACTGCCGCTGGTTACCTATATGACTGTAGGCAAGTTATCTATTCTCTTTGGACCTCAGTTTCCCTATCTGTAAAAAGGCTAGGTCACTAAAGTTCCATGATAGTCCAAAGATACTACATGGACATCAGGAAATGTATGACCCTTCCACAGGTTTATGCATACCTGGGTATAGCCCAGGTGCAGTGATTCACCTGAGGAAATAGTTACTCAAGGTATTATGAATGTGTCCTCTCATGTTTTGCCCATGGAAAGGAATTATTTTGGTTTTCTGTGTTTAGGATGGCAGCTGGGAAACCTTGTTTAGGGCACTCCTAAAGGGCCCAACAGAGGCTCCCAAACGCTGAGGTATGTCATCATTCATTACTGGTACTTCTGGTTTGGGTGACTGATTCTCCTACTCTAATGACAAGTTTGCTATAAATCTCCCAGTGCATTATAGTGCCCCATTTCCCATAAAGACTTAGAAGTCATTCCACTAAATGGGTAATTCTGCTTTTTTTGTTCTGGTTGCATTTATTAGAGGATTTTAAAGAGAATGGAAATTAGGGGAAATCTTAGGGATTCTGGCAGAGTGAAAACAGTAGAATTTTTTCCCCATTCTGTGATGATTCCAGGCTATAAGTAGGGAAAAGTAGTTTTATGCTTCATTGACTTTGAACATTAATGTTGATGGTATAGCTATTATCTGTAAAGGCTGCATCCTTATAGGTTGTTTTGGGCTTTCTGTCACTGTGATCCTGATTGTGGGCTTGGAACCAAAAGAATACAGCCTTTTAAGGTGTCATTCTGTTAAAAAGCTTTTCAAAGTAAAGGTGCTTGGGTGGAAATTCTTAGGTAAGTCAATAAAATCATTCAATCAAGTGATTATTGACTGAACAGTCAAACACTAATTAAATGAGGAGGTGGGAAAAGTATTTATCTGACCCTACTAGGTGTCACATACTTGCTAAGGCTATACAGATATTAAGTCAGTTAAGTGCCTATTATGATCAGGCACTCTACTAATCAGTGGGGATCCAGAGACAGAAATGAAATGGTTTTTGTGCACAGGTATCTTATAATGGATTGTGAATATATTCACACACACCCAAAATAGATACAAAGTGATCTGGTAGTAAGGTAGGGTTAAAAGTCTTAAAAGGCTTCCTATAGAAGGTGATGGTGCTTGATCTGGGGCTGAAAGAAAACTGGAGATTGGAGAGGCCATTCTAGGGATGGATCCCATCCAGGGCAAAGGTATGTAGATGGGCAGTGGAAGGGCAGATGAACAATAAGGAAGTCATTTTGGCCAGACCATAGTGTGCACAGAGGGGAGTCATGTATCATAAGGCAGAAAAGGTAGGTTGTGGTTAATACACAAAGTGAAAGATTCCATCGGTTAAGTGGTTCTGGCCCAAAGGTTACTTTTGTCATTATTGTCCCATTAGCATCTATCAATTTCATTGCTCAGGTTCCAGCACTAAGCAAAGTAAGGTCACAGACCCGTTGTAAATAAACATAGGTTTCTCTTGTTCACTCTCTCTTTGTGGTCTGACTGGTCTTTTCAGGATGATACATTTTTTCTCTTTTTTTTTTTTTAATATAAATTAATTTATTCTTTTTTCAATATTCACTTCCATAAGTTGTAAATTTCCTCCACCTCCCTCCTCTCCCCGGTCCAGTTCTACGTATACTTCTTCATATTTTCACATTACTCATCTTGTATAGAAGAATTAGGAGGAGTGGGAGGAACCACGAGAAAGAAAAAACAAAACAAAAAAGAGAGCATGTAGTATGTTTTGATCTGCATTCAGACTTCATGTTTTTTCCTCTGGATGTGGATGGCATTTTTCATAATGAGCCTTTTGGAGTTGTTTTAGGTCCTTGCATTGCTGAGAAGAGCTAAGTCTATCAAAGTCAGTCATGTTGCAATGTGGCTGTTACTGTGTAAGTATGATGCCTTTTACCCTTTTGAAGTTTGGTCTTAGTGATAAATAACAGAATCAAAGAGTCATAGCTCTAGAATTGGAAGGGAACTCCAATTGCTGTTGAGTCTCTTCAGTCCCATCTGACTCTTTGTGACCCCATTGGGTGTTTTCTTTTTTTTTTTCCTTTTTGGAGGGCAATTGGGGTTAAGTGACTTGCCCAAAGTCACATGGCTGGTAAGTGTTAAGTGTCTGATGCCGGATTTGAACTCAGGTCCTCCTGACTCCAGGGCCAGTGCTTTGTTCACTGCACCACCTAGCCGCCCTGATTGGGCCTTTTCTTGGCAAAGCTACTGGAGCAGTTTGCTATTTCTTTCTCTGGCTCATTTGACAGATGAGGAAATTGAGGAAACAGGATTAAATGACTTGCTCAGAGTGGGCTAGTAAGTGTCTGAGAATGGATTTGAAATCAGGACTTCCTGACTCCAGATCTGGCACTCTATCCACTAAGACACTTAGCTTCGAAGAAGGGACCTCAGAGGCCATCTAGTCCAACAGCCTAATTATAATAGCTTTTGTCTATATAATGTATTATGGTTTATAAAACTTCGCAGCCCTGTGATTATTGTGTAGTACAAATATTATCTCTGTTTTACAGATGAAGCAAATGAGGTTCAGATGAATAGACTTGCCCAGGGACACAGAGTGACACAGATTGAATGGATTCTATAGGGGGAAGAAAGGACCTGGACACAGGGGTGGGGAACCTTCTCCTCTTCTATTGACAAGTTTTCTATAAATCTCCCAGTGCATTATGGTGCCTCGAGGCCACTTGTGCCCCTCTGGATCTTCAAGTTCTGCCCTTTGACTGAATCCAGACTTCACAGAACAAATCCTCAGTCAAAGGGCCATACTTGAGGATCCAGAGGACCACATGTGGCCCCGAGGCCGAAGGCTCCCCACCCTTGGTAGAAGGATCACAGTTGGCCCATTTCTCTTCTGCCTCCATACTATTTCACTTACTGATCTCATTAGATCTCATGGTTTCAATGATCATCTCTATCCAGACTCTCATATCTGTTTGTCCAGCTTTAACCACTCCCCCAACCTCCAGGCTCACATCTCTAGTTGCCTTTTCGAGATCTTGAACTGGATTCCTATAGACAATTTAAACTCAACATGTCCCAAACCAAATCCATTATCTATTCCCTGACACTGATGTCTCTTCCTGACTTCCATTATACTGTTGAGGATATTCCCAATCCTCCCAGCCCTCTGGGCTAACAAACTAAGTGTCATCCTCAACTCCTCTCTCACATCCGCCATATTGTATCAGTGGTTGATTACTATCATTTCCACCTCCATATATCTTTAGTTTATTCCCCCACCACCTCCTCATGCCTATTCTATTGCAATAACCTGCTGGTCGTTGTTGTTGTCTCCTGCCTCAAGTCTCCCCCCAGTCCAGTCCATCCTGCACTCACCTGTCAAACTGATGTTCCTTAAAGCACAGACTTACCCTATCACCTCACTCTCCCCTCCCCATCAGTAAACTCCACTATTCCCTATTATCTCCAGGATCAAATATGAAATCCTCTGCCTTTTAGAGCTCTTCATGACCTGGCACCTTCCTACCTTTCAGTCTTCTAATACTTTCCTGACTCCACATAATCTGTGATGCAGTAACACTGGCCTCCTTGCTGGTTCCCCTACACAATTCTTCATATCTCACTCATAATCTCTCTCTCTGTCTCCATATATATATACATATGTGTGTATATATATATATATATATATATATATAGCATTTTTTCCCAATTACATGTAAAGACAATTTATAACATTTTTTTAAAATTTTGAGTGCCAAATTTTTTTCCTCCCTCCCTAAGACAGTAAGCAATTTGATTAGGTTATATATGTGCCATCATGTTAAAACATATATCCATACTAGTCATGTTGGAAAAGAAAAAAAAGATCAAAAGAAAAAATAAACATAAAAAATAAAGTGAAAATAGTATGCTTCGATCTGTATTCAGACTCCATCAGTTCTTTCTCTGAATGTGAATAGCATTTTCCCTCATGAATCCTTTGGAATTATCTTGGATCATTGTATTACAGAATAAAGCTAAGTCATTCATAGGTGATCATATAATGTTGCTGTTACTGTGTACAATGTTCTAGTTCTGCTCACTTCACTTATGTGAGTCTTACCAGGTTTTTCCTGAAATTGGCCTGTTCATCATTTCTTATAGCATAATAATATTCCATTACATTCATATATCACAACTTATTCAGCCATTTCCCAATTGACAGGCATCACATCAATTTCTGATTCTTTGCCACCAGAAAATAGCTACTGTAAATATTTTTGTACAAATAGGTCCCTTGCCTTTTAACGTGTCATCTCTTAACTGCCCGTGTTATTCTTGTCTTTTTTTCTTTTTCTTTTTTTTGGGGGGGGAGGTAGGGTAATTGGGGGTAAGTGACTTGCCCAAGGTCACACGGCTAGTTTTGTGTTAAGTGTCTGAGGCCACTGTGCCACCTATCCACCCCAACTGCCCATGTTTTTCACCAGCTGTCCCCCATGCCTGGGGCGCTCCTTCTTCTTCGTCTCTGCCACCTAGCTTCCCTCCTTCTACCACAAACCTTTCCCGGTCCTCCTGAATCTTAGCCCCTTCCTGCCTTGTCTTATCTGTACGGAATTGTTTGCATGTAGTCTCTGCCCCTAGATTGTCAGCCCCGTAAGGATTCTTTGGTTTTTACCTTTCTTTATAGCCTCAGCACTACGTGGCCCATAGTAAGTGCTTCATAAATGTGAGTTGATTGAATGACTGTCAGTGATTAAAACATACCTTTTTAAAAATATTTATTTATTTTTAGTCTTCACCATTCACTTCCATAAAATTTTGTTTTAAATTTTCTCCCCTCCCCAAGACAGCATGCAGTCTGATATACTTATACATTCATATTAAACATATTTTCACATTAGTCATGATGTGAAAAAGAATTAGAACTAATGGGAAGAACCACAAGAAAGAAGAAGCCAAACAACAAAAGAAAAGGAGAGCAGACAGTCTGCTTCATCTGCATTCAGCCTCCATAGTTCTTTCTCTGGATGTGGACGGCATTTTCCATCATGAGTCTTTTGGAGTTGTCTTAGATCCTTGCATTGCTGAGAAGAGCTAAGTCTATCAAAGTCAGTCATTGCACAGTGTGGCTGTTACTATGTACAATGTTCTGGTTCTACTCATCTCACTCAGCATCAGTTCATATAATTCCAGGTTTTTCTAAAGTCTGCCTGCTTGTCATTTCTTATAGCACAATAATATTCTATTACATTCATATACCATATCTTGTTCAGCCATTCCCCAATTGATGGACATCCCCTCAATTTCCAATTCTTTGCCACCAGAAAAGAGCTGCTGTAAATATGTTTGTCCATGTGGGTCCTTTTCTCATTTTTGTGATCTTTTGGGATACAGACCAAGAAGTGGTATTACTGGGTCAAAGGGTATAAACAGTTTTATAGCCCTTTGGGGCATAATTTCAAATTGTTCTCCAGAATGGTTGGATCAGTTTACAACTCCACCAACAATGCATTAGTGTTCAAATTTTCCCATATTTTCTCCAACATTTATCATTATCCTGTTTTGTCATGTTAGCCAATCTAATAGGTCTAATATGGTACCTCAGAGTTATTTTGATGTTTTGATTTACATTTCTCTAATCCATAGTGATTTAGAGCATTTTTTTCAGATGACTAGAGATAGCTTTAATTTGTTCCTCTGAAAACTGCCTGTTCATATCCTTTGACCATTTATAAATTGGGAAATGACTTGTATTCTCATAAATTCAACTCAGTTCTCTATACATTTGTGATAGTAATGGCAATTAAAGATTTAATTATTTAATCAATCCATTACAAGCACCTATTAAGCTTTCTATGGGTCAAGAATCATGTTAAAAACTGGGATTACAAAGACAAAGGTGAAATCAGTTCTTCCCCTGAGGAGTATATGTTCTAACAAGGGAGATAACACATGGATTTACACATAGGTTTTTAGGGGACACTTTAAATAGATACAGGATAAACTTGGAGAAGAGAGGTAGTAGGAAAGGTCTCCTGAATGAGGTGGTGTTTTAGGTGAGTCTTGAATGAGTTAGGAGGCTATTGCAATAGACCAGGGAAGAGGTTCTAAGTCTTGATCTAGAGTGGTGGCTGGGTGAATGGAGAGAAGAGGACCGCTGTGAGAGATGGGGAAATCAAAGCAAGACTCTAGTAACTGATTGGATAAGTAGAATGAATAAGAGTGAAGAGTTACAGATGACATCAAAGCTTCAAACCTGGGTGACTTTAAGGATGGGGTTGCCTCTGATAGTAATAGAAAGTCTGGAAGAGGGATGGGTTGGAGGGAAGAGATCATGAGTTCTGTTCTGTACATGTTGATAGGAAATGCCTATAGGACATCCAGTTGAAATATCCAAGAAGTAGTTGGTGATGTGGATCTAGAACTCAGGAAAGAGACTAGGGCTTAGTCTAAAGATCTGGGAGTCACCTCTATAGAGATGATTATTAAAGCCATGAGAGCTGATGAGAACACATCACTCCCTTTCATGCCCCCCATGCTCCAGCCAAACTGGCCTGCCTGCAGTTTTCCATATACAACATTGCGTCTCCTGTTTTTGCACAGGGTACTCCCCTCTCACTTCTTACTACTAGAATTCCCAACGCCCATTCAGCACTCAGCTCAAGTGCTGCCTTCTGCAGGAACCATTTCCTATTCCTTCCCCACCAGCTGCTAGTGCTCCCACCAAAATTATGTTGTGTTTATCTTGTACAAATTTTGTGTTTATATGTGTATGCATATGTAGCAGCAAGCACCCCAAGCGTCCTCAGGGTTTGCAGCTACCACAGGTTCTTGGATCTGCTTTGTTAAAGGAAAGCAACTCAAAATGGGTTAACAAGCTTACTTTAATCAGTCAGACATATATCGTTTACCTTGTTCAGGGGAAAAAGGTCAGCACCCCAAACTTCAAAATATACAGACATAATTATCAAGACAGAAACATCATGTAGACAGATTTCCAAACTGTCCAACCATTACATCCATACCCAGTCAACATCTGGGTTTCCACATTCTGGGTTTTTCAAAGCCGGGGGACTCTCAACAACGGCTTCCCAGAATTCAGATCAAATCACAGAACACTTCTCAAAGTGAGTCCCAAAACAAAGCTACACATCAGGGCTTATATAGCCTTCTCCTGGCTCAGAGAATGTAACAACCTTATTGACCCACTGGCCAATCAAAAAGTATCTACTGAAAAACCAGCCTCCCACCCCAGGCTCCAGGTGCACGTTAGCCTAGGGGCAGGGAAGATCTTTAAATCTGCATTTCCATTACAGCATATGTGTTGTTCCCCTGATAACATGTAAGCTCTTCAAGGACAAATCTGGTGTTTCTGTATCTCCAACCCCCTAGCACACAGTAGGTGCTTAATAAATACTTATTAATAAAAGTAAAGAACGCTGTAACTGGGTTGTGGATATTGATTAAAACACAGCTCTTCTAATTCTTTCCACCATTCTCCCTCTCCCTCTCTCTCATCTTTCCTCTCTCTTCCCCTCCTTCCCTTCCTCTCTTTCTCCCTCTATCTCTCCTCTCTCTCTTTCTCTCTTCCCCTCCCCCTCCCTCTCCCCCTCCCCCCTATCTCTCTCTCCCAACACATAGTGTTGCATCCACATTTCACCCTTTGAGAACAAAGGACAGCAACAAACATCAACAATGATTAGGAGAATCTCCTGTAAAATGCTTGAGGCTTGGCTAGAAATCTAGGTTACAATAAAATGAGACTGGACTAGACCCATGGATATAAACACCTTGAGGGGAGGCACCATCTCACTTTTGTCTCTGTGTCCACAGACACAGTGCCTGTCCTTAGTAGACAACAAATAAATGGGTATTGATCGACTGATTATCTCTAAGGTTCTCTCTAGCGCTAACATTCTAAGATTTTATATGACCATTTCCTTCCCCAGCCCCCACTCCCATTAGGGTCATTAGGACCTATTTCTTTTGTCCTAGGCTCTATAAATACAGGCCCAGACATAGCCTCCAAACCCCTTATTTCTAGCGCTGGCATAAAGTTTGACTGATATTGATTGGGAGGGCCAGGAACTAAAGGTAGGGCCAAAGAAAGTGCTAGAAAGATTATACTTTGTTCTCATTAAGCCTTGGAAGAGAATCTGTGCCAAAGTGGAAAGAAGACTTTGGGAGTCGGAGGACCTGGATTTGGATGTTAGCTCTGCTACTTACTACCTGTGTGGTCTTTATAGGTTCTCTATTGCTAAAACCCTCAACTTAACCTTGAAAGCCCTTCATAATCAGGATCCCACTTACTTTTCTTTCCTGTCTTGTATCATATTTCTCCCCTCCATATAGTCTCTGTTCCAGGCAAACTGGCTTACCTCCTAGAACTGCTAGTGCCCCCTCCTACATGAGGTCTTTCTTGATCCTTCCCCTTCTTCTCCTTCTTTCCTTTCTTCTTCCCCTTCTCCTTCCCCTTCCCCTTTCCCACCCCCCTCTCCCATTTTATATAATAATGGCATATGATTGTAAAGGAATGCTATCATGCCATAAGGAATGACAAAAGAGACAATTTAGGAAAAACCTGGGAAGACTCATATGAACTAATTACAGTATGACATTTCATGTAAAACCAGAACAATTTATATAAAAACGGTATTGTCAAGACAAACAGATTTGAAAAAATTTAAGAACTCTGATCAATGTAATGACCAGCCATGATCCCAGAGGACCAATGATGATGCGTGATACCTTCTTCCTGACACAGGTAATGAATTCAAAATGCAAAATGAGATATTTGTTTTTGGACAGGGCCAATGTGGGGAATTTGTTTTACTTATTATGTTGTTGTTGTTTAGTCATTCTTTGTGACTGTATTTGGGGTTTTCTTGGCGAAGATGCTGGATTGGTCTGTCATTCCTTCTCCAGCTCATTTTACAGATAAGGAAACTGAGGCAAACAGGGTTAAGTGACTTGCCGAGGGTCACACAGCTAGTAAGTGTCTGAGGCCAGATTTGAACTCAGGAAGATAAGTCTTCCTGACTCCAGGCCTGGGGCTCTGTCCATTGCTTGATTAAACATACTTGTTTTCTTCAGTATTTGGGGGGGGGTCTCCTTTAGAAAGCTGTTGACTCATTTTTCGTGATTTTCTTACATCACTCTCATTTCTCTTCCCAATTTTTTTCCTCTACTTCTTTTATTTGATTTTCAGAATCCTTTTTGAGCTCTTCCATGGCCTACGACCAATTAATAATTTTCTTGGAGGCTTTGGATGTAGGAGTTTTGACTTTGTTGTCTTCTTCTGGTTGTATGTTTTGATCTTCCTAGTCAGCAAAGTAAGATTCTGTAGTGTGATTTTTCTCTGCTGTTTGCTCATTTTCCCAGCCAATTACTTGACTTTTTAGCTCTTTGTTATGCTAAGTCTCTGCTTTCAGTGTGGAGGGTGTACTGTCCTAAGCTTCAGGGGTTTTGTGCAGCTATTTTCAGAGATATTTCTAGGGACCTGTAAATTTTCAGTTCTTCTAAGATTGTATGGTCAAAGGAGAGGTGTTTACTCCTCTCCTGGTTTCTTCTCTAGTCTATGAGTGACTACAAGAATTCTTTTCTGCCTTGGAACTGTGAGGATTCCCTCTCCACCGCCACCACAAACTCCACCATACCAGCTCTCCTCCTTGCCACAGGACCTGTCTAGGACTGTGACCCAGATCCAAGCTCAGGCAGAGCAAGAGAATCCTACCTCAGTGCCAGTAGAGAGATCCCTGCAATCTCCGTCTGATCTGCCACTTGATTCCCCCACCATCTGTGGGCTGAGAGCTCTAGCAGCAGCTGCTGCCACCGCAGCCTCGAGGCTGGGACTGGACCCTGCTCCTCTCTCACCCAGGTCTGACAGACCTTTCCTATTGACCTAAGTTGCGTTTGGTGTTTGTGGGTTGAGAAGTCTAGAAACTGCCAGAGCTGACAGTGACTCAGGACCCTGAGGCCTGCTCTGGCCCTGTCTATGCCAGCACAGCCCACTTTGAACTGCACTCCTCTCAGGCTGGTGCAACAAACATTTCTCATAGACCTTCCACGTTGTCTTGGGCTGGAAATTTGTTTCACTCTGTCTTTTTGTGGGTTGTGCTGCTCTAGAATTTGTTTAGAGTCATTTTTTACAGGTATTTGGAGAGGTTTGGGGGAGAACTCAAACAAGTCCCTGCTTTTTTTTGCCATCTTGGCTCTGCCCCCTAAACATACTTGTTTTAAGAGCTTTGTTTTTCTTTCCTTTTTTTATTGGAGAAGGAAGGGGAGAGAGAAAATACATTCTTATTAATTGAAAAAAATGATAGTTATTTTGTCTACATTTTGTGTATATATTGTGGTCCCCTCAGTAGACATTGAGGTCAAGTTCATTGAGGTCAGAGGGTCCTTCCATTCTGTCTTTGTACCCCTGGTACCTTACATCTAGAAGGCACTTAAGAAAGGTTGAATTGAATTGAATCACTTTTCCTCTCTCAAATGCTTTCCCCAGTGTTTGGTGGGGTGGGGATGGGGAGCATTTGGCCTTGGTGATCCCATAGATGTGTTCTGTCTCAAGAGCTTATGAATCATTTTGCCTGTGGTATATCTATCATCACAGCCTATTCTCAATTATAGGGAGGATCCCTAGAGACTGAGGTCACCTCTCCCTGCCAACTTTATATCGGTTCCTTTCTGCCTTGCATTTGAGTAGAATTACAGAAATGCATTCCTAACTGGTAGACCTGCTCCACCCTCATATGCACCCAGTGGCATTTGCCCAAATTACTGGCATTTGTCATTCAGTCATGTCCAACTCTTTGTGACCCAGTGGACCATAGCACATTAGGCCCTTCCGATGTCATGTCTGTTTAGAGGTTTAATACTATCCATGGGGTTTTCTTGGTAAATATATTGGAGTAGTTTGCCATTTCCTTCTCTGCTTTTATTCAGGTAGAGGTTAAGTGACTTGCTCAAGGTCACACAGCTAGTGTCTGAGGTCTGATTTGAACTCTGGTTCTTCTGACTCCAGACCCAGTGCTACTTGCTGCCCCAATTTTTTATTTTATTTTTTCCCCTTTTTATTTATTTACTTATTTTAGTTTTCAGTAGCCACTTTTATAAGGTTTCAAGTACTAAATTTCCCCCCTTCCTCTCCCCAAAAAGAAAGAAAATAGTATGGTTCAATCATTTTGTCTTCACAACAATACTTTGAGGAACTAAGTCAGGTTTCATCCCTCCTGTTTTATAGACAAGAAAATCTCTATTAATTCTTCCTTTCCTTGACCATTCAGGCTGAGAAATGTCCATTAAGCTGCCAGGATCTACCTGTTCAGGTGATCCCATTCCATCCTATCTCCTCCAATAGAATAACCCCTCCTTCTCTTATTTTTAACCTTTCCCTGTCTACTGGCTCCTTCCCTACTACTTATAAACATGCCTATGTCCCCCTCATCCTCAAAAAATCATCACTTGGTCCTTGGGTCCTGGCTAACTATTGTCCTTCATTAGTAACTGAAGTCCTGCAAAAGGCCCTCTACAATAGGTCCCTCCACTTTTCTCTCTCGCTTTCTTCTTAACTCCTTACAGTCTGACTTCTGACTTTATCCTTCCACTGAAACTGCCCTTTCTGAAGTTAGTGATGGACTGCCTAATCTAATAGCTTTTTCTCAGTCTTCCTTCTCCTTGAACTCTCTGCCACGTTTGACACTGTTGATGATTCTCTCCTCCTTAATACTTTCTCCCTAGGCTTTTGGGACCCCATTCTCTGCTGGTTCTCCTCCTACCTCTATGACTAATCCTTCTCTGTCTCCTTTACTGGCTCCTCTTCCAGATTGCACCCTCTAACCATAGGTGCCCTCAGTGTTCTGTCCTGGGCCCTCTTCTCTTCTCCTTCTATATTACTTCACCTGGTGATCTCATGATCTTCCATGGATTTAATTACCATCTCTGTGCTGATGAGTCTTACACTTAACTATTCTGCCCAAACTTTCTAATCTCATCTCTTAAACTTTCAGACATCTCAAACTAGATATCCAGTTTTTAAAATTTTGTTTATTTATATATTTTTATATTTTAAAATATCCAGATATTTTAAACTCAATATGTCCAAAATAAAACTTGTTCTTCCCCCCCACCCAAGCCCTCCCCAATTCTCTCCTTCCATATTACTATAGAAGGCAGTACCATCCTCCCAGTCCCTCAGGCTCACAACCTAGGAGCCGCCCTGGACTCCTTTTGCTGTCTCTTGCCCTCCTTCTATCCAATCTGTTACTAAAATCTGTCGGTGCCACCTTTGCATCATCTCTTGAATGTGCCTCCTCTCCTCAGACACTACCACAACTATAACGCAGGCCCTCCTCACCTCATACCTGCATACCTGCTCGGGGGGGAGGGGGGTCTGCCTGCCTCAAGTGTCTTCCCACTTCAGCCCATTCTCCACTCAGCCACTAAAGTGATTTTCCTAAAGAATATGTCATCCCCCTATAAACTCCAGTGCCCCCCATTGCCTCCAGCATCAGGTACAAAATGCTCTGCTTGGCATTCAGAGTCCTTCATGCCTAGCCCTCTCCTACCTTCTCACTCTTCTTAGACCTTACTCTTCCACAGCTGTGGCTCTCCAATCCTGTGCCTCTCTCTTGTCTCTGGGCTGTTTTATGGACAAAACTCTCCATCTCTTGGCTTTGGGCATTTTCTCTGGCTGACCTCCATGCCTGGAAGGCTTCCCCTTTACTACTCCAACTACTGACCTCTCTGGCTTCCTTTAAGTACGAACTTAAATCCTGACTTTTACAGGAAGCCTTCCCCAACCCGGCTTAATTCCTGTGCCTTCCCTCTGTTAATTATTCCTTATTTATCCTATATTTAACTTGTTTTGTACATCTCTGTTTGCATGTTGTCTTTCCCAATAGATTGTAAGCTCCTTGAGGACAGGGATTGTCTTTTAGTCTCTTTTTGTATCCCTAGCACAGTGTCTGGAACATTTTTTGTTTAAGTCATTTCAGTCCTGACCGACTCTTCATGAGCCCATTGGGTTTTCTTGGCAAAGATATTGGAGTGGTTTGCTGTTTCCTTCTCCAGCTCCTTTTTTGCAGATGAGGAACTAAGGCAAACAAGGTTAAGTGACTTGCCCAAGGTCACACAGCTAATAACTGTCTGAGGTCAGATTTGAATTCAGGAAGATGAGTCTTCCTGACTCTAGAGCTAGTGTTCTATCCATCGTGACACCTAGTTTCTCTTGCCTGGCATGTAGCACTGTGAGTAAGGTGAATTTTAGTGTAAGTAAGGTAGATTTTAGTGTGTGTTAAGTGGACTTTTGTTATTGTTTCTTAGAGTTCAGTTTCCCAGGATCCATAACCATAACAACCTCTTGCTCCCAGGTGTTAGATATGAGTTCCCATAACTATGGTTCAAAACATGATAAATAATATAAACATCCACTGTGACTGCACAGTGAGATACAAGGATGGGGGGATGTAAATATGTGAGGCCATTGCTGGCAATATGCCTTCGTTGTCTGCTGACCCTATAAAACAGGTGGTTAGTGGTCAGTGAATGGGGAACCTTAGGATTGAGTGCACAAATGCTGTGTGTGCCTTGATGGGCCCCCATCAAGGCTTGGGGGGAATCTGTGTGTGCCTCACCTGGCCCCCATTGAGGCTGGAGGGGATTTAGGGGATGCACAAGCTGTGCCTGTCTCTGCTGACCCCATTGAGATGTAGGGGTAGTTGCCCCCCCTTCTTGCTGGCCCCCGTGAGAAGGGTGATTGGGGAATGCTGTAGGAGTTTGTGTTCCCATTATCAGCAATCCTCTTCTGAGAATACTAGACTAGAATAAAGTAAGAGTATTCACCCCTTCTTAGTGTCTTTCCTGTCTGATCAGATCAAGAATAAACCTGTGCTAGCAGTCTGCCTGTGTGCTGTTATTTGTCTTACAAGTATGTTCTTAATAAGTGTTCAATTGATATTGATTTGGAGCTTATCTTTCAAATCCAGTGCTGATAACAAGACTGATGGTTCAATAAAATGTGGGGCACTATACTGTATATATGAACTATTATTTCCACTGGTCTACTCGTAAAGAGAATTGCTTAGATGAAAATTACCTTCATTTGTTGGGCTTGGGACCCAGAGTGGATCTGAGTCTCAAAACTGTGGAGGCTTTAGGTGTGGGAGGCCACAGCTGAATAACAGCAGTAAGTCAACACCATCATCTCCTGCCAGAAGATAATATTGCCATTGGATGTGCCATCCATCAAGCTGGTCATTGAGCTCATTCAAGTTAGACAGGTGCCCTAGAAGGACATTGAGATGGGCCCAGAACTGAACTGGAGGAAGAGAGCAAGACTAGGACATTTGGGAAATTGTGTATCACTTCAGATGATCATAGCTGCCTCCTACCACAAAGCCCCATCTCTTCTCACCGCTGTGCTTCCAGCTTGTCTATATGACTGCAGTTTATGGAACCTCACAACATATGAAGAATAAACGTTGCAAGGGGCAATGGAGAAATGCATGGTAGGTATGAGGAAGCTGTAGCCCATTGCCAAGGACAATTTGCTTGCAAGAAAAGTAAGATTGATCATCCAGGAAATATATAATTAGAAAAGGAAGTGGTCTGATCATATATTGAGAGTGAAAGAACTCAGGGTGGCCTGTGTACTGTAGTAGTCCCTCTACAAAGAAAGGAAGGATTCCAGCATACTGGGTGAACTCCTGATGGAGGATTTATGGGAGAATATGGACAAAAATGGACAGTTCGGTGATGTAGCAGATAGAACGCCAGGCCTGGAGTCAGGAAGACTCATCTTTCTGAGTTCAAATCTGGCCTCAGACACTTACTAGCTGTGTGACCCTGGGCAAGTCACTTAACCCAGTTTGCCTCAGTTTCCTCATCTAAAAAATGAGTGGGGAAAAGGAAATGCAACCCACTCCAGAATCTTTGCCAAGAAAACTCCAAATGGGGTCACAGAGTCAGACACTACTGAAAAACAACTGAACAACACATTTTTTGGCTGTCAGTTTCCTTTATGAGTCAAGTATGAGATTCCCCCCTCTACAAGAGCTGCTGACATAAACACTAGAGACTACAAGGCAGGTAGTTGGGTAGGTAATGCTAGTGTGCCACCCAGAGACAGGGCTAGAATAGCTGTTCACAGTGTGTTCTATACTATATAGGCCTTCAGGTGACACTCTAAGATCAGACTGCTCCAGCTACCTCCCAACAGATGCCTTCAGGACCTGTATGCCAGGGGGAAGATGTTGGTTTGGGTTCTGCTCAGTTCCCAGCAATCTTTTAGTGTCTTAGAAATCAGCTCAGGTTCTAAACCGTCTTATTTGGTCTTGGGGCAGGGATGGGGACAATGGAGATTGTTACAACTAGTTTGACTCAATTTCTTCCATTAAGATGATCTCTTTCCCACCTTTGTTGACCCCCAAAAGACTATACATGCATATTATGGCTCAGAGTACCTTTAATGAATGGGATAAAAATCAAAACATTAAAATTTCCAAGTGACTGAGCTCAGCTGCTCCTAGAAAAGTCTGAAATCTTAATTTTTGAGTGACTACAGCTTGCTCCTGTTAAAATCTTCGCTCTTGGTCTCACTTTCACAAAGGGAACAGGCATACTTAACCCATGTCCAAGTCATAATAAAAGAAAGGAAACATATCACCAAATAAATCATCTGATTCCCAGAGGAAGAATATGAATCTTCACCTAGCCCATCCTCAAGAAAAAGCCCAAATACCTGGATTCTGATAGTGACCAGAGGTTCTCTCTCATGTCTACCACATTACCGTATGCTGCCCTTGTGATCCAGGTCCCTAATCAATCATAGCACGAGGCAATAACCCTTCCAGTATCTCAGATTTGTCTTCAGTTTGTCTTCAGCTGGATTCTTCTTGTGTGCTTTACTATTCTATTTCCTGTTTCTTGTAAAGCAACCAGCCATCATTTTCAGACGTCCTGAACACAGCCCAATCTTGAATGACTTCTCAGAAGTTCCTTTTCTGTTAATTGCCTGGGTCCACACTAGCCGTGACCTCTGTGTCCTTTTGGCAAATTGAAAATGGGAATAATTAAGGAAAGGAAAAGGCAAACCAGAGAATACTCAAGCTGTTTTAAACATGGGTCATGTGGTAAATGGAGGGGCTGAATTCTATAGCTTTAACATTATAGTGATTTCATGCATAACATATCAAATTGCTTACCATCTCAGGGAGAAGAGAGAGAGGAAGAGAATATGGAATATATTTTTTAAATGAGTGCTAAAATTGTTTTATGTGTTATTTGGAAAAAATAAAAGATTATTTAAAAAACCAACTATAGTGACTTCCATCGGTACTGGGCTTACTGCTCCTCACATGTGATAGGACCAAATCTCCCACTTTCTCCATGTGAGTTATTAGTTTTTCCTAAAAGGTAGCAAATTTGTTCTTGGCGCCTGATTAAGCACTGCCTCCCTTTACAAAGCTTAAGGACATAAAAAGTTCTGTCCGTGTACAGTAGAAACCCCTTGACTTCACGTATGTCTAAAGACCATGCTACATCCCCATAGCCTGCCCAGAAGACTAGACACATTACCAAAGGTAGACAAGGGGGCCAGGTGTGTAGAACCTGAGTGTAACTGTATCCTTGTTATACTAAAGCAAAGTAAACCCCCTTTTGTTAACTGTTCAGAGACTTATAAGTGCCTTGTTTTATCCCAACATCCCACCTTGTCAGGCCCAACCCTAACACCACATCTGATACAGGTGGAGCATTTTATTTAATTTCGTCTCATCTACTACAGCATAATTGGCCAGTCTTTTAAAAAGGATAAAACTGGTTACTCTAAATTGAAAAAAGTTAATGAAAAACAAAATTTGAAGGTGGCAAGTAATAACTAGTAATCAGCCCTGCCTTCTCCATTCCCTTTCTCCCTCTCTCCAAACTGTGAAATCAGAGACAACCTCACCCTCCACCCACAGATTACAAAGAAAAAGAATCTGGTTCAGTAGCCTGACAACTCCTAGGGCTTTGGGAGTAAGGCCAAGGTATTGAGCCAAGAGAAAAGAAGTCTTACTAAAGGGATATGATAACCACTTTCAAGGATTTGAAGGGCTATTAACAAAAAAGGGAACAGAGTGGTTCTACTCTGCTCCAGAGGGCACAATTAGGAACAAAGAGTAGAAGGAATAGAAAAAAACAGGTGTAAGGAATTAAGAGGGATGCCCAGAAAGAATGGGCTGCTTCAGGAGGTCATGGCTTCCCTCTACTAAAAGTCTTCAAACAAAGGCTAGATAACCATTGGTATTCAAAGGTCCCTCCCAGCTCTGAATCTACGATCCCATATTGTAGAGGGATTTCCTATTCAGAACCAGATGACCCCTGAGATCACTTTCAACTCAAGTGAAGGAAACCCTTGCCAACTCTATCAATCAGCTCTCAAATTGCTATACAACTAACTGTTCTGTACTTTGGAACTATAGTGGAAACCCATTTCAGAACATCAGTCTATAAATACTTAGTGCTATTGGTTGCATTTCATGTGTCAAATGAGGAGGAGGAGGGGAACTAGATTTAATTCTATAAGCATTTATGATGTACCAATGATGTCTCTGAATCTCATCGGTTTTGTGAAGCTATCTAAAAACCAAGATCATTTGGTTTCAAGGCATTTAGCTTGGGTTTAGTTGTAGCCCAAAGAACTCTAGCAACACATTGTTTGGCAGAAAGGAATTCAAAATCAGGCAGAAGCCACTGACAGACCACAAGACTGCAGGTTATTCCAGCTATGACTCATGAAACTCACTCCCCAGCTGGGGCATCAAGACCTCTTTGCCATGCTCTGATTATCAATCAGATGGCTGCATCCAAATCCACTCCAGGAAATGGTGACCCAGTTTACATTCTCCCACATCAGGGTTCAGCACTTTCTGGAGTATAAGCAGTCTCATGGTGAATCACAAAAAGAAAAAAGACATTAGCCCCAGATCATGCTATTTTGCACATTTTATTCTCCCATCACTGGAGACCAATCAAGGACATTTGTATTTGCAGCAGGTTTGACATTATCCTTCAAAGAGATGAAAATCCTGAATTATAGGTAAATCAAGAAACAATAGAAAAATATTTGAAAAGAAAAGAAATGGATGTTTTTGAATGAGAGGCAGTAGAATGCAGTAGAAAGTACACTCTGAAGTCAGACCTGATTCAAATTGTACCTCTGTCCCTTCCTAGCTGTGGGACCTTAGACAAATCATTTAGCCTATCTCGACCTTGGTTTCATAAGATTGAAAGTCCATGGGGCAGCCAGGTAGCACAGCAAGTAAGAGCACCGGCTCCCAGTGTCAGGATGACCTGGGGATTGAATCCGGGCTCCACTTAGCACCTACCCAGAAACACCTGGCCGTGTAACCTTGAGCAAGTTACTTAACCCCAATTGCTTAAAAAAAAAAAGATTGAAAGTCCAGAGGTGGAAGGAATCTCAGTGACCATCTAGTGATGCTCATTCACTATACAGAAGAGGGAGCTGAGGGCCAGCTTGTTCATGTTACTTGTGTGAACATTGTATAGGACACTCTGCTAAGAGACAGTCACCCCAGACTCATAAGGATTCCCTTCTACAGGAATCTATGGTGGGGACAAGGCAAAGGGCAGGCACTGATCCCCATTGACAATCAGGGTCCAAACTCTCAGCAGCTGGATGGGGTTGAGGACAAGAGAGGAGCCACTTACTTATGAGAGAGAAGAGCCTTATAGGGAATTATCTCTTCATTTGTCAATAAAAGGAGAGCCATTACTCTAAGCTCCCTTCCCCCTCTCATATCTAATATCCCTATGCTCTCTACCATAGGACAGTGGCATAGATAGGCCCATTGGATATAATGGATATAATGCCTTAAGGTTTACAAAGCACTTTCCTTTCAGTAGAATGTAAGCCCCATGAGAGCAGGGGCTGTTTTACTTTTGTCTTTCCAACTCCAGCATCTAGCTTGGAGTCTAGCAGGGGTGTGACAAATGCTTGCTTAATTGAGCCAAATCAAATAATCAACTGTCAATTATAAGAACAGCTCTTAAAATAGAAGGAATTGGACTTTGTGAACAGTTGTCTCAAATGGCATAAATCACTTCAGGAAGGATGCTCATTCTCCAGAACAGATATGTGATTCTTTTTTTTTTTTTTAAGCAGTTAGGGTTAAGTAACTTGCTCAAGGTTACACAGCGAGTTATTTTGTGTGGGTGCCAAGTATCTGAGGCCAGAACTGATCCCAGGTCTCCTGATGCCGGGGCCAGCGCTCTTACTTGCTACGCCACCTGGCTGCCCCTCTGATATGTGATTCTTTAAATGCATTGGACAAAATTCTAATTTATAGCAGGGGTGTGGCTGCTGTGCATGCTACAGCTTCTTGGAGCCATAGGTGAGAGGTGGGTGAGAGGGGGATCTCAAAGGGGGATGAGCAGGCCTGAAAAGGGTTCAGCAAGCCCTCACACCAAAGGTGCCAGTCCTGAATACCCCCTACACCCCTGCTGTAAATTAGAATTTTGTCCAATGCTTCTTCCCTCCCTGTTTCCCCCTACCCTGGGTTATGTTTCCTAGTATGTCAAATAAGATTCAAATCCAGGTTTTCCTGACTGAGTCCTGTGCTCAATTTATTACACACCACCCCACCTCTTAAATCTCCAAAGACAGTTAATATCTATGTTTTCACAGATATGGATAAAAGGGATTTCTAGCTCTCATATAAGCACTTAAGGTAACAAATACATTTATATCCTAGGAAACTGTATCAACAGTTGAGGCCTTCGTCCTCTGAGCCAATTAAATCTCAAGGACAATTTCCATGCCTTTTCAGGGAGAAATTAGCCTAGCCTATGGGAGGGAGGTATTATTCCTACCACACTCCACAACCCCCACTCTTGGTGCTGTCCAGGAAGCCCGTGGCAGCCTCTTAACCAATCTGTCTCATTTTCCTCATCTGTAAAAGAAGGGGTTAATATAACAGTGGTTGTATTAGCAAGCTCTCTCCAGAAGAAAACCTACAAGAAAAAGACAAAAAGCAGCCTCATTGGTCTTTTGTTCTGTAAAATTTGAATTCAATCAAAATGCTGCATTTAAGGATCTAGAAGGCCACATGTGGCCTCAAGGTCCTAAGGTTCCCACCCCTGTACTAGACCAAGGAGGGGCAGGAGGAAATGGGGGACTGCCCTGGTTGAGCTGGAAAGTAAAAGGTCAGGAAATGCAGGTTAGAAGCACAGTGGGGGGCCCAAATCCCAAGGTAGATAGTTTGCATGGAAAACCAAGACAGATTTTTGAATATAATGCTGACATTTTCAGAAGGGTTCATGAAAAATATTAGTTGAGTAAGTGTGAAGGTTAGATTGGAGACTCAGTGGAACACAAGAAAGCAAGACAGTTAAAAGGCTATTAGATCACATTCGTTGGAAATTTATTATTATGTTGCAAGATAGATCTGGGTGTAGAATGGTGTATTACTGTCAGATATGGTCACTTCATCAGTCGGGTTTTATTCACATTTTTCTGTGTTTAAAAGGGGCACAAATTTTTCTTTTGTTACAATTTTTCTTTGGTCACTGAGGAGGACGGTAAATTGGGAAGTGGCTCTGAGTTTATACTAAGTATAAATAAATGTTACTAGTTGGGTGGGAGGAAGTTATTTTTAATAGTCTAGGTTAAGAGAAGGTGTAGAACTAGAGTGGTAGTTTATTAATGGTGGAAAGGAGGGGATGAATGCTCCCGTCCATCCTCCATTCAGCTACTAACATGATTTTCCCAAAGCACAGGTCTGATTATATTACCTCCCCCACTCCGTAAACTCTAGTCTCCCTATTACCACCAGGATCAAAATGCTGTGTTTGGCATTCAAAGCCCTTCATCACCTACCTACCTCCTGCCTTTCCTTACTCTCCAATACCAGTCTTTGATACAGTGACACTGGCCTGGTTATTCTAAGACAAGATAGTCCATATCTCAGGGGCAGCTAGGTGGTGCAATGAATAGGGTACCGGCCCTGGAGTCAAGAGGACCTGAGTTCAAATCCAGCCTCTGACACTTAACACTTACTAGCTGTGTAACTTTGAGCAAGTCACTTAACCCCAAATTCCCCTGCCTTCCCCTCTCCAAAAAAACAAGAAAAAGATACTCCATTTCAGTTCTAAGCATTTTCTCTGGCTGTGTCCACAACTGGAATGCTCTCCCTCAACTCTGACTACTGATCTGGCTTCCTTTTAAGTCCCATCTAGAATCCCATCTTTTCCAAGAAGCCTTCCCCAACCCCTCTCAATTCTAGTGTCTTCCCTCGGTTATTTCTTATTTATAGCTTTCTCTGTATATATTTGTTTGCATGTTGTCTCCTTCGTTAGATCATAAGCTCCTTGAGGGCAGGGACTGTCTTTTGCCTCTTTTTGTATCCCTAGTACTTAGTAAGTCTGAAAAGGTCAAGTATAGCCAGGGTTTGAATTTTATCCTAGAGGTAAGAGCAAGCTACCAGAGCTTACTGGGGAGGGGTGTGAAATGTCACAGGTGTATGAGTAGGGCTATTTTGGAGGAGAGGAAAATGAAGGTGACTAAATTTGGAGCCAAGTCCACACATGTACCTGCACTATGGGAAGGAAAGGGCAGCCTAGCACAGTCAAGGAGGACCCTAGGTACCCTTTGCACATCTGCTGTTTCAGGTTTGGGACCTGTGGCTCTAGCCCCAGTTCTTGCCCTGAGAAGATTCAGCTAGTTCCCAAAAGGCTAAGCCATGCTACCTAGTTGAGGAGTATGGCTTTGCATTCATAGATGCACTCAACAAAAGCACCATGCTTGATAGAAAAGGAATAAAGGGCTGTGTCACAGCTGCCCTGGCTGCTAAACAGGGCCTGCACATGTGACAAGAAGGCACTGCCAGAGTAAAGAGACCAGAGCCAAACGACCAACATACATGCCAACTATAATAATGTCACTGGAGACAACTTTAAACAACAAAACCCAGGTCAAATGCAAAGGACAATGATGGTTGCAAGTTGTTAAAAGCTGAAGCACACATCCTTCCTTCCTTCCTATTAACAAACAGTTAACCATGAATGTGAAACGTGGCCCAGCAGTTTCCATCATTTTTCCCCCTTTTTGTCCTGGCACAACAAAGACTTCCCATAAAGCTCCCTTGTAAAGTGTGTTCCCAGAAAAGGAGTCTAATTGAAAATGAAGAGAGACGTCTTCTTAGAGTGTGGTAACAACATTAACCATCCATCGTATGTGGTCTCTTTGTGGCCTCTTCGTGTCCCTCCTCAATAATCCGGTGTCCAATAAACTACCTAGGAAAGAACTCCCCATGTGGTAAGAACTACTGGGAAAAATGGCAAACAGTCTGGCAGAAATCAGGCTTCGACCAACATTTTACACTATCTTCCACAGATTCAAAATGTATATGACCTGAATATTAAGGATCATACCATAAAAAATTTGGAAGAGAAGCTGATCCCATTACCTTTAACAGCTCCTGCTAGGGGAGGAATTCTTAGCCAAAAAAGGGACAGAGACAATTACAAAAGAAAAAAATAGATAATTTATTACATGAAACGGAAAAGGTTCTGCACAAATAAAACTTTTAATCACCATAATTTCCTTCAGGATCCCTCTGCAATCCCCTCCCATAGCAGTGTTTTTTAAATACAAAAAAAAAAAAGGAAAAACCAGCGTAAGTGATATATCAAAAAAGATAAAAAACATCTATTATGTACAACACTTGTAGAACTCTTACCTCCGCAAAGGGGTAGGGGTGTCTTCTCACTTCTATTCTTTAAAACCATGTTTGTTCTTTGGATTTTGCGACATTCAATTTTGATTTTGTTTCATTTGCCTTGTTGTAGTTGTACTGACTTGTTTTTTTTCTGGTTCTGCTCACTTCATTCACTCTGTATCGGTTCACGTAGATCTTACCATGACTCTATATTCAACACATATCATTGCTTACACAGTACGGTAATATTGTAATTCTGTTACATTCATATGCCACAATTTGTTTAGCCATTCCCTAATCCATGGGCATTTACTTGTTTCCAGTTCTTTGTTATGGCAAAAAGCTGCACAAATAAAATTAATGCATCTAGGGTCAAAAAGGAAGTGGTCAAATGGAAAAAAAAATTGTGTTAACTTTGATTAGGATTTGATTTCCAAGACATATGAACAACAGAAATATATCATATCAGAAGTCATTCCCAATAAATAAGTGGTCAAAGGATGTGAGCAGTTATAAAAGAATTACAAACCCATATGAAAGAATACACCAAATCACTAATAAGGAAACAAATCAATAAACAAATGAAAAAAAACCTTCAAGTCTCACCTCACACACCCAGCCAATTGGCAAAGATAATATAAGATGGGGATAGTCAATATTAGAGTGGTTGTGGAATGACAAGCATACCGATGCATTATTGGTGGAACTATAAATTAGGACAACCTGTTCTGGAAAGCAAGAATTTTGCAAATTAAGTCATTACAATGCCCATATCCTTTGACCCGGAGATTTCCTATGAAGCCCGTAGGTCACTGATAAAAAGGTCCCATGATCACTAAATTATTTATAGTAGTACTTCTTGTGGTAATAAAGAACTGGAAATAAAGTAGATACCCATCAACCATAGACTGGTTAAACACATTGTGGCACATGAATAAAATATTACTGTGCTATAAGAAATGACAAGCATTGTGATGAAAACAGAGAAGCATAGATGTGACCTGATGAAGAGTGAAGTAGAACCAGGAAAATAGTATGATCACATGATCACAACAATGAAAATGGAAGCAATCACAAAAACTGGAAACAAATGCAGCAGAACTTTTATGAAGAAAAAACTTGGTCACAAAGAAGTGATATAAAGACCCCTCCTCCCTTCCTTTGTAGAGGTGGAAGGAGTCCAGATATAAAACATTACACAGAACATGAGGGTTTAAAAAAAAAATTGAATTTGATAAATTTTTTCTTCTTTTACAAAGAATTATTTGCTATAAAGGATGGCTCTTAAAGGGGTGGGGAGCATAGGGAAAAAATCTAAATAAAATAAAGACACTATCAAAAATCTACTTTAAAAATCATGAATAGCATTACGAACAATTTTGTACATGTATTTTACCACTGTTGTACTTCCTTGTGATATAGTCCCTGTGGAACTCTTGCTCAAAAGGCACTGACAATTTTATAACTTTTTTCCAGAATGGCTGAACAAATACATCAGCAATGTGTTAACTGTGCCTACCTCCCAGAGTCCCTCCATCAAGTTGTTTTATTGAACATTTCTCTTAGGTTTTTCCGAGTACTTTCTAGCCGATTTTTGATGCTTACATATCTTTTGGCCCTTTTGTCTTTTGGGGCATGCTATTAAAGAGATTCACATACATTCTCTGTATAGATGGTGGAAATCATGTTTATCAGATATTTAATGCTAAGATTTTCCTCCAATTCACATCTTTCTAGATGCACTGATTTTTGTGCAAAAGTTTAAATATCAGGGTGGCTAGGTGGTGCAGTGAGTAGAGTGCTGGCCTCAGAGTCAGGAGGATCTGAGTTCAGATCTGGCCTCAGACACTTAAAACACACACACACACACACACACACACACACACACACACACCTAGCCATGTAACTTTGGGCAAGTTACTTAACCCCAATTGCCCTCCAAAAAGCTATATATATAAAACAAAAACCAAACCAAAACTTGAAAAAGTTTAAATATCTCATACAAATGAGATCACTCCTTTTGTGCTTTATGATCTTACAGCTCATGTCTTGTCATGAATTTTTCTGTAACCTAAAATTGTGAAAGATAACTTTGCTTTCTAGTTTTACTTATGTGTAGTTAAAAAAAAAATTAGATCACTTATCCACTTAGGATTCATTGTGGCATTCTGATTTTGATCTAAAACCATTTCCCACTAGACTCCATGGTTCATTTTCCAAGATGGTGTTGGTGAATAGAGGGCCTTTCCCTTCAGGTTGTGATCTTGTGGTGGGAGCTGGGTGGAACCATAGATATAGCACCTAGGCCTGGAATCAGAAAGAACTGAGTTCAAATTTGACCTCAGACACTTACTATCTGTATGACCATGGACAAATCACCTAAGCTCTGCTTGCCTGAGTTTTATCACCTGTAAAATGGGAATAAAAGCAGCACCAACTCCCAGGGTGGTTGTAAGGACCAAATAAGGCATCTGCAAGTGCCTGGCACATACTACACTTGAGTTCACTGACCTAGTGATTCTGTTAAGAGCTTTACAACTCTGACTTCTTCTATGACCTGCTCGTCTACTCTGCTGACATATCCTTCTCTATTTTGCCCAGTACCCGGCTGTTCTGGAAAATACAACTTTACAGTAGAGTATCAGATGTGCTAAGGCCAAGCCCCTCTCCTTCCTATTCTTTTGGTATTCTTGACCTTTTAATCTTCCAAATGAATTTTAAAATTATTTCATCTAACTCAATAAATAATCCCCCTGTGAAGACCGGAACAGTCTATACCATTCTGACTCTCCCTCTCTCTCCAGTTATCCACACTGGGGGTGGGGGCGGGGAAGGGGGTAAGAATTGCTCTGCAGTTGTATTTAAAACCTGTCTTTGTCTAGGTGGCTTAAATCCCAGATGTTACATGCACCTCATCTTAAATGGAACTCCTCTTCCTTCCTCTTGAAATCCCTCTTTTGGATGGCTTTGTTTAACTGTCCTTCAAGAATGAAAGCACTGTTTGTTGGGCTGTAACTGCTGGATCAAAATAAATGCTAACAAAAAAGTTTGTGATTAAAAAAATAAAGCAATTCTTATTATTCAGCAAGTCCAAGTTTAATGCACATCAGTGCAGGGTAGTACAGTCTTCTGGTCAGTGAGTGACCAGCAAAGCAGACGTCCACACATACACGCACACTGCCCCAACACTGAGGCCTTTGAACAGCTGCAGTCTCATCAGGAAAACACGGTGTCCCCAAGAATTCAGGCAACTCTGACCACTGGAACCCACCCAATGGATTCCCTGGCATCATCATCTGTAGTCGAAGGCCCCTGGCCCTTTAAACAATATTGAGTCATCTTGGATAAATTTGATTCAGAGAACACTCAGACCACTCTCCTGGATACCAACAGTGAGGATTCCTACCGGGTCCCAGGCCTTCCTCAGGCCTTGGCAGTCTCTGGAACCCATTTCTAGTCCTGGTTCTAGGGCACTTTCAAAGTCACGGGCACTCCACAGCGGGCAGAGGCTGAAAACAAGGCATGGGACAGCGACCCCTAAGGATTCTGGGCCTTCAGGCTCTATGTTTCTTCCTTCGGTTCTTGTGCCCAGCCTGGGCCCCACGCTGGGCAGCTTTCACCAGGCCCTTAAACTGTCCGTGCATCTTTGCCTTTTTCCTGCAAAGCCAAGGACATATCAACAAGTTCCTTACTCACTGATGAAATAGCCTGTTTGTTCCCCGTCTTCTCCCTCCAATCATCAAGGTCTTCAGAGGCAAGAGCTGGACTCCACTCAAGGCCTCCAGCCATGTTCCACTCCCACCCTGTACACCCACCCATCCAGTCTGGCTGCTAGGCCATACCTGTGATTGAGCTTGGCTTTGTTCAGGGGGATGTAGGCATAGGGCTCAAGGCGACCTTTCTTTTTTATATCACCTCTTCCTTTCTGCTCAAAGAAAAATAGATTTTGGAGGTCAAAGTCAGCCTGGAGTCCCCTTTCCAGCCTTGCCCAGACCTCCTGCCCTGCTCCAGGACTCAGAAGGCACAGGCACTGCCTTCCCCTTCTGCCCAGAAGGACCCCACGGCTTCCCACTCTCATCTTGACCAATAGGTCTTCTCCCTTCTATGTGACAGGACTCAAAACCCTTCTGCCTCCTGGCCTCCCTTCATCAGGAACCCAGATCTGAAACAAAACTGGGTACCCCCTTCTCCACCCTTGCACTTCGGCAGTAACCTACTTCCAAGCAAGGTGATGGGGCCAATGGTTCATGAAGATGAAAATCATCTCCAGGAAAGGAGTTATGGTCCTTCCTTCTCCTTCTCTAATGTCACTTACCCTGAACCTGGCACCAGTGGACTTTCCCGGGCCATTATGCATTAGCAGCTCTTACCTTGGCTTTGTAATCAGCCCCAGGCTTCTTGGCTAGTGGACGGTGGATTCCAGAACCTCCGGCTAGAAAGAAAACAAGAGTCTCTCTAGAGTACAAGTCAGAACAGCCACCTCTCCCTAGAAACTGGATTCAGAAGGAGCCTGCTGAGGGCTCAGCACAAGTAGCAGCAGCCACTCTACTCCTAAGAACCAAGGATAAACAATGAGCCTCATCCAAGGAGCTGCCAGGTGGACCAGACTTTGCTCACTTGGAACCACCATATTCACACCCTGACTCTCCTGAACACCAATAAAAACCCAAACCCCAAAGGTCTGCCCATGATCATCATGAAACAGATTCTCTGCCCTCTCAAAATTCTAATTGGCTCCAGCACCTCACATCTGTCTGAAGCCTTGGGGTCCAAAGCACAGGATCATCTTCTCTGGTCCTCCTAACTAAGCTGCAGGGCAGGCACAGCTGGTGATTTAGAGAGAAGCAACCATGAGAGGATGAGGCTGGGCCTGGAGACAGGAGGACCCCACATCAAATCTGTCCTGGATGCTTACCGGCTGTGTGACCCTGGGTAAATCACTTCACCTGTCTGCCCCAGCTTCCTCATCTGCAAAATAATCATAGCACCTGCCCCCCAGATTGCTGCAAGGAACAAAGGAGGCTAATATCTGTAAAGTGCAGAGAACGGTGCCTGGAACATAATAGGTGCTTAATAAATGCCTGTTCCCTCTGGTCAGAGGGCCTGGGTTGAGGCCCCACTCTGACTCTTACTGCCCCATTCCCCATTTAGGGGCTCAGTTCCTCCCAAAGATTTACCCAAGGTCCTACCATGGGATGAGTCACCTTGCACCACAGCCCAATCCACAGAGGCCTTCTGTTGCCTGAAGGAAGCTGCATGGGCCCCAGAATCACCTGATTCCCAAGACCCTAGAGGCCAGCAGGCCAACCTGCTCACTTTACAAATGAAGAAACCCAAAGCCCTGAGAGGAAGGGTGACTCCTGCATAGTCAGGGGCAACATGGGGTCTGAGCATGGCTTTCCTGACTTGCTAATGTTTTTTGAGTTTTTTTTTGCTTTTTGAAGGGCAACTGGGGTTAAGTGACTTGCCCAAGGTCACATGGCTAGTTTTTATGTTAAGTGTCTGAGGCCGAATTTGAACCCAGGTCCTCCTGACTCCAGGGCCAGTGCTCTATTCACTGTACCACCTAGCCGCCCCTTGCTAATGATTTTCTAATGGCTATTTTCAAGCCCTGTTTTACTATAGCACAAAGTTGTTAGGAAATAATAAAGCATCCATGAAATTCTAGCTTAAGGTGATGAGGAAGCAAATTTGAACAATTATGAGCAATAGTGCTCTAAACATTTCAGCAACAGCACCCAAGGAACGGGAGTCAAGCGGGAGCAGGCTGCGAGCTCCTCGTGGTGACCCGGCACACAGGGCCTCTGCCTTTAGAGGGGGCAGAATGGGAAGGGGATGCCCGGCAGCTGTTACTCCTAGGAGCCTGTGTCATTCACAGGGGGTCCTAAGGGTGGTCTGAGAAAGCCACGGTCAGCCACAGTGGGAAGGAGGGGGCTCCCTGGGTCACTTCATATCCTGCAGCACTTTCTCTATTACCAATATCTTTGCCTCACTTTTCTCACTAGCCCAACAGAGGTCGGGGGACCTGTTATCTTGCCCTTGGACAGAACAGAGCCAGTTTTCTCACCTCTGTACTGGGCTGGGAGTTCTGGTT
The DNA here is from genome assembly GCF_028583685.1 of Petaurus breviceps papuanus. Lineage (NCBI taxonomy): Eukaryota > Metazoa > Chordata > Mammalia > Diprotodontia > Petauridae > Petaurus > Petaurus breviceps. The sequence goes on from NW_027187330.1 coordinate 2,185,821, forward strand.
CTTCCTCATCATGGTCCTGCCGAAGCTTGAGTTTTTGGGCTTTTTTCTGTGAACAGAACGAAGTAGAACAGATGCCCACCACAAGGGTTTCTCTTGTCAGTCAACAAGCATTTCCTCTACATTCTGATGTGCCAAGCCCTGGGCCAAGCACAGGAGACACAAAGAAAGGAAAACCACAATCCCGCCTTCAAGGAACCCACAGCCCTGTGAGGGGACACACTATATAAACAGCCACATAACATACAAGACCTACACAAAGAAAAGAGCTGTGTTCTCTGTCTCCCATTCCTAAAGGCACAGAGGGCCAACTTCTACCCCCACACACCAGGGCCATCACCTCACCCATCCCTCCTCCCACCAAGCTGTCCAATCCCGATACTAGAAGTGGAAGCAGCAGGGGCTTCAGTGGAATGTGCATTGGACTGGGAGTCAGGGGGCCTGGGGTCTGAATCCTGGCACAACCCCACCCTGCTGGCGTAGTGGCCCTTGCAAAACTGACAGTCATAAAACGTTAAGTGCGCCTGCCACTCCCAACGTTTGGGGCTGAAAAAGCTTCCGGACAGTGCTGGCTGATTCCTGCCACAGTCAAGTTTCAGACCAGAACTGTGACCTAGCTTAGGCAGGAAATCCAAGGTGCCCCCATGGCAATTGAAGTGACACTCACGCTCAGGATGTGCACATCTTGCCTAGGGTCAGTCAGCTCCTCCTCTGCACCTGGGGCTAAAGAACAAGCAGCACCTCAGTGCCTGGGGCTGCATGCCCCCCTCTCTCCTTCCTTCCCTCTCTTCTCCCTCCTACTCCAAAGCGAGGAGAAGGAAGAGAGGGAGAGGGAGCAGAGGCTGCTCCTCTGGGAACAGGCACTCAGCAGCCACCTTCGGGTGCTCTGATCAGTCTTCCACACACCTTTCGCACTGTCTTCCCCCTCCTGCTCTTCCTCCTCCACGATGATCAGACGCCCATCTGCGCTGAGTTTGAAGTTGTGGTCCTTTCTCTTGGGGTTCACACCAGGTTGTGTGGCTAAGAGAGTGTGCGCAGAAGGGAGGCATGAGGAGAACAATTACTAGCCCACTCACACCTCCGCCTGCTCCCCAGGAGCTCCGCCTCTCCAGAGGAGGTCTGCCAGGTTAGCTATCAGGGAGGAGAGCCCTGGCCCCCCTGGCAGCGTCTGCCCAGGCCCTGGGAAGTGACAGTGCCACCCTTGGACCCCTGGCAGGCAGGCCCTCCCCTCCTTACCTAGGACTCTCTGGGACACGTTGGGATCCAAGAAATTGAGGGGCTCATCCCCACCTCCCTCTTTCAGCCAGGCCCTGCTCCTCTGCCTTGCCAACTTGTGATCCTTGCCCTTGGCTGACTTCTCATCCTCCTCATCCTCCGAGTCGGCCAAAATCTCTTCGATGCTAGACAGAGAGGGAAGGAAGAATGTACCTGCCTAGAGGTGGTGATGCTGTCCTAGGCAGGAGGGCTGGGTGCGGGCTTACCTGTCTCCTCTGACCTGAGGAGAGTCATCTTCCTCTTCCACAGATGCCTGCTGCAAGGCTCGCTGCTTCTTGGACCGGGCCTCCGCTTTCCGGATGTTCACCAAGACTTTGTGGTAGTCCTCAGGCAGCAAGCCCTTCACCAGCTCAAATCTAAGGATGCAAAGGAAAGCAGGCCAGTCAGCATCCGCACCCAGAGCCTGCGAGGTGAGAGCCCTCACACAGCAAGCCCAGGAGCCCCTCTCTGCTCCCTTCTCCCACCCAACCCCTCCATCCTCACTGACCCAAACTTGCGGATAAATTTAGTGAACAGGTTCCTGAGCTTCATTCGGAAATGGCGGCGCATGTCGTCGGTCAGGCTCCCGATAGCCTCCATCTGTTGGGGGAATGAGAGGTTACATCCAGGGCAGGCAGCTCTGAGCCCCCCATGTTCCCTCACCCAGCGGCCCTGCTCAATGTGCCGTCAAAGGCCCCTCATTAACAGGCACTGCTGAGGGACAGCCTGCTGCCTCGCTGGGCACCTCCAAGTTCTCCATCCATTCTCTCTAGCTGAACACAAGGCCCACCTCCTCCATGAAGCCTGCCCTGACCACTCTAGCCCATGGCCATCTTGCCCTCCTTGGAGTGCCCACTGTGGTGTGTACCCTGTATCACACCGCGCTTGACTCTGCCATACAGATCACCCTCCTTCTAGGGGCAGGGACCGTCTTGTGCTTCTGCAGCCCTTGCGGATGGTGCCTTGCACAATGCTGGGCACACAGCACTCATCCAGTAAGGACCTGGTGAACTGACTTGACTTGGCAAGGGTCCAGAAGAAAGACAAGTAGGAAAATGAAAGACTGTACAGAAAGGGCACTGAGCCAGGTGTCAGGAGAGCTAGCTTCTCATCTGTGGGCCTGCATGGCCATCTCTAAGAAGAGAGGATCACCTGTTCTGAGCCCAACATTCTCCATCCTATGACCAAGGGGACATGAGGTGCCCGAGGAAGGCAAGGCTGTCCAGGGACCAGAGGACAATTCTTCAGAAGCCTCTCCAGCACCAGCAGGTGGCACCCAGAGCAACTTCCTGGTGCCAGGGAGAACAGGAGACGGGCCCAAGCAGTGCCTTGGGAGTTTACAGGGAGGTCAGGACTCCGTGATGCCCAGGCTGGCACTTACCATAAGCTGCAGGTGCCTGGCCAAGTGTGTCATGTCCATAACCAGCAGCACCACCTTGATGAAGCCCAGGGCAGACTTGACCACATCTCGGGTACGAGAAGCCAGAAGCAGGCAGACGTTTTTCAGTAACTGCTCTATGGTGTCTGTTCCCATCAGACCTGCAACAAAGGCCCCTATCATGTCAGTGATCCCTCCCCTTCCCCAGGGCCTCTAACCTCCACCCAACCCACCACCTCCTCTGCCCCGGGGAGAATGGAGAGAGGAAAATTTGAACTATGTGGGAGACACAACTGCCAGGAACCCAGCTCATTGTGCCTGAGGCGAAGGGAAGAGAACTCCCCTTTCCTTGCTTCTCCCTGCTCTCTCCCTCAGCAGCAGTCTGTACAAAGAACAGCCCTTACCTTTGAACTCAAAGAGAAGGTGGGTGAGGGCCAGGACACTGCAGCTGACCATGGTGACGGAGCCCGCGAGGCCAGGATAGACCAGGAGCAAGTACCTCTGCAAAGCAGCTGCAACGACAGAACCCAGGGGCAACCCCCCACGTGAAGGAATTCTGGACAAGAAAGTGGCCTTGGGACAGGGAGGAACCATAGTGAAGAGGAAGCCTCCTCTCCTTTGTCTTCCATGAGAGCCAAGAGCTCAGGTGAATTTCCAAAACATCCCAGGAAAAACAAAGATGCTTAAGACCCACTCCTAGGGGCAGCTGGGTGGTACAGTGAATAGGGCACCCGCCCTGGAGTCAGGAGGACCTGAGTTCAAATTAGGCCTCAGACACTTGTTAACACTTACTAGCCATGTGACCCTGGCCAAGTCACTTAACCCCAACTGCCCTACCTTCCCCCCTCCAAAAAGCAAAAACAAACAAATAAAAAACCCCAACAAGACCCGCTCCTAGCTAGGCCAATGAGCCCAGAACCTATATAGGCTAAAGAGGGCCTTGCTCACCTTCTTGGTTAGAATCAAATCGAAGGAAAGCACGTCCCATCTCCACCAGCAGCACAAAGGCATTCTTCCGAGCCCCCACTGACACCTCCTTGGTGCACAGAATCACCTGCAGCAGACCCCTCCAGGTCAGCCCACAGCCACCACAGGTCGTTGGGCTTCCCTACTGGAATGGCTAGGCAACTGGGCCCTGTGGGAGCCCATCAGAGTGGGCCTGGCCTCGCTGGCCCATGCTCCAGGGTCACCCCTCCCCACAATCCTTCACTGCCCTACCTCAGGAACCAGGGCAGTGATAAACTCCTCATGTTCTGCTGTCAGCTTCTTTATGATATGAATCAAGCACTTCAAACGGGGCTAGAGGAGGGAAAGGCAATTGAAGAGGGCGTTCCTCTATAATGGCTGGGAGTCTCACCAGAAACCACCCCCAAGCTGGTTTCCTTGTACAGAGTGGCCCTCTGCCCTACCCCTAATGGAGCCCCGTCCCTTCCCATCTCTGCCAAGGCCCCCAGACTTCTCACCCTCTTGGCTGGGGAGGCAGTGCTTCTAAGGGAATCCAGCAGAGTTTTCTTCAGGTCTCCGAGGTGGTTCTGAACAAAGTGCTCTCCAGGACCCTCCGGGCTGGCACACACTTCCTCCAGCACCCTGTAGGCCTTTTTCTGCATGGTGTGCTCCTTACTCTAAGGAGAATGGATGAGCAGGTCAGGAATGGGGAATATTTACTAGTTTATTCAGATATTCCCCAGTTGCTTAACTATGTTTATACTATGTTAATACGAATAATGGAACATCACTGGGTCATAAAGAGTGTCAAACACAATAAATTCAAAGGAAACAGCGGAAGACCAGTATGGAGTAATGCCAAATAAAGGAAGCAAAACCAAAAAAAGAGAGAGAGAGAAATGACTACAATATTAGGGAGGAAAAAAGTTAACACAAGAAAATGTAGGTCCAATTCAACGGAGAACACTGGTGCCAGACCACTAAAGTCCTTCCTTTCTGTTTATAACCAGTAACTGTTAAGTGACATGGTACTATCAGTTACAATCATAGTACTTGGCAGTTTATCATTACTGTTCTCAAGAAATGTACTTTTTAAGGGAATTTAGGTGTTCCAATGTCTATTGTGTCCAACTCTAGTAATTAAAAGTTAATGAAAAGGTCAGTCTTCATGTTGCCTCCACAATACAATCTAATTTTGGTGCTCCCTTCCTTCCCGTGGGAGCCCCTTATCTCTCAAGACTCAAGCATGGTCTGGGGGGGAGAAGGAGGCTCCTGTGCCTCCCCCTTCCCCCAGCATGGTCCAGGAGCTCCTGTGCCTCCCCCAAGCATGGTCCGGGGGCCCCTGTGCCTCAAGCCCTCCTGGCCCTGCCATCTTCCATAAAGAAGGACCCCGCAGAAGCTCACCTCCAGATAGGGACAAATAGTACGGTACAGCCTGCCGATAGAGGCTTCATCAGCATGGGGTGCCATGGCCACAATCAGGTCCAGGATAGAGTGTCTGTTCAGGAAGGGAAAAATACAATCAATGTGTAGGGTTGAAACTGGGGCTAGCTGGTGTGGTGGCAGAGGGAAGGAAGGAACATGATCTGTGACTGTGCTGTGCTGACATGTGGCACTGTTGATATACCATGGCTCCCCACCCAAGAGACCCTGCTTCACGACCCCTGAAATGGCTCCACAGAAATGAGCCGCCTCTGGCTTCCATCTCTCCTGAAGGCCCTGAGGAGGGAGGTACGTACCCATCACCCCAGACCAGGAAAGAGGATGTCTTCTAGTCCATTTACCTGGTGAAGTCTGAGCTGGCAGGATCAAGAACTTTCTCACTGGCTTTCTCCAGGAACCCATTCACCAGCTGCGGATCCATGGAGAAATGAAATACGGAGGAGCAAGGTCCCCACAGCCCATCTCGCAGTCCCCAGCCTAGCCTTGAGCACTGATATGATCTACCTGCAACCTACACGCCAGGGCTTTGGGAGCAGAAAACTGCTCAGAGCCTAGTCCAGCAATGCCACGAGTCTTCTCTGCCCTGGCAGGGCCCCAAAGGGGTGAATAACTCCTGACTTCTGAATTGCCTTCACTCCAATCTGCAAGTCCCCCACCTTCATGAATTTCCCCCTTCTCTTTCCTCTAGCCTGCCCACCCAGGCCTCCAAGGTCCTTCAGCCCAAGCCCACCTCTGGCTCTGTAACAGTGAGGTAAGTTTTAATGGTGTCCAGTATAGCTCGCCGGGGAGCGGCACTTTCTCCATCCGCCAGAGGCTGCCCGTACACATTAAACAGTATAGGCAGAAAGTTCTTCGCAAAGCGTCTCACTTCAGCCCGGTCCACTTCTGCTCCAGAGAACACCACCAAGCATAAAGAGGGAAGAGAAAGAGCTTCATCAACCTCAGAGACCTGTTGGATTAGAGCCCTGAGGTCCCTCCCAAATAACCACAGGTCCTCTCTTCACTGCAAACAGAGCAGATACCCAGGGTGGGCTGGAATGCTAGGAGTCCCTAATACTCCTGAAGAGCAGGGATCGTACGCTGAACTTCCTGGCATTTCACTGATGATTCAAAATGCCAAGTGACTAAATGAAAACACACACATGGACACCCAGCTGTGCTCAGCCTGACAGCCAGTACCTTCACCTCTTCCCTTAAAGAAGAACAAGCACCTATTCTTTGGGGGAGAAGGGAGCTCCCTGGAAAGGTCGGCCAAGTCACTGGCTTTGGAGAGGCGGAAACCATACCTGCCTCACAACCCTTGGTGATGAGTGTGCGCAGTGCCTGGCACACTGTGAGCCGTAGGTCTGGACGCTCACTGATGGCTGTGCCCAGAGTCCTCGCGATCCCTTTGAAGGAGGCAGCCACATCAGTGGGCTTGGTACAGAATCCAGGCAGCAGGGTCCATATCTGGGGAGGGCAGGAAGGGGAATGACATTACCCTTGGGAGTGGCTCCTCTCACTTCCCAGGCCCACAGCCCCAGCTGGGGGAAGGAGCGGGGCCATCTGCACCTCACCTGCCACTGAAGAGTGTCATAGATTTTGGACTCCATGGTCCTCCCCTCCTGGGACAGTTCTGTAGCTAGAGCAGGAGAAACGAGACTGCGTGAGCATGGGCAGACCTTCCAAACCCATCAGATACCCAGATCTGTCCCTCAGAGGCCCATTACCTCTATTCTTCAGTGTAGCTGCCAGAGGCAAGAAGTAGCTTGTGAAGAACCCCAGCCGTGTGTTACGGACGTGATCACGAATGACAGGCAGCAGCCAGCTCCGAGGAAAATCCAGACTCTCTCTGGAGAGAGACACCATCCCCCCAATTATGTGAAACAGAGGCTCGAAGGCAGCTGGCAGAAAATGGAACAGGCACCCGCCCTCCATGTGAGGCCACGTGGCCAGTGTCAGCATTAGTTAACGCCTCTCTGAACTGAGTGAGGGCAGAGGGAAAGGACCATGGGACACTTATAGGCAGAGGCAAGCATCTCCACTGGCTGGGAGGCCTGCTTTGTCACCCTCCCTCACCTCCAGGGCCACACTCACTCAAAGCCATCGATCTCCAAAGGCACAGCTTGAAGCACAGCCTCGGGGCCCATGCTGGTCACTGCAGCCCCCACAGCCTGGTCCAGAGCCAGCTTGTGAGGGAAGTGTGGGGACAGGCGCAAGTCACACAGGGACTGAAGGCACTTGAGAAAGAGGTGAAATACAGGGAAGAGACCCATCACAAACACCACCAAGAGAGGCCTGCCCCAGCAGCCGAGAAAAGGGCCACTGCCAGGCCTGCTCTTGCCCTTGGCCAGACACTGACCGCCTACACAAGTCTACCAGGGATTCTGCTGCCCATCAGCTTTCAACTGGTGTTCTACAGGAAGGGTACCCCCTGGTAACTGGAACGGCCTAGTGCAGGGGTCGGGAACCTGTGGCCTCCTATGTCCTTGGGTGCAGCCTTTTCACAGAATCCAAATTTTATAGAACAGATTCTTTTATTAAGGGGATTTGTTCTGTGAAGTTCAGATTCAGTCAAAGGGCTGCACTTGAGGACCTAAAGGGCCACATGTGGCCTGGAGGCCCTGGCCTAGAACAATACTACACACCTAAAAAAACCACCCCATGATTCCCCAGAGAAGCTGCCCCCTGTAAGCATGGGTCAAGTTCCTACAACTCTTACAGGGTTTTTCTGCAGATTCCCTAAACTCTGAGCTGTATCAGGTAGCCTGGTGGCAGTGAAGGTCCCCAGCCAAGCTTGCTAGGAAGTCTCCATTACCTAAAGGACCTCCTAAGGATCTCTTCTGTTTTCTGACACATATCAAAGCCATCAGGTCAAGAACCCAAAGCCAAGACAACCAAACAGACCTCCTTTATGTCTCTTCTCCCTGTCTGTCTTCATTATAAGGACGGATGACCCAAGCCCCCCTAACTCCACAAAGAACTAAAATATAGCAGCCCTAAAGAGCCCTCCCAGCCTACATCCAGTCAACTCACTTTCCTCATTATGAGGTGAGCCTGTTTCCCACAGGCCTCAAAGAAGCTGCGTAGCAATTGCAACACCAAGTCCCATACCGCGTGAAACTTGTATGTCAGGCCTTCTTCCACAGTCCTGCCAAGGAGTAAGCAACTTGTCAGGTAAGACCCAGATACATCAGGCAAGTGATCATAGGTAGCACAGACACTGCTGGTCTGGAAGGGGTTAGAGTGCCCAAGAAACAGAGGAGAGGAAAGCTGAAGCTGAAATCTCCCTCCTGGTCCCCCACCGCACGTGTGACCCTTTACCTGCTCTACTCTGTACACAAAAATGCCCACTTTATTTAAGGTTAAGTTCAGAATTTAAAAAAATAATAAGAGGCTATGTTCTGATTTCCAAAGCCTGTTTCTAGAAGGGCTCAGGATCAATGGCTTTCCTGACAGGCTGTCTTAGCAAGTGTAGCATCCTTCCTGAAGAAACCAGACTTAGGTCAGACCATATAATAGATCAAGTAAAAAGGAGGAAAGAAGAGAATTCAGGAAAAACATTTATGTATATCAATCTTGGATAAGTCAACTAAGTGAATGGACCACAGACAGAAGAGATTCTGAGGATCCTACACCTTGAAATGACACACACCAAGTATCCCAACATTCTGGGTTTCCTCCCTCTCTTTTGCTGATTTCTGGCCAGTCATTGAAGGAAGAGGAAGGATTACTGGTGTGGCTGCATGTATCATCCTATGTACATTCTCTCTAATGCTGGGGAAAGGGAGGGAGATGTGGTAAAGAGACAGATCCATGGATGAATAGGGCACAAACACCTTCCCTGGTCCCCTAAACACTCCTAGAGTAGCCCTGCAGCTTCACAGCCAAGACATGGATTGAAAAAAATTTCTCTATAAAACACCCGCACACCCTCAAATGACTCCATTCTATCCTGTGTCCTCACCTGAACATCCTGGCAATGTACAGTGGAGGCCCAGAGGCAGAAGAAGATACCAGGCCGATGTCAGCCATATGGGGAGCAATACACTCTGTGAGAAGCAGCTGGAGGAGGAGGAGTCAAGGAGTCAGTCAGCAGACATCTGACACCAAAACTCCCTATCCCTACAAATGTCCACCTTCTCTGAGGGGCAAACCACCCATCCTGATGTTTTCAGGGGGCCCAGCTTAGGCAGAAAGGTCAAGTATGAGTTCTGGGTGAGTGACAAGAGACAGAATCCAATACCCCTCACCACCCAGCTGCCATCACCCACATCACAGCCATGAACTACACCAACATGGGCAGAGGGCTCTTCGTCACAGTAGGACAGACCCCTGTCCCTGGTCAAAGCACCCAGGTAAGAATACCTTGAGGCTCTGGGTGGCAGCTGTTGCCACCTGTGCATGGGGTGAAAGAAGACAGTTCATCGCAGCCCCAAAAAATCGAGGTAAATGCCCCAGACCAAGGTCCTGTTGCAACCTGAAAAGACAGAAAGTTTCAATGTTTCTGGGCCCCAAGGGCTATATAATCACAGTGCTAGAAAAAACTCAAGAAGTTTTCTAATTAATCCCCTTTTCCTTCTTCTCCCCTTCTGTTGAATTCTTCTAAAAAATTCTCTATTCCCAGCATCCACTTAAGGGTGGGTATGGAGAATAATGGCAGAATCACAGAACTGGACACCTGGAAGTTTCACAAGGAAGAGGAAACAGTGATGTCCACAGAGGAAGTGGCTTCTTTGTCAAAGGCCCTATGCTGCTGGAGTGGCACGGGAAGGTACAGAACACCACGTAGCGCTTTCCCCACTGTCCCATCCTGAGCTGGCTCTCCACTTCCTCAAGAGATGTAATGGTGTAGCTCACCTGTCTACACACACACACACGCACACAAACCTGCATAGGGGTCCCCATACCTACCTGATCAGATTAACAAGAGCCTTCTCCATGACTGCAAGCCAGGAGAGCAGGGGCTGTAAGTCATTCTCACTGGGAATGTAATCATACAGGGCCTAGAGACAGTAAGATAGGGGTAAAACCAGGGCTGTGTATGAGCCCTAATTCAGTACCAGTAGGTGAATGGCCACACCAAATTAATCCTCCTCCCCCTGAGCCTCCTGCTGCCAATCTCAAGTGTGGGTGTGAACCAAAGCAAACCCAAGCACCTGCACGTCTAGCCACTGGGCGCAGAGGGTCTCATATTTAGGGTGCATAAACGTTAGTCTCCGGAAACCAAACACAGATCTGAATAATATTAATAGATGGCATTCATTTATGTTATCCATTCAAAAGTTTTTCCATTAAAAGCATAACTTTAAATTTTATGTCTTGGTTTGTAAAAAGAAACTTTATTTTTAAAAACAGAGGAGGGAACTCCTCTAAGTAGGAACTCTTTGGCTCTAACTTTAGTTTGGTCAGAATTTAATATTGCCACAACCTCTCAGAAGTTCTTCTGGCTACTGCAGTGTTTCTGAATGAAATGTATGCCACCACCTACTTAATATGCCATAATAAATCCTGAGGCAGTGCCTGTAGGTTCACATCTGGGAGGCTCGCTGGCATGTGAAGGCCTCATAACCAGGCTGGATATTCGGTTCCCTTCGTAAAATATGCTGCTCACAATTATCCCCAAAGGGCTCTTTCTAGTCTTCTGCTGACCCCAGAGCTTCCTTCATACCATAAAGCTGGCCCTGACTATACCTTTGCTGGTCTAGGAGACTGTGCCCCCCTTCCCCTCCTCAAGAGGGCTACCTTGTCTGCCAGCCTTTGCCTGGATATCACAGCCAGTCAAGTGTGCCTTTCATTTTTCAGGGCTGGCAGTGCCTCTACTCCCTAGAGCAAGCCATTCTTCTCAATGATTCTAGCTGTTAGGCAAGCTCTATTTCTCTGCATAATCCTTTCAGAGTGATAGCACTCCCATCACCCTCTTCACCCAGCCCACTCCTCAAAGGCAACAACACAAAACCAAAACCACCTCCCCCAAGTCTCACCGTGATAATCTGGGCATTGAGTTCTGCCGAAAGGGTGCCAGGACTGGGATTGGCATGGAAGAGACTGTGAAAAGCTTGCATGGCACAGGCGGTCACCAACTGGGGAGGACATATGGGTTCAGTCTCCAATAGTCAGGGACTATTGAGAAACAGGCAATACAGGAAAAGTGAGGGGTGGACAGGCAAGCAGAGGCCAGGTACTAATCTGGGGCCTCACCCCCAACTAGCAGGTCCTTACAGTCAGGCCAGGAACAAAGAACTTGGGCACCTCAACAAGACCAATGCCCTGGACCTCCCAAGATGTTTTCTTCAGAGATATAGGAAGTCACTATAAAATCATCCATTTGTGTTGTTTGGGTTACAGGGGCATTTATGGCATTTTGCCATCACAAGCCTGACTTCCAATAATCTTGGGTCTCAGATTAAGATATGAGAGAAATAAACCTGAATTCTATAATCAGAAGTGAGGGGAGGCCTCAGGGTTGTTAAGTTTGCATACTGCTGTGAGCAGGAGTGTTTCCTTAACTCTATGAAACAGAATCCCAAAATCTCAGACCTGAAAGGACCCCAGAGATGCTAGACAAGAACCATCCCTCTGCTTTCCACAATGGCCAGGGAGTCTTTGCCTGGCTACCTCCAAGAAGGCAGTTCATCCCACCTCCAAATAACTTGTTACATGAAGACTAACTCTGGCCCCTACTACTTGCCTCCATTACTCTGAGCCCCTCTTTCTGGGCCAAAAGCAAGTCTAATTCCTCTCCACAACCCAAACACTTGAATATGGCCATCCTGTCCCACCGCCATCTCTTTTGTCTCCAGGGGCAACACCCCCAGAATTCCTTCAGTTGAACACTCTCTGGCACAACTGACAAGGCCCTACACCATTTGTGGTGAAGAGATCTTGGACAAGAAGTCAAAGATCAGGACCAGGGGCTCCTGAGGGCACTCCATCTGCCCAGCTCTTCTGCCACCCCCACTAGCCCCTGACCTGGCCTAGCCTGGCTGGGAGTTCTCATCTTACCACATGGCTCAGAGTCATGACCCTCAGCAATGTCTCACTGCAACTCTTCACCATGCCCAACGGGAAACATGACAGCAGCTCAGTGAGCAGAGTGAGCACGTGCAGGGTCGTGGTAGCCTCCTTGGAGCCTGGAACATAAACAGGAACATGAGGGACTTTCCCCCCCCCTACACACACATACTCTCTCTCACTGCTCCGGTCACTCTCCCTTGGTTCCCTGAACCCAAGCAGACAGATGAGACAAGCTTCCAGGGATGGCACTGTCTTGTCATCCCAGGCCCTTGGGTCCCCTGAAGGTCACATGGGCTTTCCTAGATTTGGCTGCCCTACCTCCAGACTTCTCGATCTCCTGGATACAGAACTTGGCAGTGGAGAATGCGGCTGGGTGATGTGTTGGGGGCTTATCTCCAAAGAGGAACTCACTGCCCTTGAGGACAGAGCACACCCCGTGCTGGGCTGCCTTCCGGACCTGGGACACAGGAACAGGGCAGAGGAAGCCAGGTTAGTGCCCAGCTGGCAGCCTAAAGGAGCGGCATCAGCCAACAAGAATCTGAGCATTTCTTTAGGTGCCCTCCACTGGGCTCTATGGGGAAGGCTAACGAACACATGGTCCTTGACTTCAAGGAGCTGACAGCTCATGGGGAGAGTCAAAAATATCATTTGTAAACTTATCAGACATTTTCACAGGGGATGCTGTTACTCTAAGTACAAAAAGCATTCAGGGAAGGTGCTCTGAGATTGAGCAGAGACACTGTCCGTGAATCCTTGGCAACACCCCGCAGACATTTACACTGTCCCCACTAAACACCTCAGTTTTCATACCTCCCAGGTTTCAAGTGGGTTTAACCCTCTGTGCATCCCCAGACTGCCTGGGTAATGCAATGGGACCTGTTTGCCATAGATTTTGGTTCCACATCAAAACGTATTAAACTGTCTCCCATTCTTAGTTTAAAGAAAAAAAAATCCAGCTCAATTAAGCATGACCCCTGAAGCAGGTTCTCAAGATGCAGGGGGAATCCTCTACCACCCCCAATTCCAGCCAGATTCACTCCCAAACACCCAGGCTCAAGCACCAGTCCCATACTTCTGAGACAAGGGAGCAATGAGAGAATTTCCACATCATCTCATTCCAGCCCAGAGGCTCACCTTGGGTTTGGCATGAACAACAAAGCTCAGAAGCCCATGGTAAACCTGCAGAGTGACAGGGTAGCTCCAGACTGTCAGGTCTTGCTTTCGAAGGAGGGTGGCCAGGCAGGAAAGGACCTTGTAAAGACACAGCAACATTAGGCTCGTCTACCCAGAGTCACATAGAAGAATATCCCAATCCACAAAGAAAGTTCTGTTCCAGGGCTCTTGAGAGAGCCTGAAAATGAAAAGTCTAGAGAAATAAAGGATCAAAATCCCTTTTCTAAGCTCCACACCCAGCCTCCACTTCTGGATTGTACAGCCCCCCTGAAATCTCCTCAAAAGCAAGATCCCCTCCAGAGAATGAATGATAGCTGGAAAAATCACCCATCGGAGGGCTGCTGTGGAACCAGAACTGGCCTGAGATGACAGAACATCCATAAAAGCTTTGGAGGTATCAGAGAACTTCTTAATGAGCACTGGGCTGGGAACCCTATGGAGAAGAGAGCACAGAACAGTGAACAAGCCTTAGTTGAGTCCTCTATGACTCCAATGTCCATTGTACTTATAATCCTTATAAAAATATACTTAACACCAAGACAATCAACTAAATTTTATTAGCAACTATCTACATTTAAATAAATTAATTTTGCTGAATAAAGTGTAACAATTTTTCAGTCATTCCCTTAAAAATGCCCACTGGATTTTGACTTGTCCTTTCTTATCAACTTTTCTTCTTATATACATAGAATCAGTGTGGACTATGTTTTAGGTGTTTTTCCCCTCCCTTTGTAACACTAAAGTTCTTCTATTTCTTTGTATTTCTCATATTTCTGGCTCTTAATTGCATTACAGTACTTCATTACATTTGTGTACCACAATTTATTTAACCATTCCCCTATCGTTAGCCATTTAACTGATTTCTTTTTTTTTTTTTTTAAAGCAATTGGGGTTAAGTAACTTGCTCAAGGTTACACGGCCAGTTATTTCTGGGTGTGGTGCTAAGTATCTGCGCTCAGATTTGATCCCCAGGTCGACCCGACACTGGAGCCGGTGCTCTTACTCGCTGTGCTACCTGGCCACCCCCATTTAACTGATTTCTAATCTTTGTAATTACATATAACTCTACTAGGAATATGGTTGAACAAAGCTTTCTTTCTTTTTTTGGCTTTTGATAACTTTCAATGTATATTTCCCAGATTGAATTTATTAGTATAAATGGTGTGGGGTATGATTATTTGTAACTTTTACTGTATACTAACAGATTTCTCTACAAAAATATTCTGTGCACTTTCAGTTCCACCAGCAATAAATGCTTGGGCCTGTTTTTTTCCACAATGCCACCAGCACTGAGCTTTGCCAGTTTTTTGTTTTGCTTTTTGGAGGGCAATTGGGGTTAAGTAACTTGACCAAGGTTACACAGCTAGTTTTTTTTTGTGTGTGTGGGTGTTAAGTGTCTGAGGCCGGAACCGAACTCAGGTCCTCCTGACTCTGGGGCTGGCACTTTACTCACTGTGCCACCTAGCCACCCCTGAGCTTTGCCAGTTTTAACTGATTGATTTGTGCTGATTTGGTGAGGTGTAAGTCAGTAAATCAGAGTTGTTTGGATCTGTATCTTCTTTGATTATTAGTGAAGATGAGCATTCTTTTGACCCATTAATAACAATCTAATTCCTTTTTAAAAAATTGTCTATTCATATCCTTTAGTCATTTAATCAAGCTGTACTGGGAGTTACTACAATGTCTTTTCCACTTCCTTAAATTTTAGGTGTCAGGTTTTTTAATCTGTCATACTCTGTTATATATATTTTCCTCAAATTTTTTCTTGAGCTTTTTTTCTTGTACACAAATTTAATGTTGTCAAATACATCAATCTTGTTCCTAATTCTTTCAATTTGCTGACATGAGAAAAAAAAATCCACCCTACCCCCCCCCCCCACAACTAAAGTAATTATTTTACTCAATTTCAAATCATTTTCTGTTTGTCTATTATCTAGCTGGAAATCACTGGGACAAATAGTAATCCCTTTCCCACCTAAATGCCAATTATTTTCCCAAGGACATTTGTTAGCTATTTTTCATTTTCATTCTGTTATTTCCTATACACTTATCAAATCACTAATCTTGTGTTTATATTTACCTGGATACCTGCTGCATCTGTTCTATTTCAGAGAACTATTTCTCCTTTACTGTCTAATACCAGATAATTTTGATGATCACCTCCAGACCCAATTCTTCACTTAATTTTGGGATCCTTCACTCTTCATTATCTTTCTACCCATGCCAAAGCAGCCTCATTTTGGGGAACCCGATTTCCACCCAAGCTACTGCTATCCAATGTTCCTTAGAGTTCATGTCACTCTGGGCTCCACACTTTAACACTGTGATATGAAAAGTCTTCCTCATTCCATCTCTGCCTTAGGCCTCCAGAAATCTGGAGGTCAGGAAAGGAGCCTGTACTCACCGCTTCAAAACCAGATTCAACAAATAAACCACAGCAGCAAGAGACTCTGTTGACTCCACAGCTTCCATTGTGGTCATCTGAGGAACAGATCAAGAAGAAGGTGAACAGAAGTCTGGCCCACTGGACGAACAGGTTATTTTGGCACATGTGTATATATATGGGGTAACATGGACTCATGTTCGGGGACATGAGTAGCATTTAGTAGCCCTTATTCTTTAAGAGTTGTGGGACCTAGTGGCACCCAAGGTTTGGGCAAGAGAGAATCTGGTAATTTTACATAACCTGGAAAATACCATCAAATCTACTGGACAACGTTGCCCTTCTTTGTTCTTATACCTCAAAATCTACACTAGGCTACACCTTTCAGACCTGTTCTGTTAAGGAATATGTGGCACACAGGTAGGGTTGAACCTACAGACAGGGCTTCTCTTCTCCTACCCCTAACTCACCAGTGCAGCAAAGTACTCTGTTTCAGTCTCCTTCCCTCCCTGGGAACGGATCACTTCTGTGACAGCAGCCAGGACTGCACAGATCTAGGAAGAAAAGGCATCTTTGAATTAGAAACCACCATTCCACCAGTAACACCTCTCTCCTGGACAAATAAATTATTTTTCCTTTTTAATAGTATTTTATTCTCTTCTGAAAATGGAAGGCAATCTGATATAGGTTGTACGAGTGCTATCATGCAAAATATACTTCCATATTAGTCACAATTATGAAAGAAACAGATCGAAAGGAAAAAAAACAAAATAAAGTAAGTGAAAAAATACGCTTTGATCTATCATTCAGAGTTCATCAACTCTTTATATTGATGAGGATAGGATTTTCCTTCATGATTCTTTTGAACTTGTCTTGGATCATGGTGTTCCTGAGAAGAGCTGTTATTCATAGTTTATTATCTTACAATGTTGCTGATACTGTGTACAATGTTTTCCTAGTTCTGCTCATTTCACTTTGCATCAGTTTACTCAAGTCCTTCCAGGTTTTCTGAAATCTGCTTGTTCATCATTTCTTACTGCACAACAGTATTCCATTACATTCATATACCACAGCTTGTTTAGCCATTCCCCAATTGATGGGCATCCCCTCAATTTCCAACATTTTGCCATCACAAAAAGGGTTGCTATAAATTTTTTTGCACATTTCAGTCTTTTTCCCTTTTTATGATCTCTTTGGGATACAGACTTAAATGTGGTATTGTTGGATCAAAGGGTATGCACAGTTTGGTTGCCCTTTGGGAACAGTTCCAAACTGCTCTCCAGAATGATAGGATCAGTTCACAACTCCAAGAGTGCATTAGTGCTAGACAAATTAATCTGTAACCAAAGTCTAGTAAAATCAGATGATATCAAGGCCTGAGGGTGAATTTTAGAAATCAAACAAGCTAGGTCTACACCATCCTGAAACAAAGACCCTAAGAGGGCCCACAACTCATACCTCCTTGTGAGCAGCTGAGTTGGACTCCCAAAAGCGCTGTACTTTGCTGAAGGTGACATTGGTACAGTCAGAAAGGCCACTCAGGAAGGTGCCTGAAGATTTCTCAGAGAGCACTGAGCCTGCTTCATTCTCCATGAGGGACTGAGTTTTCTGCCCCCTGGTCAAGGGCAGAGGCCCAGCTTGTAGCTCATTATGCAATTTAAGGGCATCAATGGTTAGATCACTTTTTTCTGAGAAAAAGAGACAAAGGGTTAATCCTCATAGGACAGAGGTCACTGGGCTTTCTTTAATCTCTGCCTCTGTATACTCAGGTCTCTTATCCTAAAAATAAATGAAAATGTTTTTCTTTCAACCATACCACTCCTCCCCCTCCCCCGCAGTCACTGGGTTTCTCCTCTTCAACAACAAACTCTCTCCAAGGACGGCTCCATTTGTTGTCCCCATTTCCTCACTATTTACTTCTTTACTCCTGCACCTGACTTCTAGTCTACCACCACTATCCTACTGAAGCAGCTCTCAAGTCACTAATGAAACAGCACTAAGTCACTTCTGTCCTGGCAAATCCAACTAGTCTTACTCCAATCTTCATCTTTCTTAGGGTCTCGGTAGCATCTTAGTCTGCTGAACAATCCTTCCTGACATTTGATCTGACCAACTGGCTCTTCTTTCTTCTCAGATATACTAAATGCAGACAATCCCCTAAATTCTACCTATGGCTCCCATTTCTTTTTACACTCTCTCCTTCAGTATTCCAGTCAACTCTGATGGCTTCAATAAAACAATCCTCTCCAGCTATATTTCATCCCCACCCTCTCCTGGTTCCTGCTTCTATAACAGACTTTTAATAAGTTTCCACCTGGATGTCCCACAGAGTCAACACACCTAAAATCAAAAGCTTCACCTTCTCTTCAAACCAGCTGCTACAGTTCCTGTTAACAACAGGCATCACTATCCTTCAAGTCACCCAAGTTCCACACCTAGGGATGATCCCTTGAATTCTCCCCCTCCCTCACCACCTATATCCAATCCAGTCACCAAGTCTTTGTTTGTCTATCTCTACAGTATCTCTTGTATATGTTCCCCCTTACCCTGTCAGTTCTTGTTTTTGCTCTGGGAATAATAAAGAAATCAACTCTACCATCCACAGAAAGGATGCTTCAAACAACCACTCTATGGCTCCACTTCACCATCCCTGTGACTTCCCTGATCAAAACATCCTTCTTTGGCCCATTTCCCTGTACATGATATCTTCCCTACTAGAATGTAAGCCCCCGAGAACAGGAATTGTCTTGCTTTTTGTTTTTGTATCTCCAGCACTTCATTCATTTCATAACTTTTCACAGGCTTTCCCTCTCACAATGCCCATCTTCCTTCAAGGCTGCCTATTCTATAACAGACCCCTCCAGCTGTTAGTGCCCTTCTTCCCCCCAGAAATTACTTTGTTTAGTCTTTATTTATTCATCAATCTATGTCCCAGAAAGTAAATTCTTTGAGGGCAGAGACTACTCTGTTTTTGTCATTTGTTGAAAGCCTAGCACCTAATCCTAGCTAAATGAATGACTGGTACAATTATTTCTTCAATCACCCAGGCTAAAAATTTACCTTCAATAGACTCTTCTCTCTCCTATCCCTAATTCAGGAGTTCTTAATCTGAAAGCCATAGATTTGTTTTTAAGAAGTACTGTGATAACGGTATTTTGGTGTAACTTTGTAATCCTTTGTATTTTATTCATTTAAAAACGTCATTATGCCAGACTGCCAATGAGGCCCACATGACATACACATGGCCATGGCCCTGACTAGCTGCCAGAATCCTGTCAATTCTACACCCATATTTTCTGTCTCCACTAGTCACTTAAACATGCACCTTCCCTATGCTTCATTCAAACTGATGACTCCCAAACTTCCGCACTTTCCCCATTTCTATCTGGCCCAAATGCCACCCTCTCCCTGGACACAATTCAATTGCCGCCTTGCTCCTCCTCCTCTCATACATGTTCTCTGCACCAAATTATACTCCTCTGTTGGTCAAACACTCTCCTGTTTTCATGTCTTTGCTTGTCTCCAAAGTTGAAAATGCCCTCTCTCCCTCTCCATCTTCCCTGGTTGAATCCATTTGGAAGCAAGCCTCAAAAACCCCCCGAACAGAGACTCCCAGGATCCCCCACTCAGTGACAACCCTATCCACCAGCACCAATCCGTAAGACTTGTCAAAAACTCCTGACTTTCTTTAAAAGGTCCTTCGTAAACCTCCTATGTTTAAAAGTGACTCTTCCTGCGCTCTGCATCCCGCTTTTCCTACTCTTCTTCCTCCCCGGACCTCACAGTTCACTCTCAGCCTCGTGAGGACAGTAACCTCTCTTTGTCCAAACCCTCTCCGGCCCGTGCCCCCCCCCTGCGGGTGTCACAGACCCCTCTGGGAGAGTGCGAAAGCCTACGGCCCCCTCTCGGAGCAGCTTTTTAATGCGCAAAATAAAAAGTACGGTTACTAAGGAAACCGGTTATCTAGGAACATTCAGAAGCATAGAGACGAGCAATAAGCACACGGGGAAAAAGTTCACGCACTCCCTGCATTCTATTCTTGGACCCGGCGGCCCCCACGCGGGGAGGAGTTAAGGCTCATCTAGCCCCGCCCCAACCCAACGGAAACCCCCGCGCACCCCCGAGCAATTCTGGAAAACCGTCCCCCGTCTCCCCCCGCCCCTGCCCGGCCGGACCGCTACCTGAGGGCCGGCTGAAGAAGCGGCTGCGCGCGGCCTGCCGGTGCCGCCGGCCTTCGGGGTTGGAATCACTGCTGTGTCCCTTCTTCCAGCGCTTCAGCTTGGTGGAGGCGCCAGACGGCAATTTCCCAGACCGCCCCATGGCTGGGGGCTGACGGCGGCTTCGGCGCCCGGTTCCCCTCGGAAGAGCCGCGGCGTTCGGCAAAGCCCCCAATACACGCAGAACCCACGTGCGACTCCGAGAGCCGCACTTCCGCTTCCTGCGAGTCACTTCCGGCTCCCTTTCCCTGGTTACCATGGAGAAGGCGGTCAACATCCGGTTTCTGTGTGTCTGGGCAGAGCCGGGCTCCTGGAGATCTTGGAGAAAGTTTAGACCTGGCATTGTCAAACTTCTGGGTCTCAAGACCCGTTTGCACTCTTCAGAATAATCGATGACTCCAAAGAGCATTTGTTTATGTGGGTTATATCTATCGATACCGTATTAGAAATGAAAAATGATTGGTCAGTCGTGTCCGATTCTTCGTGACCCCATTTGGGGTTTTCCTGACAGAGATACTGAAGTGGTTTGCCATTTCCTTCTCCAGCTCATTTTACAGATGAGGAAACTGAGGCAAACTGGGTTAAGTGACTTGCCCAGGGTCACACAGTTAGTAAATGTCTGAGGTCAGATTTGAACTCAGGAAGATAAGTCTTCCTGACTCCAGGTCCAGGACTCTATCCACTACACTACCCAGCTCTATAACTTTTTTTTTGTTTTAATTTTTTTTCTTTAAATATTTCCCAATTATTCCCCAAATTTTTAACATTAAAAAAATTTTTTGATTTCCAAATTCTCTCCCTCCACCCTACCCTTTTTGCACCCATTGAGAAGGCAAGCAATTTGAGACAGATTATACATATGAAGTCATAACATTTTTAAATTATTTTTTCTTTTAATTACATGTATAAACAACTCTATCTTTTTTTTAAATTTTGGGTTCCAAATTCTTTCCCTTCCTCCCTCCCTTCCCCCCTCCTTGAGAAGGCAAGCAATTTACTATAGATTATACAATCACAAACATTTTTAATGGGGGGAAAATTAGTGAGAAGAGTGGCATTGTTTTTACATATTTTTGCAAATATCTTTAATGTCTGCTGGATTCTCATATCTGCTTATGCATTCAATCTGCTTTCATAAGTTTTGGTTGAAGTATGTGAAGAAAAACTGGCCTCACAAAGATAGGTAGTTGTAAAAGGGAGAAATGTTTTAATAGGTGAACAGCATCTTAGTTTTATTATGAAAATAGTTTTGACCTTAGGGGTTCCCTGAAAAGGGTGTCTGGGACTCCCCAGGGATCACACTTTGAGAACTGCTGATTCTGACTAACCTCCATTGCAATGTTCTATAATAGAATCTTCCGTATCTTCTGTGTTAGTAATTGCTTGCTACGGCAGGGGCCATTGAATCTAGCTCCCTGAATCCCAGAAGGCTCCAGGTTATAAAATCATTGAATGTCAGGCCTGAAAGGGTCTCGGAGGTCATCATTTTATAAATGAGAAACTGAGACTCAGAGAAGAAAAATGGCTGACAACCCTCCCCTCCATTTAAATAGCTACTCTGTAGCAGATCTGGGACTGAGAATAGTAATGTCTATTTCTATAGCACTTCACAATAAGTTTTTCTTCACAACAAACTTATTTATAGAAGGGGAAACTAAGGCAAAGCTGATTTGCTCCAAGTCAAGGATTGAATCAAGTTTTTTTTAATAAAATTTTTTTCAATTAACAAGCATCTGCCCTTTCTCTCTACTCTTTCTTCCTTCCCACTGATATGAAAAATCACTAGATTTTCTGACTCACTGCACCCAACTTACATGAGCGATAGGGGAACACTTACTTCACAGGGTTGTTTTAAGGAAGAAATGTTTATGTTTGCTTTATGTTGCTTTGCAACCCCTTAAAGCCCTATATAAATGTGAGCTATTATTTTCACTCCATTTGGATTCCACACCCTGGGAGCGTCCCTGATTGAGGGGACATTTGTTGTTGGAATGATATATAATCTCAGAGCAAAGCACCAGATGGGTGGGGGCTGTGATATAGCATAAAGAACCCTGAGCTAGTTAACAGGAGCCTGGGTTCTTATTTTGTCTCTGCCCTTAACCGTTAGCTTTGGAACCTTGGACATCTCACTTAGCTGTAGTTTCAGTTACTGCATCCTAAAACTATTTTGAACATCTACTGTTTCAAAATACTTTTTTTTTAAATAGTCACTGAACTTTAGAGCTAGTTTTATTTGGATGTAAAAATCATAGTTAATCATTTTTTTTAAAGACAACCCTTTGAAAAGGTAGAGGAGCCCAATTTTCAATTTATAATATATTTAGTTCAAAACTATGATAACTTGGGTAAATTTGGTTAAAACACACTTGGTACTACCTTTTTATTATATGTCAAGCAAATTGTGGGATACTATGATTTAGTTTTTGGTTGAGATACAATAAAGGAATACCTTGTTTTATGTGATGGATGGATATACATTCCTTTAAAATTTTTCTTTTGTAAATTGAATCATTTAAAATGTACCAGTGTGGTTCCTTATTTGAAGGCATTTTAGGTTAATCCTTTTGTAAAGTGAGTAACATTGAATTTACCTCTATGTTTTCATATAGAGTATCAGGATTGTTCAGAATGATGCCTTTCATTGTAACACTCTGGGCAACAATCAGGAAGGTTTGTTTTTAATTATAGGGATAACAGAGCATCAATGAGTAACTGGTTTAGTTGAATGAAGAAATCAACAGTCGTCCAACTTTGTAACTTACTGAGACTACAGCTGGTTATAGCTTTGTAACCCTGCAGTTCGTAAATTGCTTTCTTTAGGCCAAACTGTGAGGTGTGGAATGCAAGAATTTATTACCACTTTACAGATGGGGAATCAGGTTCAGGAAGTGAGAGACAGAGTACTCAGAGATATTAAAAGCCTGTTTCCTTAAACCATATTGTAGCTTTATTGGACATCTGGGAAATAAAACAAGAAATTGTTTCTATTGATAGCTTGAAGTGCTTTTAAATGACCCTGCTAAATGTGTTTACTGAATGGGTTATTGCTTGCACAATGATACAACAATTAACACATTAGACCATTCATCCAACAGGATTAATGTGTACCTACAAGCTTTATGTAGCAGCAAATCCCGTAAGACCTTGAAGCCCCAAAGGGCACAGAGGGAGAAGAAGGAGTGGAATTTTGTTCTGCCAGCTATCCCTACTTTTGGCACTTACAGAACTTTTCCTATAGGAATGATTCCCTACTTGTTTGTTTCTTGAACTCCTTTCAACAACAACAACAACAAAAATGTGTTGTGAACCCTTAGGATAACTCAATATACATAGAGGTGGCTAGTGGCACAATGGGTAGAGTGCTGGACCTGGAATAAGAAAGATCTGAGTTCAAATGTCATCTCAGATACTTACTGATTGTATGACCTTGAGCAAGTCCCTTAAGCTCTGTTTGGCTCAATTTCTTTAAATCTGCATCATCTGTTGGTCTCCCTGCACCTAAGCAACAATGAAATATTTATAACCTGCCCTAGAACCAATAAAGGGAAGACCAGGAGACTACAAAGCAGAAAGGAGGAAATTGCAATGATTATTCTAAGATTTAACTGGGATGCTGCTTAATGTTTGTCTGCTCCAGGTGGCCATTTGGTCCTAAGACCTCCAATCTTAGGAAAACTTGTAAAGCTATGGGAAAGGAGAAATTGAAGGAAAGCTCATGAATCTCATTACATTTTACTCACAGTATAATGGTAGGTTTGACAACTACTGCCTCACTAATAATATGGAGCTGAGGGTTCTTTGAATGACTCATTGCACTGTAGTTTCCCCATTTCTGAAACCCTTATGGAGGGTTGGACAACCTCCTGCAGATCTGCCCACCAGAACCTCCTTTGCTGTGAGGCAGCCTGACACAATGCCCTTTGAAATACTTGAACAACCCTGTCATTCCATGGACCAACAGTACCAGTCCACAAAACTTTTATTATAAAAAATCCTTTTTTTTAAAAAAAACTTCTTTTTTTTTTTAAGCAATTGGGGTTAAGTAACTTGCTCAAGGTTACACGGCCAGTTATTTCTGGGTGTGGTGCTGAGTGTCTGAGCCCGGGACTTGATCTCCAGGTCGTCCAACACTGGAACCGGTGCTCTTACTGCTGAGCCACCTGGCCACCCCTAAGCAATTGGGGTTAAGTAACTTGCTCAAGGTTACATGGCCAGTTATTTCTGGGTGGATGCTAAGTGTCTGAGCCCGGGATTCGATCTCCAGGTCTTCTCAACACTGGAGCCGGTGCTCTTACTCGCTGTGCTACCTGGCCGCCCCTAAAAAAAACTTCTTAACATTTATACATTTTTAAAAGTGACTTCTGCATGTCCTCCTCCCCTCTGCCTTCTGCTTTTCCTACCCGTTGCTCCTTCTTTTTTCTAAGCTCCTAGTACCTTCCCCTTGAGGTAGCTAAGTGGTACAGTCAATAGAGTTCTGGACCAGGAGTCAGGAAGACCCAAGTTCCAATCCAGCCTCAGAGACTTATTATCTGAGTGATCCCGAGCAAGTCACTTAACCATTGCCTGCCTCAGTTTACTCAACTGTAAAACAGGAATGATAACGACTCAACCACAACAGCCTGACAGGGATGTTATGAGTATCAAATGAGATAATATTTTAAAGCACCACGCACACAGTAGGTGCTTAATAAATGCTTCTTTGCTCCTTGTTTTGAGGCTTCAGAAAGCTGAATAGAACCCAGTCAAGAGTTAGGTCTTTTTCCCAATGTAGCGATTTTGGATTTGGAAAACGCCTTGTTTTTGCTTCTCTTCGTGTCCCAAGTGTTTATAGCATGTAGCAAGCACTTAATAGAATGCCTGTTGACCAAGTACAACTCCCACATTTTACAGACTAGTAATAGCCCATTGCAAACCTTGAGGAAGGGGCAGGGTCACTGGTGGGAGTCCCATCGATTAAGGTTAAAATAGAAAGGACAAGCAGCGAGGAAGTTATCAAGAGAGGGATAAGTGCTAGAAAATTCAGGGCAGGGCAGCCAAGACAGTAAACTTTTTCAGATAAACTGGAAACATCATTCTAATTTCAAGTGATAGAAAATGTGATATCGCCCACTACATTCTTCTCTTCCTGGCTTCTTTTTGGGCCCAAATGATCTACCAAATGGAAAATAACAGTATGAATGTGTGCTAGAAAATGTCAGGAAGATGAACAAGCAAGAAGAACCATCAGCTATGGTGTGTCAAGCTTGTTTAAGGCCCCGGGGAGTGGGATGCCAGGTCCCAGCCTTCAACATTGCTACTAGGATGTGAAAGGAGAAAATCCTCTCCCCTCCTGTCCCTTCCCCTCTCTTCCTCTCACTCTGTCCACATAGGAAAAACCTTTATTTGTGTGAGCTCTACCCAAATGTATGTAAATATTGATCACTGAAACCAGGAAAGCTATCTTGGAGTTTACAGGCTAAGGACCAGGCCTTAAACCCAAATCTCTCTAGCTCCCATAGATTGGCCAATAAATAGGTCCCAGTTCAAGCCTATGGAGTCATTGTTTGGGCCCTGATTGCTCAGAGTGAACTGTAAATAGCAATTGTTTCTGTTTGGGCCAGTAACCCAGAGGATCTTTCCCTACCTGATTGATTCTTTTTTTGAGTAGGTGAAAGAGACCATTCTTTGCTTCATTTTTTACCTATCCTGAATGGGCTTGCCTCAGTCAAACTGACAGCTGGGAAAGATGTTAACTTAAAAAGGCCAAAATCTCCCACTGCTTCCTGGGCCATCTCCAGTCATCCTGCTCTGTATTTGGTCACTGGACCCAGATGGATCCTGAGGAGAAAGTGAGTCTGGTGACTTTGCACAGCCCTCCCTCACTCAAATCCAATTCACTTACAAGTCATAGTATCACCTCCCTGATGTCATGGTCCTCTTAAGAACAAAGGACAAGGGGCGGCCGGGTGGCTCAGCAAGTAAGAGCATTGGCTCCAGTGTCGGGATGACCTGGGAATCAAATCTGGGCTCAGATACTCAGCACCACACCCAGAAATAACTGGCCGTGTAACCTTGAGCAAGTTACTTAACCCTGATTGCTTAAAAAAAAAAAAAAGAACAAAGGAAAAACAGCACCAACAATAGTACCATGCTGCCAGGGTTCTGCTGACAGGATGGATGGTGTTTGTTCTCAGGAGTCTGAGAAGGGCAAAAACTCATGAGAAGCCTTGGTCTTCTCCAGTCTTACAGCTACATTGCCCCAGTGTCAGGAACCAGATAATCTCTGTTGAGCATAAGGAACTTTAGGACTTTCCTTCTTCAGCAGCAGTAGAATCCTAGAGTTTACTGTTTTTGCTTTCCCTGGACAGGAGTACAAAGCTTCTTTTTTCAGTGGATCTGTATTAGGCAACCTAAACGGACAAAGAACAAATTTCAAGAAATGGAGCCCACCCTGCTATACATAGGTGGTACCTGCATGACCTTGAACAAGTCACTAACTCTTTCATCTGACAGGATTAGGTACTTCTAATTATAACTTATGATCTTATGACCCTATGTATGGTTTCTATGATAAGTTTGGCCAACGTATTTATGGAACTGTTTAGAGTTTTAAGCATCTCATGTTTGTCTGAGACATCAGGGAAACCCTCCTTTGTTCATGAAGGTAGAAGGATTCATTGACAGCCACACATATATAATACCTAAGTCAAGAGGAAAACAATGATTTTGCCTCACAGCTTAGCTTGCTAAGAAACATTCGTGTGGCAAGGGATTTGGGGCTTCCCCTCAAAGCATACCCACCCCCCACCATTACTACCACCACAACAACCACTACCTAGGGTCTCAGAGACGTACAGCTCTGTGAGGTTTGCTTGGTTCAGCCTCCTGGAATTGGTTTCAGAGAGCAGGGAATTAAACAGGACTTTGTAACCCTAAATCAAAAACTTCTTGGGTTTTTTATTTCCCTTTGCTAGGAATTCAGGTTTATAACTTCTGATATGTCTAAAGAGTTGTTGGTCTGACTCTTATCAGGAAAAGCACACCCAGTGGGAGCAATGGGATCTCTCCTGAAATGAAATAGTCTGGAGGGAGAAGAGAAGAGGGCTCAGGCCAAGCCCTGGGGGACAGCCATGACCCAGATAAAGATCAGCAAAGGAGATTGAGTAGGTCAGAAAGCAAGGAATAGTATCATGAAAACCTAGAGAGAGAGAATAGGAGAACACAGTGATTTATGGTGTCAAAGGCTGTAGCGAGGTCAAGAAGGATGAGGGTTGAGAAAAGGCCATTGGATTTGATTATTTAGAGACCCACTGAAATAAGTACATGCTATAGCACCATTCTAAGGGAAAGACAAAGCCATCACCAGACTCCCTGTGCCCTAGTAACCTCCCACTAACAGAGGTAAATCATTGTTAGGGCAGTTGGGTAGTAGTTTTGAAGTCTGGGGTTCAAACACCACCCCCAAGTACTTATTATCTGCTTGACCTTGGACAAGTCATTTAACCTCTTTAGGGCTCAGTTTCCTCATCTGCAAAATAGATTGCTCCTGAAGTCCTTCCATGATCCTATTAGTACAGGACAATTCCCTTGGCAATTCTAAAAGCTGCAATGGTGCTTTCTGGCCACCAGAGGGCAGTCTTTCTGCATGAGTGTTCAGGAGGTCCTAAGTACATAAAAAGATCACAATTATGGATGGTTATTTTTTTTGTAGTCAGAGTTATCAAGTGGGCCCAAGAACAGTATCAACCTCTTGGTCCTTTTATTTGGCCCCAGGAATCAGCTGCTACCAAAATAAGGTCTGTATCAGGGGCTCTTGACCTGGGGTCCACGGACCCAGAAGGTCCATTAACTTGGATGGTTTAAAGTCCAGGGGTGGGGAACCTATGGCCTGGAGGCCATACCTGTAAACACACACACACACACAGAGTTGCACACATATATACATATACAGACACAGACATATATACACTTAGATACATATATAGATTGTTTCATTTGAAATATAACAAAGCGATACACTGAGCAGATCTCTGAGGTAGCTATTATATATTATTATATAGATATAATTTACCATGTTTATGATAATAAAGGATAGGTCTAATGGCCCTGACTCTGGTCAAGAGACCATAAATTGAGAGTGCAATACTTTCTTATAAGCATAGAACAAAGAACAGAATGGAAATCATCTAATTAGCCAGCATCACAGAGTTGAATGATCATTATTAGATGCCTCTAAGAAAGTGGGCCTAGTCCTCACATACCATGAGAAGCACCTCTCACTATCTCTAAAGGAATGGTCATTGTTATTCAGTTGGGTCAGCTGTGTCTTCATGACGCCCTTTGGGGTTTTCTTGGCAAAGATACTGGAGTGGTTTGCCATTTCCTTATCCAGATCATTTGACAGATGAGGAAACTGAGGCAAACAAGGTTAAGTGACTTTTCCAGGGTCACACAACTAGTAAGTATCTGAGGCTGGATTTGAACTCAGGTCCTCTTGACTGTAGGACTGGCACTCTATCCACTGTGCCAAATGCCTTTGTAAATCTATAGGTCCTAGCTCCCTGAGGTCCCTGATGAGGGCAGATTTAGCTATCCCTTCCACATCAAGGGGAGTTAGGGGGTGCCCCCTAGATCTGTAAAATCCTTGTAAAATTTTTTTACTCTCTCTTCATGCCGAGAAGAAGTCTGAATTTTTTTTCTTTTCCTTTTATGGAATGTTTACAGTATTAAAAGATAAAATATGTTGATATTATATAATACTATACATATATTTTGTGCATTTCTGAAACCTTTTCTGTGTCATTTGATGGTCTTCTTGTGTTGTCTACAACTTCCACAAAACTCCCCCCAAATTCTAATTTTTATTTAATTTCTAATGCCAACCTGTGATATATCAGGACCACAATAGGGAAAGTCATGATGTGGAAGGGATAACCATACTCGTGAGTGGAGAATTCAGTAAGATCACCTTAACTGTTAAAGATGGGACAAGGTAGGGTGTCCTAGCCTGGTTACCCTAGCTTCCCAGGAATGCCCCCACAAACCTTACAGGATATGCTGAGACAATATTTTATGGGAGTACTGAGAATCGTTTTTTTCTTTAACTAGCTGCATTGTATCCTTGTTATCTAACATCAGAGAGGGAGAGGTTTGGACTTTAACACACCTAAGCTTCTCTACCCAAACCTCAGAGAAGAGACTTCAGATTTAATCAAATTGTTACAGTTTAAAATCAAATATAAAATACAGGACAGTATCTCTCCAAAGAGGTTTTTATACATTCCAAGAGATCGAAGACTATTAATTAAAACTAGAAATAGCTTGTAGAAAATAACTAGTCAGGATATAATTCAGAGAAGGTTAATCTGTAGTTAACTCCTTCAAATTAAGGCCTTAAAGATGTCACACTTTGCCTTTGTAGTTAAAACAAAGGAACATTCCAAGCTTAAAATAATATTCCTAATTGCTAAAGTTGCTTTGCTATCTTTTCCAAGTAAGGCTTACTACTCAATTAAGAATCATCTTTTTAGCTCTTTATCATCTCCAAACCATTCATTGGTCTTACTTCCAGCCTGGCCCCCATGACCATCATCAATGACTAGAGTTATCCTAATGGAGAATGGTCCTTCCTTCTTTGCCCACCAACATTGTCTGCCAACCAGTTGCCACCAATGATCAATGATTAAGCCCAAAAGCCTCAGGGGTAGCAGTGGCCTCCCTCTCACAAACTCTTCTGTCAGCCCAGCCCTCTAACCATTGTCTAGGGGAGTAACCCTTGGGGAGATGTGGGGCCTGTCAGCTACCTCTGCAGGTGCCTAACAACCACAATTACTAAAGACCCCGGGGGGAAAAAAAGTTCTCATCCCCAAAGGCCTTGACTTTTCAAATGGTTCAGTGTCAGAAACAGATATTATTTTATCAATGCAAATGACATAAAAGAAGATGAACTCCATTTGCTTTGCTGCTGCACCCCATGGGACCTTTCCATCTGACTTGCAGTTGAATCCTCGTAGATGCATTGTGTCTCCTATGTAAGCTCTTGAGAGCAGGTACTGTCTTGTCCTTCTATTACTATCCTCAGCACTTAGTGCAGTGCTCTGATGCAATGAGCACTTAGTAAGTGCTTTTTCATTCATTCATTTGTTCATTTTCTTTTGTAATGGTGTGTGCGTAGCATCCGTGAGAGGATCCTCAGTGATAGGCAACAAAGGGGGTCCTCCTATGTATCTAACACCTCTTTAGTGGTGTTTGCCCCATGATGTAGTTTTGTTGGTTTTAAAAATTAATTATTTAGAGCTCTGGTGAATGAATGATTGTCAAAGCATGAGACAAAGAGAGGCAGGAAGGAAGTGAGAATAACTGATACAAGGAAGAAGGATGGAATATATGAACCATATGGGATCATAAGAAAAGGGAGAAATCTGTGTAAGAGATGGGCTTGTTAAATATACTCACAGACTACCTTATTCTGTCTCTCTCTCTGTCTTTGTCTCTGTCTCTTGGTCTCTCTGTCTCTCTCCTCCCCATACCCTTCCTCCCTCCTTCTCTCTCTCCTTCCCTTCCTCCTTTGTCTTGGTCTTGATCTCTGTCTCTCTCCCTCTGTCCCTCTCTCTTCTCTTTTCTCTCCTCTCCCTCCCTCCTCCCTTCTTCTTCCCTTCTTTCTTCTCTCTCTCTCTCTCTCTCTTCTCTCTCTCTCTCTCTCTCTCTCTCTCTCTCTCTCTCTCTCTCTCTCTCTCTCTCTCTCTCTCTCTCTCTCATTCACAAGACTTGCCTCCTGAGCATTTAGGTTCACCTAAAAGCATTGGAAGAGTATGATTCCTTTCACAACCCCATTCTAGGCTAACCTTAGGCATATATACATTGCCATAAGCTGGATGAACTGAGAAAGAAGAATATTTGGATGAAAATGAAAGAAAAGTTCTATGTGGGCTTCCCCAGCAGGAAGGGCTCAGCCTTCTCAACCATCTTCTACTCATCTTTCCTCACCAACTGTAGTCAGTCCCCCATGACTGGAACTCTTTGGATTACTGAGTATCGTGAGGAATGAGGCCCCCTCAGTGACTCCTTGAAAAACTGGCTCTCTGTAGACCAAGTATGTAAAGACCTACATAATCTGATGTGAATGCCATCATGAGTGAATGCCTAGCAAGAGGTCCCATCAAGTATGATGAAATTTAATAAGAGATTTTGAAAAAAAAATCAAATGTACAAATTCAGGACTGTGGGGACAGGTCTAGACAATAGTTCATATGAAAAAGACCTGGTGCTCTTAGTGGATTGTAAACTGAGGAAAAATCAATAGTGTGTTATTGATTAAATCAGTACAAGGAACTCCAAGTGTAGAATCTTCCTCCATCAGTGAAAATCAGCAACTCATCTGCAACTTGTAATCTTCCAGAGTTGCTTAGGCCACTGAAAGTTTCAGCGACTTGCTCCTGGTCACACAGCTGGTATGTCAGAGACAAGATTTGAACTGAGTTCTTCCAGACACCAAGGTTAACCGTCTTCTCTCCATTGTGACACACTAACCTTGCTAATGTTATCTTAGGCCACAAGAATAGTATCTAGAACAGTTCTACTATACTCTGCCTTGGACACAATACTCTTGAAGTATTGTTCAGTTCGGAAGTACCACATTTTAGGGAGAATGTTGACAAGTTAAAATAATTCCAGAAGGCAACCAGGATGATGAAGGAAAAGTAAACCATGACATATGAAGATAAAGTGAAGTAGATTTTTTTTTTTGCTTTTTTTTGGAGGGGGAAGGCAGGACAATTGGGGTTGTCACTTGCTCAAGGTCACATGGCTAGTTTTTGTGTTAAGTGTCTGAGGCTGGTTTGAATTCAGGTCCTTCTGACTCCAGGGCCAGTGCTCTGTTCATTGCGCCACCTAGCCTCCCTAAAGTAGATTTTAATATGGAGACAAAAACAATTAGGCAGGACATTATAGCTGACTTCAAGTATTTAAAAGGCTTTAATGTAGAAAAGAAGCTATTTATTTTTCTTGATCATAAAGAAAAGAAACACACATAAGGAAAACCTTCCTAACAATGAAACCTCCAAAGAATGGGTTACCTTGGAAAGTAGTGAATCCCCCATTACTAGAAGTCTTTGAGCAGAAACTAAATGATGACTTTTCAGAGATGCTATAAAAGGGATTCCTAATCACCTACAGGTTTGACTAGATGACCTCCAAAAAATTCTATGAACTCTGACATTCTATGGCACTACTGACTTGTTCAGATGAATCAGATATCAGAGTTCCAAAGAGATGAGACACAAAGCAAGGAAATTATAACTGGAGATAGAAAAAGAACAGAAGACAGGGCTCTGTTGAAGAATCATGCCAAAGGGGCATGACCTGAAAAGCTCAGGGACAGAAGTTAAGACACTTAACATTTTTAGGGAGGGGGAAAGGAACTGAAAGGGAGAAGGAGTTGATGAAATGACAATATGTGCTGAGGGCTAGCCCCACCTCTATAGACTAGTTGGGTCAGGGACTAAGACTCAAACACTGACAGAAGTATGAGAAAAGACTTGAAGCTTTTCTTTTCTGTTTTAGTGGATAATCCATGAACTTCCTTTCTCCCTCTGCCCATCTGGGGCGAAGAAAAATATCTCTATACTGTCCCTCTCACTCACAGAATGATAACACTAATCTTTCTTCCATGTCTCCCTTAGGGTGCAGCTGATTCTCCTTTTCTTGGCCTGGACATCTCACTTGGCAAAAGAGAGAGGTGCTCTGTGTTTTCAAAGAAGTGTCAGAAGAAATAGCGTAAAGAGGCTTAAGTTGCAGCTTGTGGGGTTTTTTTTTGGTTTTTTGGTTTGTTTTTTTTGCAGCCTGTGTTTTCAAAAGAGCCATATGACACCATCTTCCCACCCCTAATCTAGGCTGATAAGGCCTTGCTGCACAAGCTAAACCATCACCAGGAGTTTTTACACCCAGGGCAAGTACCACACACAGCACCCAAGGCCAGTTGCACAAAGTATGGCCTCAGATGAAGAGAAGGGGAAGGAGGACTGGGAGACAGGGGAAAGGAAAGAGTTCACTCCAGCTCACTATGTGGGAGCTTCCTATTTTAACTAATCATGTTTGCTAACTAGGTGCTAGGAGCTCCTGTTTCTATGTGCCTGAAGTTTCTGTGACCTAAGTCCAATAAATTTGTCACCCTGGCTCCGAGTCCTAACTGCCTAGTTATTAAATCCCTGTACACAAGGAATTGAGGGCTATGTTGAAAACATTGGTCTGGGTCCTGCTGTTGTTGTTCAGTCATTTCAGTTGTGGCTGACTCTTTGCAACTCTTTTTGGGCTTTACTTGGAAGTAATTTGCCATTTCCTCCTCCAGCTCATTTTACAGATGAGGAAATTGAGGCCAACAAGGTCAAAGGACTTGCCCAGGGTCACGAAGCTAGTAACTGTCTGAGGCCAGATGAATCTTCCTGACTCCAACCCTCAAGGCTTGAATCTTCCAATTACCAGCTGTGTGGTCTTGGACAAGTTTCTGAACCTCTCTAAGCCTCTGTTTTTTTTTTAATCTATAAAAGAGAGAATCATGATATTTGCACTAGTAAATAATTAGGTTATTGTGAGGTTGAGAATATCAATTTGATCAATTAATGATCAAAACCAATAAACACTTTTTAAGCATCTTCTATGTGCTAAGCACGTTGATAATCACCAGGGATACAAAAAGAGGCAAAAGACAGTCCCTGCCCTCAACGGTCAAATGGGGGAGACAACATGAAGATGTGTGCAAAGATATTTTGTGGGGGCAGCTAGGTGGCACAGTGAATAGAGCACTGACCCTAGAGCCAGGAGAACCTGAGTTCAAATGCAGCCTCAGACACTTGACACATTTTCTAGTGACCTTGGGCAAGTCAGTTAACCCCCAATTACCTTGTCTTCCCCCCTCCAAAAAAATTTTTTTTTTGTGACCATAAAACACTATACAGAAGAAAATTGTTACTGTTATTCAATACACATACTACTTCCTCTTTGTTTGGGAGAAAAAACTGTGGCTTAATTTCCTCTCCTTTTTCACAACAGATTATAGCCCCTGCTGACAACCCCAACCTCCAGTGGTTATACTTAAAAAAAAAAAAGCATTGTTACCCTTTTTCATGTTATTCTTAAATACCTTCCATTTGAAACTGTCAAATTACTTTAATCAAGCTCTGGGCACGTTTTTCATTACTGTGTAGGTAAGAAACCTGAGAAACAAAATATCAAGTCTCAGGAAAAAAAAAAGTGATTTATCCACATTTCTGCCTTAAGTTAAAGGAAAAAGGAGAGGACAAAGTTTAGCCCAATTCAAAGACATAAGCCTTAAATATATTAAACATTATTATTCATTTTCATGTGTTCTCCAGCAAGTGAATTTCAAAGTCTTAATGGTCTATGTGTTTCCTCCTTTAATTCCCTTTAAAATTCATGTCTTTTTAAAATATCTTTTTTTTAATGTATAGGGTTTAGATTCTAATTCAAAGACCAAGTTAAATTTACCCAGCAAGTGTTATTAACCTGGGGCCCATAAACTCCTTTTAAAAATATTTTTGTATCTATATTTCAACATAATTATTTTTCTTTCCTATTTATTTTATTTTATACCCTTAAGATCATGATTCTGAGAAGGGGTCCATAGGTTCCCTCAGACTGCCAATTGGGGCCAAAACACACACCAAAAATGGTTGAGAACCTCTGTCCTAAAATCTGTCCCCCTTGTGGACACCTGTTGTTATCTTTTCCCCCTTAGGGTCAGATTCTCTCTTAAAGATATCTCATGTCTCCCTTGAGCTCCAACCTTGTTATCCCTAACTGCGTATTATATATTTTCGCTTGGCTATTCCACCATCACCCCAAACTTAACATGTGCAGAGATAAATTCATCACCCTTCCAACTTAATTTTTTTCTGGCAATACCAAACTACTATTCTCTCTGTCACATAAATGTAAAACCTCAGAGGCACCTTTACCTAATTCTCGCCTTCACTTCTATATCTAATCAGTCCACCAAGAATGTAAAGGATTGGAAACATTCTACTGATCATCCAGCCTTTGCCTGAAAACCTTCAGGGATGGAGAGTTTGCCCCGTCAGGCAGCAAACAGTCTAGTTCATTTTTGGATTGCTCTAACTGCTAGAAAATACTTCATTAGATTTGTATGAATTGATTAAGAGTCAAGTGAGTAAAACCAGGAGAAAATTTATAAAAGGACATTAGCATTATAAATAGAAATAACTTTGAACAAATTAAGGACTCTGATCAATGCAATGACCAGCTACGATTCCATGGGACCAGTAAGGAAACACTACTTTCTACCTCCTGACAGAGATAATGGACTAAAGATGCAGAAGAAGACATAGATTTTCGGGCACAGCCCATGTGGGAATTTGTTTTGCTTTACTATGCATATTTGTTACAAGAGTTTTGTTATGTTTTTCCCCAGTGGGGAAGAGGAAGGAGCTAGAAAGAAAATACATGTTTGTTAATTGAAAAAAAGAGAAAAGAAAGGAGATTATTTCCTTATATTGAGCTGAACCTGCTTCCTTATAACTTCTACCCATTGGTTCCAGTTCTGCCATCTGGAGCTACACAGCATAAATCTTGTCCTGCTTCTAGAGCATAGCCCGTACAAGCACTTTAAGTATATTTACTATTCTCCTTCTCCCTGTCATAAGTCTTAAATGTTTAAACACTCCCACTTCTTTCAACTATTCTTCATGCAATGTTGTCTGAAGGTCTCCTGCTTTTCCCTAGAAGAACTCCAAATTGTTAATATCCCTCTTAAAATATGGCATCCAAAACTGAATGTAGTAATGTAT
Organism: Petaurus breviceps papuanus; assembly: GCF_028583685.1. NCBI lineage: Eukaryota > Metazoa > Chordata > Mammalia > Diprotodontia > Petauridae > Petaurus > Petaurus breviceps. The sequence continues at coordinate 2,221,410 of NW_027187330.1, forward strand.
ATGTGGTTTGACCAAGTTAGTATATAATAGGACTATTATGTTCTTTTTTCTGAACACTGTATTGCCATTAATTCAGCTCAGGATTATATTAAGTTTTTGAGGAAGCAAAACTTACTGTTGATCCATATTGAGCTTACAATCAGTAAAAATTAAATTTAAATCCTTGTCATTTCCCTATGATCTTCTGTTAAGATAGGTCTTCTTCATCCTATACCTATGCAGTTGATTTCTTAAAAATCAATATGAGACTTTCTATCTCTCCTTGTTAAATTGTGGTTTGTTAGATTTGGATCATTTTTCCTGATCTCTTGAGAGGATATTGGATCTTGATTTTGTCCTATTAGTTAACCTATTATCTTTGTGTCACCTGAAAATTAAAAAAAGCAAAAACAAAAAACCCAACAAACCATAACTTTATCTTTAGTAGAATCATTGGTAAAAAATTTTGATGGGGAACAGGCTCTCATTCTTCCAGGTTTTATATAAATCCATTTATTAGTATTATTTGGGTTACGGTTATTCAACCAGTCATGAATCTATCTAATTGGACTAGCATCTGGCCAACATTTCTCCATCTTGTCTATAAAGATATCATGAGAGACTTTGTTAAATGCCTTGCTAAAATTAGATATCTTGCGTCTATAGCATTCTTCTGATCTCTCTGTTCAGTTCTGGGTGCTATATTTTAAGAGGGATAATAAAAGACTGGCACACTTCCAGAGGAAGGCAGCTAGGATGGCAAGGAACATTGATGAACATTGTACACAGTAACAGCAACACTGTGTGATAATTGGCTATTTTAGACTTAGCTCTTCTCAGCAATGCAATGACCCAAGACAATTCCAAAAGACTCGTGATGAAAAATTCTATCCACATCCAGAAAAAGAATTGATAGCATCCGAATGCGTCAAAGCACACTATTTTCACGTTGGTTTTTTTCCTCCTGTTTTTTCCCTTTTTCTCTGCTTCTTCTTTCACAACATGACTAATGTGGAAATGTGTTTAACATGATTGTACATGTATAACCTATATCAAATTGGAGATGGGGAGGGAGAAAAATTTTGGACTCAAAATCTTATAAAAAATGAACATTGAAAACTATCTTCACATGTAATTGGAAAAATAAAATATATTTGCATAAAAAATCCAGTGTTACATAAAGAGTAGTTGAAGGAACTAGGAATGTTTAGCTTAAATAAGAAAAGACTTGGGAGGGAGAGAGGAAGGTGATAATAGGTATTTCTGATTGGATCTAGCAGACCCATGAGGCTAGTTTGAAATGGCTGTGTCAAGTGAGCCAACACTGTCTCCTAATGGTCACCAGCTTCCTTTTCAAGCTGTCATTCAGTCAATAAACATTTATTAAATGCCTGCTGTGTGCCAGACACAGTGCTAGTTCAACTCTTCCAAAGGAGGAGATTGAGGCCTCAGAGAAATAAAGTGATTTGACTAAGGTCACACAAGAAGTAAGTAGCAGATCCAGAGACGAAGTGGGAATCATAAGGCCAAGGGTGAGTGAAGAGAGAATCTTTTCAAACCTCAAGACTCAGTGGTAAATACTGAATAGAAGGCACCTGTCCAGGAGTTAGGAGAGGGAGAAACTTGAGAGAATTCACCCAAACTCCAACCAGAGTAAAAATTAGAGACTGTAAGGGCAGGTCAAATAGAGTAGAAGTATTTATTAGCTGCCCAAGGGAGGCCTTTGCACAGAGGGTGGGGCTGTGAGATAGGAGCAGAAATGTCCAGGAAGACCTATCCAGGAGGCATTTGCTCTGGACTTAAGATAGAGCTGGAAAGTTTCAAAAACCCCAAGAGCATTCTTGTGGCTATTTCATACAGAAAGAGTGAAGGGCTATAGTCTGTAGAACCACATTGACAACAAAGCAATGCAGTGCTAAATGCAAGAAAGAGGCAACGATACTGGAGAACTGGAACAATCAATTAGAGCTGAGGACAGAGGCAGCAGAATGAGGATGGGCTGGTGGGAGAGAAGGAACAGAGCCATGCCTCAGGGAGGGAGTGGGGCATGTGGAAGCTGATATGGGGAAGTCAACCCTGACTTCATCCCTCACAGAGTTCCCATCCAGAGTTGTACTATAAAACACACGGACTGGGCAGATCTGGACCACTGGAGGGAAGGGGACCTCTCAAACTCACCAATCTCTGAATTCTTTCCCCTTGTTGAAGGACCTACCAAAGGTGGAAAGTATAAGAAAAGAATAGTGTCTAGTTCTCTGGGTAGGATGTAGAAAACTACCAGAAAAGGGAGGGAGTTTCTTAACTGGCTATCACAATGGATCTCAAAAAGGTTGCCCCAAGTTTTAGCTAAGTATGGCTTGAATTACATGAAATCTACATTTGCAAATATATAAAGAACTTTGTCAAATCTATAAGAAATTGAGTCATTTCCCCAATTGATATATGGTCAAAGGATATGAACAGGCAGTTCTCTGATGAAGAAATCAAAATGATTTATAGTAATATGAAAAAATGCTCTAGATCATTATTGGTTAGAAAAACTTGAGATATTCTACGCCTATCAGTTTGGCTAAAATGATAGAAGAGGAAAGTGATATATTGGAGGGGATGTGGAAAAATTAGTATCTTAACTCATTGTTGGTGGATCTGTGAATTGATACAACCATTTTGAAGAGAGATTTGGAGTTATACCCAGAGTTATTAAACTGCCTATATGCTTTGACCCAGCCATATCACTATTAGGGCTGTTTCCCAAGAGGATTAGGGAAAAAGGAAAAGAACCGATATGTTCTAAAAATATTTATAGCTGCTCTCTTTGTGGTAGCAAAGAACTGGAAATTGCAGGGATACCCATAAGTTGGGGAATGGCTAAACAAATCGTAGTATATGTTCTAGATGAAATATTACTCTGCTATAAAAAATGATGAACTCAACGATTTTAAAAAAAGCAAGGTAAGATCTCCACAAAATAATGAAGAGTGAAATGAGCAAAACCAAGAAAACTTTGTATACAGTAACAGCAGTACTGTTTTAAGAACATCTTTGAGCAACCAAGTCATTTTGACTTTTATAAATACCTAAATTAACCTCAAAGACCTTAAGAAGGAAGATGCTGTTTGAATCCAGAAAGGAATATTGCTGTGGTGTAAGAAATGTTGAGCTGATTGATTTAGAAACACATGGAAAGACTTGGACTAATGAAGGAAGATGCTAAGTGCCTTCAGAGAAACTGATGATAGGAGGAAATAAGGATAGTTTGGCCTTACATATATGTGTGTAAGTGTACATGTGTGTGTGTGTCTATGTTCATAGATACTGTGTATACGTATGTATATCCATGCTTAATTGTAGCCTTCTTTAGGGTGGGGAAGAGGGAGGGGAAATAATGCAGTAAAAAGCATACAGCAGAGAACAAAAGAAAACCAACAAAGAATTGGGCAGCTTTGAAAATAATGTGTAGTATTTATTATATAGGTTTTCTTGAAATGGAAATGTATTGTTTGATATTGAATCCTCTCTTATAGCCTACTGTATACATGGCAGTGTTTTTTTTTTTCCTTTGTGGTTTTTTTGGGGGCTTTTTTGGGAGGGCAATTGGGGTTAAGTGACTTGCCCAAGGTCACACAGCTAATTTTTGTGTAAGTGTCTGAGGCAGGATTTGAACTCAGGTCCTCCTGACTCCAGGGCCGGTGCTCTATTCACTATGCCACCTAGCCACCCCAGGTGCCCCTTATTCTTAAATTAAAATGAAATTTTGTTATTAAAAACTCATAAAACTAGTGGAGCCAAGATGATGGAGTAAAGGCAGGTTCTTCTTTAAGCTCTCCCAAATTACCCTCCAAACAACTTAAAAACAACACCTTGCAATGAATTCTAGAACAGCAGAACCAACAGAAGGGTGGGGTGAAATAATTTTCAAGCCCAAGACTACTTAGATCAGCAGAAAATATGTCTCAATGGGGTGAGAGTGGAGCATAGGCCGGGCCCAAGCAAGCCAGCAGCAGGTCTTGGGGCAGGGGTGGGAAGGGGTGGGCAACTGAACTAGGGCAGTAGCATTTTACTTTTACCTCACAGATGGTAAGGGGGTTGGATGACTGCTCAAAAGGAGACTATAGGAAACCCTTTGCTGGTACTGGGTGCAAGACTGTTGCATTGCCCAGATGCTGTTTGCAGTCCCAGTCTCAGGGGGAGGAGAACACTAGCACATGGAATGTGCATGGTGCAGGGGTGTAGGGATCCTAGTCCCAGTTCCAGAGTGGAAAAGAGTGCTTGTAGTCAGTCACTCACAGACCAGAGCGCAGGCCAGGAGAGCACTACACCTCTCTTGAGCTCCTACCACCTCCGAAATACCGAAAACTTGCAGATCTGAATGAGTTCTGAAAACAGCAGAACAAAAAATCTCCAGTTTTGGTAGAGTCTCCTCAACCTCAGCAGCAGAGCCCAACTTTAATTAAAAGAAAGTTAAAAGCCAAGAAATAGGCTGGGGGGAAAATGAGCAAACAATGGAATAAAAATATGACTATAAAAAGTTACTATGGTAACAGGGAAGGTCAAAACACAAAGTCAGAAGAAGACAACCAAATCAAAATAGCTACATGTAAAACCTCAAAAAAAAATGTGAATTTGTCTCTGACTCCAAAAAAGAATTTGTAGAAGAGCTTAAAGAGGATTAAAAGTTAAATAAGAGAGGTAGAGGAAAAATTGGAGAAAGAAATGAGAGCGATGCATGAAAATCATGAAAAAAATGAGTCAACAGCTTGGTAAAAAGAGGCATAAAAATGCTGAATAAAATAAAATAAATATAAAATATATATAAATACAAAATAAAAAAAACAAATAGGTCAAATGGTAAAAGAGGCACAGAAATTTACTGAAGAGAAGAATTCCCTAAAAAGCAGAATTGGCCAGATGGAAAAATAAGCACACAAATTCACTGAAGTAAAGAGTTAAGTTAAAGAGTCTTAAGGGGCAGCTAGATGGCACAGTGAATAGAGCACCAGACTTGGAGTCAGGAGAACCTGAGTTCAAATCTGGCCTCAGACACTAAACACTTACTAGCCATGTGACCTTGGGCAAGTCACTTAACCCCAATTGCCTTACATTCCCCCCTCAAAAAAGCTAAAAAAAAAAGTTAAAAAAAAAAAGAGCTCCTTAAAAAATAGAATTGACCAAATGGATATGGAGGTACAAAAGCTAACTGAAGAAAAAAATTCCTCAAAAATTAGAAGTGAGCAAGTTGAAGCTAAATGAGGCATTAAGAAACAATCAAAGTCAAAGAAAAGAAAATAAAATGTAAAATATCTCACTGGAAAAACAACTGGCTTGGAAAATAGATTAAGAGATAATTTAAGTACTATTTGGACTATTGAAAGCCATGATCAGAAAAAGAACTTAAACATCATCTTTCAATAAATTATCATAGAAAATTGTTCTGATATCCTAGAATCAGAGAGTAAAATAGTAATTGAAAGAATACACCATTCACCTACTGAAAGAGATTCCAAAATGAAAACTCCAAGGAATATTATAACCAAATTCCAGTGCTCCCAGATCAAGGAGAAAATATTGCAAACAGCCAGAAAGAAAATTGTTCTCTTTCATACACATGGACTAAATACCAATGTTTGTTGTGGGGAGCCAAAGAAGCCTGCTTCAGAACTCAGATATTAAATCCTAATAGTGGACTTTGAAACAAGAATCTCTTTGAGATACGACTTTTTGAGTTAACTCCCGAGTTCCTTGTTATGGGTTACACTTATAAGGATGTTACTTGAGTTCTGAGATCAATGGGCTATCCCCCAAGACTTTAGTTGTTCAAAACCAAAATATTTGATTCAGCACTCAGGTATCTTTGGGTGGTCAGCTCTAAACGTGATGTCTTTTGAGGACTGCAGCTTTGGCTTTGAAGTTTGCTCTCAATTGTATCCATTTATGACTGCGGCTACATTAGCAGACACCTGAGGCCTAGATCAAAGGTCTTACCCTAAGACTTTGGTCTCCTAGATAACAAATCCTTATCAAATTATCTAATCTGTGCTACTTCCAGGATATGACAGACTAAGATAATGATAAGAATACTTGAGTCCCCTTCCTTTGTCTCATTTGCTCTATAAAAACCTTGCCCTAAGAATCAATAAATGGAGTTCATCATTCTTCCTTGAACTACCCACATGTCCTGGTCATTTCTTATTCACGTCTCCGGATCATGCTAAGTGCTGGACACTGAGCAGCCCACGGCAGTTTGTTGTTAATGCCCATGTCCTCCTGGAGAGCTGAGCATGTGCAAAACAGGAGACAAAAAAAAAAAAACCAGTCCCCAGCGGTCCAAAGAACAGAGTGTGTGCAGAAAGGAGACTGGGTTCAAAGGTTAGAAGGAGAACTCTAAAGTAAGGGGAAGAGACTCCTCTAGAGACTCTCTGAAGGGCTAAAGGTTCATTACCTTGGGAATATTTGACTTTCTTTTCTGCTGTTCCACCTCTCCTCACATGGCTTTTGTGAATGACCTGATGGGAGGGTTTAATTTCTCTGACAAGAGTTGCTTTTCTTCCTGGGCAGGTGCCAGCCAGAGCAGGAACATCTTTTTTTTTTTTTTTAACAGATTTCCACATTAGTCATGTTATGAAAGAAGAATCAAAACAAAAGGTAAAAACCATGAGAAAGAAAAATAAGAGAAAAATAGTATACTTTGATCTGCATTCAGATTCCACAGTTCTTCCTCTGGATATGGATAGCATTTTCCATGATGATTGTTTTGGAATTGTCTTAGATCATTGTATTTCTGAGAAGAGCTATGTCTATCAAAGTTGGCCATCTTACAGTGTTGCTGTTACTGTGTAAAATGTTCTCCTGGTTCTGCTCATTTCACTCAGCATCAGTTCATGTAAATCTTTCCAACTTTTTCTGAAATCTGCCTGCTCATCATTTCTTATGGAGCAACAGTATTCCATTATGTTCCCTAATTGATGGACATCCCCTCAATTTCCAATTCTTTGCCATCAAGAAATGAGCTGCTATAAATTTTTTTGTACACATGGGTCCTTTCCCTTCAAAACAAGGATATCTCAATGTCAGACATTGCTTTTTTTAAAAACAAGTTTTACAAGGTAGTTGAATAAATAAGGATATACACATTCAGGGAGAGAATATATCTTGCTCATTTCTGTGTTTTAATCAGGTTCTTCACTGCATATACTTGATAAAAGAGTTATTCTGCTGTCAAGGAAACAAAGAAAACCTCTAGAAAAGAGACTGGCATACTAGAAAAGAAAGGAAAGGGGAAATAGCCTGACTTTATCTTTGCACAGAGCCTGTGGACATTCTTGGTTATTTTAGTAATAGTTTACTCTGAAGAGCTTATTTTCTGCAAAACTTTGGTGTTACTTACTCTCAAGGTTATCAGCTCTGGGGAGTCTTTGAGGAAATCCTAAAAACTTCCTGTTAAGAAAAAAAGTGAGAGGCCTGTAAGGCTGCGGTTGGCTTATGGGGAGTCTTTCTGGCTCTAAGTTTTGCATTGTATGTCAGTGAGGGCTAGATGTGGAGTCTGCTCCCTTATGCTTATTTCAATGAACTCCTGAGAAACCTTTTCAAAATGGACCCTATTTGTCTATTTCAGGAAAAATAGACAAACTTTCAGGAGACAGTGTATGTTTTGCACATTTCTGCTACCCTTCACCACCCCTACATTACTCCCAGGACCTGGAATATCCTTCCTCCCTGTCTTCTGCTGAATTCCTGATAATACCTTAAAGATCAGTTTGAGTGCTCCCTCCTCTAGGAAGTCTCCCTCAATCCCTTCATCAGTAACATTTTTTTACTCCAAATTTCATACACCACTTTGCTTTGTACCTTTCTTTTCTTTTTTTTGGAGGGCAATTGGGGTTAAGTAACTTGCCCAAGGTCACACGGCTAGGTTTTGTGTGTGTGCGTGTGTGTGTGTGTGTGTGTGTGTGAAGTGTCTGAGGCTGGATCTGAACTCAGGTCCTCCTGACTCTGGGGCCAGCACTCTACTCACTGTGCCACCTAGCCCCTTTTGTACCTTTCTAATGCACCTATGGTATATTGTATGGTATACCTATTTGTATTGGTGTCTTATCCCCATACTAGACAGAAAACTCCTCTTGGGCAGAGATTATATCATGACTAAACTTTGCACCTCCACTAGCACTAAGATTAATGTTAAGCAAGCGTTGTTTGTCCTTTGTTTTTGAAGAGGACTAATGACATCATGGGGTGATGTAAGTGAGACAGAGTGGCAAGACCAAAGGATGCGGAGAATGACCTCTTCCACGTCTGGCCAAGATCTAGGTCCTCCACAGCACCTGCTTCACAGGCGTAGAAACAAATTGTTCTCATCCACGCATTTCACTAGGAGGAGTCTTCACAGGCTTGTGGGTAGACACTCCCCTAACTCATTGAGTACTAACTCAGAGGTAGAGGAAAGTATGCTTGACTTCTCATTGGGAGACCTGGGTTCTAACACTGGCTTTACCACTAATGAGCTGTATGGCCTTGGGCAAGTTACTTTATCTCTCTGGGTCTCAGTTTCTTCAAAAACCTTAACAAGAATTTATTAAATAACTACCATGCACAAGGCACTTAACCAAAGAAAAAGAAACCTAGTCCCTATCCTCAAGGTGTTTTTATTCTGGGCTGGGGTGCACAGATATGTGAATTTAAGACAATTTGTGGGAAAGAACATTAACAAGTAGGAGAATCAGGAAAGGCTTCCTGTAGGTGGTGTCACCTGAGCTGAGACTCATATATAGGTAAAGCAGCTGTCCCCCAAACAGAGGTAGCCCTTGACATGCCCCCTAGGAATATGTGGCTGGAACAGTTACTTGGACAAACCATCAGCTCAGCATGCCAAGCCCTGAGCTATTAGCCCAAGTTACTGTACATTCATGAGTAGCCCGAATGTTCTCAGGCTTTTTCTGTTTTTTGTTTGTTTGTTTTTCCTACTTGCATGAGTGCAGCCTGCTTGGTATCTGCTTTCCCCAGCTTCTTCCTATAACAGGGGCTATGTGGAAATCACCTCTCAGGTTCCTCCTGGCTTTATTGTCCGATAGATTTCTAGAACCTGGAGAATATTTTCTGTTGTCCCCCACAGGGTCTATGACAGGAAGAGCAGTTATCTGTTTAAGTAACTTTTTAAAGGCTCTCCCTTGACTAATTTTGATACAGTCACTGAACCAATCTTCTATCTCTTCTCTCCCATTCTCTTGCTGGTTCTTTAGCTCCCAATGGTTACTTATTGCTATAAGAGTGGCTACAGAGTGTCTCTTTTTGTTTGTTTTGATATTCAGGTTTCTCCATTGAAAGTCCTCTTCCACAGGTAGACAAGGCATCCCTGGTATTTCTCCAATGTCTTTGAGGCAGCTAGATCTCCTTCCAAACATGCAAGCCTTTTAGATCTCTTTGATTCCTTTCCTGACAGATTTGTACCATATGCTTTTCATAAACACTTAAAGCCCCAGCCTCCCATATCTTCTCTATAGGGATGGCATTTTTTGTTTGGGGGGGTGGAAGCAGGGGGCAATTAACCACATTCCACTGTGCTCATGACTCAACTCCAGGGACCCTTTTCTCTATGTAAGTAAAGTGGATTTTAGTGTAAGTCAGGTGGATCTTAGTGTGTGTAAAGTAGATTTTTGTTATTATTTCTCAGAGTTCATTTTCCTAGGACCCATAGCCATAACAATCTCTTGTTCCTAGGTATGAGATATGAGTTCAAAATATCCCAGTGCTCATGATAGTGTCTGGCATATAGCAAATGCTTAAGAAATGATTTATGGTTCTACATTCTTAACAGAACTTCTAACATGCCCATGAGAGTCCACTTGAGGGTCTCCTCTGGCCAAAGGCCCGATAAGATTGGGTCACTTTGACCTTGCTCAGCATACCAGCCAATGGGTAGGAAGTCAGAAGACATAGGAGCTTCTCCTAGCTGTGCTACCAACTGTCTGTGTGACTTTAGGTAAATTACTTTCTCTACTTTCAATTCCCTTGCCTTTAAAATGAGGAGATTGTACAGTTGCTAATGGTATTGGATAGATAGAAGATGCAGTCTCATCTTTACCCTGTTTTCTATTTTCTACTATTTTCTACCCTGCTGAGACTTCACCTTCCAGCCTGGACTTCAAGAGACCATGGAGAGAAGAAGGTAAGCCATTCTGCTGGGCCCTCCCTGGGACCATGAAGCCTCATTTTCAACGGGGCCATTTTCTGTCCCTCCCATCCCTGCTGTTCTCCACCGCCCCCCCCCCCCATATTTTTTACCTATTGCTCTGGAAACTGCAATAAAATCAACACCATCATTATTTCAGAAAAGGGCATGTCAATTAGCTGCTTTATTGTTCAATATTTGTGACATCTCAGACCATAATTCTCTGGCTACCAGTCCCCTATGTGTATCTCTCCTGAAGGAAAGGTGTGTCTTAATTTTGTATCTAGATCCCCATTGCTTATACAAACTCTAACATTCTGGATGCTAGTTCTATGTTGTCTCAGCTGAGAGTATTCCAATCTTAGCTGCCCACATTCTACCTACTTGTGGATGTGCCAATCCTGTTTAAGCTGCTAGTGAGTGTGCTCTGGGCATCTTTGTAGCTGGGCAGAGACTGGGCAAAATGACTGCTGGGAGAGCTGGAGAAGGAGGTTCAGAGACAGCTGCAGACATGTGGGGAAGTTGTCTCCTCAACAGTTCCCGTAACTTGTAGTGCCATTAATGATAGAGACTAAGAGAGGATTTCCCCCCCCCCCCCACACACACACACTGGGAATATTCTCTCTCTCAAACAGCTCAGGTGTTCTTATATAGTCATTCATCTGCTCTGATTTATTTTCTGCTTACTTTGATAAAGAGGCGTTGGAGCCCATTGTTTGTATAACCAGAATTTAGGGGGAAGGAGCCAAGCTGCAAAGTAAGCTCATTGTTACTCTCCTCTTGATAAGTGGAAGTGCCTTTCATTCTGCTCCTCTATCCACTTATACCTATCATACATATAGAGAGATAGGATTCTGACCCAATCCACTTTTGGACATAGAAGAGTGGAGAGCTCACTTGACATGGCAATCCTGGATCTTCTTGCTGCTTCCCTATCAAGATGTTGGTGAAGACACAGCCCTTCATAAACTCTTCACAAAGTTGAAATTTATGGTCTCCATGGGAAGCAGGTCCCAGATAAGAGATCTATCCATGCCACATGCAGGGCAGCCCAACCACATATATTATTAAGTAGTTACTAAGTACGAGTGACTATGAAAGGAACTGGGGATACAATGACAAAAATAAAACATTCTTTGCCATCATTCCAATTTCCCTCTTTCTCTGGAGGGCATCATTATCTTTCCATTCAGGTTAATGATGGTAGCAGGTGTTCCCCTGTGGGTAACCAAGGAGCCAGAATTTCCCATAGTAGGAAAAAGAATTTTGAGATGCTGGGAAGGAATGAGATCTGTGCATGAGTATACAGATCCAGGGTTCCCTTTGCCTTGTGTTACCCTCGAAAGACTTCCTCCTGTCCTACTTGGCAGGTGGGGCACAGGCAGTGAGTAGCTGTTGTGCTAGGGCTGAGTTGTAAAGATTTAAGATATGCTACCATGCTGGGAATGGGGGTGGGGAGGGGACCAATTGCAATTAGATTAAGGCTCCTTACTCATGAGTGAGGAGAATAAAACGGAATTTGGGAGTAAGGATTTCAAAAGGAGGTGGCACCCTCCTAGAGGACTTTAGGGTGTGTATGTTCTACAGTGAAGGTTAATTATGGATTTCTTATTTTCAACAATTTGGGGCAATTTTCCAAATCATCTAGCTAAATCCCGAATCTTGCCAGCATCATCAATCTGCTCAGTACCCTGGGGTGAGGGAGTCAATTAGCATTTGCATGCAGAGTACCTTCTGGTCGACATAGGGGATACTGAGAGCTTTTGGGAAGCCAGCAACCCAACACTTAGCACAATATTTGGCACAAAGAACGTGCTTAATGAATGCTTTTTCATTAATTCGTTTATGTTGCATTTCCTGTCAGTCAATAAACATTTATTCACCACAAGGTGAACTAAGCATTGTGGACACAAAGAAAGGTAAAAGACAATCCCTGCATAACTAATAGGTGTGACAACATGCAGATAGTCATGTACAAACAAAATATAGACAAGATAAATTGGAAAAAACCAACAGAGAGAAGGCATTAGAATTAACAGTGATGTGGAAAAACTTCAAAAGAAGAAGATGGGATTTTAGTTGGGACTTGAAAAAAGCTAAGGAAGCTAGGAGGCAGAGAGAAATGAGGAGGGAAAGCATTCAAAGTAAGGACAGCCAATAAAAACTGTTGGGAGTTGGGAGATGGAAGGTCATGAGTCAACCGCATGGAGGTCAGTGTCATCAGATTTCAGAGTACTTGGGTAGGGGCTGTTAAACCCTTTATATCAGAAGTTCCTAAACTTATTTGGCCTATAAACCCCTTGAAAAAAAAATTAATCTCAGCACCCCCCTGGAAATCTACTTTCTTTAACCCTTTAACAGTTTTTTTTTAAATTTGCATCATTTTAAAAAAATGAAAGATGCATCTCAAACTTATAATTTATTGTCAATTTGTGTTTTTTTCTGCATTGAAACTTTGATGATACAATATTGCTTCATATAACTGTATAGTATCATATTGTAAACAAGTCATTATACACACACATTTCTGCCAATGCATGCTGGACTTCCCCACAGTGAGCCACACACTCCCCTGTCAACACTTGCTTGTTATGACCTGTCATCAGACTTGACCACTAATGGGTTAAAACTTGTATTTTGTGTATTTATTTGGAAAATAATGTAATCACTATGACTTTAACTCTATCACATAATGGATGAAACATGTATGAACGGTTTTTCAAAATTTTCTTCTCTTCTTTCCTTCTTTCTATTGTGCCCTTATTTTTATTCAATGTCCCCTATTTCCACCCCCCCCATAGTTCCAGTGCCCTCCAGGGGCTGTATTGCCCACTTTGAGAAGCTCTGAATTTTTATATAAATGGCACATTGTCTTTATGTAAGCTTAAGGAAGGCAGACCATAAGCCCTTTGGGCTGCTCACACAGAAGGGCCGCTTTTGCAGTGTCCCCCAAGGGTCATGTAGCATATACACAAAATACTACTTGCAGCATTGTTCATCTAGGATATTTTTATTTTCAGGAGCAGGGTGATTTGTGGGAGGGAGAATAGGCTCACCTCACTAATACACATAGGAGTCACAGTTGGGGGAGGGGGCAGTGCTCACCCTGGGATTTTCTTTTAAATGTTTCCAAGTTTTGAGCTGAATTTTATTTGTCCATACACAGATGTCATTACTTTGTGGTGTCTCACATTATTTTTTTCTGAGGAAACTTTCAGGCCTCCTAGGTTCTCCATAGGAATGAAATAATGGGGCAGAAACAATCACTATACAACCTAGCAGTTAGTCAGTCAGCAAGCATTTATTAAGTGCCTACTATGTACTAGGCACTGTTCTAAGCACAGAGCATACAAACAAAGGCAAAAAACAATCTTTGCTCTCAAGGAGCTCACAGTCTAATGGAGGAGACAACATTTATGTTATAAATGGGGTAGTCTCAGGAGAAAGGCAGTAAGATCAAAGAGGCCTGGGCAAGGCTTCTTGTAGAAGATGGGGCATTAGCTGAGATTTGAAGGAAGCCAGAGAAGTCAGGAGGTGGAGATAAAGAAGAGAGAAGTCTAAATGTGGTAGATGGGGAGGCTGGATAGATATGTCTGGAATCTTGCCTATTCCTCTCCAAGGGATACTTTGATTCCTCCCTAGAGGGGAGCAGAAGGAGCCTTGAGGCTGGTCATGCTGTTCTTTGAAAAATACAGTTACAAGACTGGAATTTTATCTTTCTCCCCACCTCCACTTCCCTCCTCTCCTCCATATATCATTGTACTAGGACAATAATTTTAGGTTTAAGTTTCTTTCCTGGTTGCTGTTTTTTAAAGGAGAAAGGGATGCACCAAGCTTACACCTGTAACTTGATTCCTATCAAATGCTATTACATAAAAGACCATCACACATAGTGGATAGGTTGTAAACTCATTTATCCAAGCAGAAATCAGAGAAGATATACAGGTTAGAACATATCAGAAAACATAGAGTAAATGAAGTATCCTACTGGCAGTAAGATATCTATTTAAAGAAGCAGTAATCTCTCCCAGGAGAAATTCCCTTAAGTCTTTCTCTTCTAAAAAACACTTTGATAACTCTATTTTAATATAATTGGAGAACAATACTGTTTAAATGGAAGAGCTTGAAACCAGCTTGGAAGTATGAGCTGGAGCCAGATGGTGGAGATCTTGGAATGCCAGGTTGGGAAATTTCTATTACTTGCCGAGAACAAATCCCAGGAAGAAAAACTTGCCCCAAATTACTGTGTTAGAATAAAATAGCATGCATGTGGAATGTAGTTGTTCATGGATGATTTAGAGAGCCTAGATCAGGGGTGGGCAACCTTTGTTCTCCAGGTCACTTGCAGCCTTTCCACTGAACCCAAGTTTTACAGAACAAATCCATTTATTAAGGGGATTTGTTCTGTGAAGCTTGGATTCAGTCAAAGGGCTGCACTTGAGGCCCTAGAGAGCCATATTGGCCTTGAGGCTGCAGGTTCCCCACCACTGACCTAGAAGATTAGGGTCTTCACTGTAGAAACAAGTTTTGTTTCTTGCCTAATAGCTGAAATTCATATGTAGGTTTCATCTGGACTTTATAATAAACTTTATTGCTGCTGTTCAGTCTTGTTTGACTCTTCATGTCCCGAGCTGGGGTTTTCTTGAAAGAGATACTGGAGTGGTTTGCCATTTCCTTCTCCAGGTCATTTGACAGATGAGGAAACTGAGGCTATTGGGGTTAAGTGACTTGCCCAGGGTCACACAGCTAGTGTCTGAGGTTGGATTTGAACTCAGCACTCTATCCAGGGGCACCACCTGGTACTTAGAGGTATGATTATCCCCATTTTATTAAGAAGGAAATAGACTCCAGAGAGGCTAAGCACCTTGCCTGAGGTCACACAGCTAGCGTGTGTGTGTGTGTGTGTGTGTGTGTGTGTGCGCGCGCGCGCGCCTAGCATTCCATCCCAGGTCCTCCGGGCTCACTCCACCACGCTTCAGGGGTCACCTAGTCCTACTCTCTCATTTTACAAGTGAGGACACTGAGGCCCGGGGAGAAGGGACTTGCCCAAGGTCATAAGCACGAAGCAGCTTACAAGTTAAAGGGAGTTAAAAGGCCCGCCCAGTGGACACAAGGGAGGTGGGCGGGGAGGAGACCCAGTTGGAGGAGGGGTCTAAAAGAAGAGCTGACCACGAGGTGCTGGACTCTCCCCGGAATTCTGGGAACTGAAGGTCCCCTTGTCCTTCTCGAGCATACGTGCGCTCCGTGACCCAGCTCCTCGCACATGCGCACTGACGCCACCAGAAGGTTTCCTCTGCAGGCACAGGAGTTGGCACCCGCTGGCTAGGAGGGGGCGCATGCGCAGACCTGCCGGATCACAGACTTGAGAAGAGAGAGCGGAAAGATTTAGGGAAGAGCGAGCGCACGTCCCGGAGGCCCGGGGCGAAAAGAGCCTCTGTGCGCCGGCGCGGAGGCGGGGCGAGGGCGGGGCGGAGCTCGGATTGAGGAGCCGGCTGGCCGCGAGCTCCGCCTGAATCTCAGTGCGTGCTCGCCTGTCTGCCTGTCTCCTCGAAACTCACTGCCCCGACCTACTGCCCTGAGCTTCTGCCCCGCCATGGCCGCCTACAAGCTGGTGCTGATTCGGCATGGAGAGAGCGCCTGGAACCTGGAGAACCGCTTCAGCGGCTGGTATGACGCGGACCTGAGCCCCGCCGGGCACGAGGAGGCCAAGCGCGGCGGCCAAGCGCTGCGAGGTACCGGGCAGGGCCGCGGGAGGGCTCGGGAGGCGCCCTGGGGGGAGGGGAGGCACGGAGGGGCTGGATACCCCTCCACCTCTATCTAGACCCCCTAGGGCCCGGTTGCCTACCCCGCCCTTCCCCCACCCCCCCATCCCTCTCCTTTATCCTCGGCTCTCCTCCGTCCCGGGCCTCAGCCGAGGATAAGGGGGGTTCATTTTGCAGATGGAGAAATGGAGGAGCCCGAGCCCCCATCATTCCCCGCTCCATCCCAGGGCCTCTCTTGCTTTATGCTTGGGCTATTTCATTCTAACGGGGCAAACCTAAAGGCCCCACCCCCACCCTCTCCTAATAACCCCTGGGTTTCTCGTTATAGATGAGGAAATGAGGGGGTCCTCCATTTCCCATTGTCTCCGTCTCCCACTATATTCCCCCCCCCCATTCCCATCCCACTTTCATTCAGGGGCCTCTATTATGAATTATTTCGTCTTAATAGACGAGAAAACTGACCCCCCCCCCAGCACCCCATCCCACTTCTGTCTTATGGTTCCCCAGGGTATTAAAGAGCTGCATTTCTTTTTCAGGGGAAACTGGAATCCTCTCATCTCCACCTCCTTCCCAGGGCTTCCCTTATGTGATGGGCTGTTTCATTACACGAGGGAACTGAACTTCCCCATTATCTCTATTTCTGCCTCTCCATCTCTCCCTCCCCCCTCCCATGGGATAAGGGCTGTTTCATTTTATAGCTGGGGATGAGGAAAACTGAAACCCACATCTCCCTACCCCATCCCTGAGTTCTCCTCCTGGTTCTCCTTACAGGTGGGGAAACTGAGGTAACAGACTCTGAAGTGGAGGAGGTGCTGGTTTTTCAACCCCAGAGCAGAGCCCTTTATTTTGGGATCTGGTTTTAGGAGCCCCTTCCAGGTCCCCAGAGGTAGAGATCCTGGGAGCCATCACCTTCAGGTGGTGGGCACACTTAAAGAGAGCCTTGGAAAGAGGAGAGAGATACTAGACCTCTGACCCAAGGAGGTTCTGGTTAGTCACAGAGCCATGTGATAACTCTGTGATCTAGTCCAGTCTATTTTACTGGTGAGGAAAGAGACCCAGAGAAAGGTGGTAGAAGTGCCCAAGGTCATACAGCCATCTTATGGAGAGAAGTGGGACTAGAACCCAGGTCCAGTGTACTGTAATCACCACTTCTCAGTACAGGCTTTTTGTTGAGAAGTAGTACTAGGTCAGGGAAGGTGACCCAGGCTGTCATCACCATCAGGTTGCAGCCTGACTCCCATTATCTGGGGGAAGAAGGGGTGGGTGTTAGGAAGAAGCCTTTGTCAAGGACTGTGGGCAAAAGTAGATGTGACCAGAAGACTGCCCTTTGTGACTGTGGAATACTAACATATTCTTATGGCTCGGGAATCCAGAGAGTAATTTGACAAGCATTTATTAAGTAACTACTGTGTGCCATGTCCTGTGCAAGGGAGACAAAGAAAGTCAGAAAGTAACTGTTCTCAAAGAGCTCATAGTTTAATGGAATTAATTCCTGGGCAAGACTGCTTGTGTGGGCCTGTGTGCATCCAGTGGTGTTTGTTCTTATGTCATGGTCTCTTCCCTGTCTTCTTCTAAGAAGAGTACCCTTCGAAAGGGTTATTGGCACATGAAGGAGATGTATTTGGAGCAGTCATTTGGCTCCTTGCTCTCTCCCTTCTTGTCTTCACAGCAGCCCTTTTGAAAGGAACTAGAGCTCTGGAAAATCTGGGAAATAATCCTGCTTTTGAACTGGGCAGTGTACATGCATTAGGATGGGTCTAATGTGACCTTCACATCATTCAGTAAATGGGAGAGGCCTGAGAATTTGCTATGGCTGTGAGAAATCCGAGGTACTGGTGAGGTTGGCACCATTTTCTTTAGCTCTAGCAGAGAGAACAGGACTGCTATGATTCACCTTGTATGCCTTACACCAAATGGAACAGATTGCCACTTCCCTCATTTTAATACTGAGGGTGAGGCCAGTGAGAGCTGCAGGTCCCACCCAGAATGCAAAATTTTCTTTCACCCAAACAGCCAAGTTACCGTAGGCAGGTAGGGGATGGGATAAATGAAAAAAGTCTAGCTTTTTGTTCTTTAAATCTACTCCCCACCTCACTTTGGCTCCATTTTTGTGTCGTGGCGGATTTGTTGGGGGAAGGAAAATGGCTTTGTGTAGATTTTTTTTCACAGTACCTAGGAGTAACTCTTGGATACATCTCTTTGCTTCTTGATGAGTATTAGTTACCCTAGCTTTCATCTTGAGGTTTTCTGTTCCTACTGAAAATAACTGGGTAAAACAAACCAGTAGCTTTTGATTATGAAATACTGAGTCATTTTAAGAATTTGAATTAAGTTACTAACCAGTGACTTGTCTGCTGTTTTGTGGTAGAAAGAAGGTTGAAGGTGTGGAATTGGAAAAGAACTTGCCCCAAATTACATTTACATGTCACTATTTCACTGGAAGAGGTTCAGTGGTGACTCATTTTCTACTTTATCTCTGGTTTTCATTGGTTCTACCCTCAGCTAAATCACTGGCAGGAAATTATGTTTCATACATATTTATTACTAACCTCAGTGTGAAGCAACATCCAGGAGTATACTATATATTTCTTAAAGTCTTTTGCAACTTTGCAGAGGGAAATATTGTTTCTCCTTCCTTTTGTCTACTGCAAGATTGGATTAGCAAGACTGGTTAGCAACCACCCAGTGAAGGCATTTATTTTATTTAGGAAGAGGAGGAAGTGAAAAATGCTAGTAAAAAATGAATTGTATTGGGAAAAGAATGAGGGAGAGTGGCTTCACAAAGTTGACAATAACTCACTTATTTGGCACTTTCCAGTTCAAAAAGTACTTTAAAATATTCAAATTATGTAGGATAAAGCAAAGTATCATTATTTTACACGTGAGAACAGATAAGGGACATGCCTGTAATTACATAGCTAGTAATTGTCAGAGCTCCTAAGTACATTACCCTTTCAACATAACTGACAACTGTTGGGATTTTGGTCAGAGGGAGGAGTTGTCATGTGTAATATCAATTGATTAAATATTTACTGTGTACATAGCCTTCTACCCTTTGCAGTAAGTGTTGGGAGTAGGGAAGGCTTTAAGCATTTATGAGTAGTTCAGGAATACAGTGATCTCTGGGATGAAAACTTGTGGGTTTTAAGGGTACTCTTTCTGATCAGCTTATCACTTGGGACTCTTCCAGATGCTGGCTATGAATTTGATATCTGCTTCACCTCTGTCCAGAAGAGAGCAATTCGTACCCTTTGGACAGTACTAGATGCCATTGACCAGATGTGGTTGCCTGTAGTGAGGACTTGGCGCCTCAATGAGCGGCACTATGGAGGTCTGACAGGCCTCAACAAAGCGGAGACAGCTGCTAAGCATGGTGAGGCCCAGGTGAAGATCTGGCGGCGATCCTATGACATCCCACCACCTCCAATGGAGCCTGACCACCCCTTCTACAGCAACATCAGCAAGGTAGGGGCTGACTCAGTTTTGCTTCACTACAGATCAGATGCTTAGATAATTTGTTAGATTTAGTGATTTCTGTTTTGTCAGTTTAGCTGAGCCATATTCACAGATAACTTGAAAAATCCAGACATTCTTTTTCATATTGGTCTGTACAAATGAAAAATGGTTCTTTGAGAAATTTCCCCTTGCAGTGGTGTATTAACATTTATGCTCCACTTCTTGCTCTTAGAAGTGACCAAGACGGTCAAAACTCTGGCCAGCTTGGATTACTCTTTAACTGGACTTGGCCTTTTTTTTGTCAGCTATGACTATTTACATCCCTTTGAGAACTTGCATTATGAGAAGTGACAACTCCTGGTTCTTATTCTGTCATTTCCTCCAATTTCAAACACATCTTTTGTTACATTGGGACCAGGCACCAGCCTTAATTGAGGGGGTTATATTCTAGTTTACTTCATTTTGTGGGGATTTCCTCTGTCAAAAGGATGTACTCTGTAAATAATATGGATATTTCTTTTCACAGAGCTTATCAGATGAAATAATTTCCAGCAGCATTTTTAAGTGGTGCTTTTTTAGCTCTCAGAAGCTGTTTATATCAGTAATGAAATCTCAGGAGAATTTATATCTCTCTCCCCAACAGTCTGGAATTTAATATAGTACTTTCAGAAACTTTCTACAGAAAGCCAGATGCCTTTATGCATGTTGGCACCAAAGAAGTACTTTAAAGAGACTAGAAGAGAATTGTGGGGTCAGGCTAAGAACCTAGAAGGAATGGATTGGTTGGGTTCTTTTTAGGAATTACAAAGACTCCCTTTGCCTGCTTCAAGTTTTAAATGTGCATATTTTGGAATCTGGGGTAGAGAGAAGAGTTATGCACTAGAGTAGAGAAGTACAAAAATGGACTCTTTTTTGGCTTTACTTCACTGCCCTTACCATTGAGTCTCTGCTCTTAAATACTTAACTGACATTCAGAAGTCAGGTATTAGAATGTCACCAGTGACAGTTCGCTCTTTT
This sequence comes from Petaurus breviceps papuanus, assembly GCF_028583685.1. Taxonomy (NCBI): domain Eukaryota; kingdom Metazoa; phylum Chordata; class Mammalia; order Diprotodontia; family Petauridae; genus Petaurus; species Petaurus breviceps. Next base: position 2,241,786 of record NW_027187330.1, read on the forward strand.
GGGTTAAGGAGTATTCTTGGAGTCAATAGAATTCATATGGTACTATAGAGTTCTTTGACCTTTTTGGTGAGAAATTAACATATGTCTCCAGGACCGTCGTTATGCAGATCTGACTGAGGATCAGCTGCCTTCCTGTGAGAGCCTGAAAGACACCATTGCCCGGGCTCTACCCTTCTGGAATGAGGAAATTGTCCCCCAGATCAAGGAAGGAAAACGTGTTCTCATTGCAGCTCATGGCAATAGTCTCCGAGGGATTGTCAAGCATCTTGAGGGTATGTAGATTTGCTATATTGGGACTACAACTCTGGGTTCAGGTTGGAGGGGGTGAGATAGAACTTTGTTAAGGAGGGACTTGGCAAACACAAGGACCAGTATATGAGGACCTAAGTTAAGTGAAACATCTAAAGGAAGAATGACTTAGGTTAATAGAGATGAATCCTAGTTTAAAAATTTTTTAAAGTCAAAAGAACTTTCAGAACAAGGAAGGACTGCATCTGCTGTGGAGGACTGAATTTAAATCCCAGCTGTTACCTTGGACAAATCACTTTAGTTCTCTGGGTCTTGGGTTCTTTATTTGTAAAATGAGAGGATTCAGTTGAAAAAGTTTTTGTTTGGTCACTGTGTTTGTGACAAAATTTTTATACCAATTCCTCACTCTCCTTCATCCCATATAAACAGCCAGTTTCCACATGTTACTCTTTCTACTTCTGCAGCATCTCACACATCTGACCCCGTTTCTATACTCCCTATTACAGCCACCACCTTGGTCCGGGTCCTTATGATCTCTTACCTAGACTGTTGCAATGACCTAATATATCTCCCCAAATAAACTCCCTCCCCCTCTAATCTGTCCTCTACATACTTGCCAGGGTGGTTTTCCTTAAGCCTGGGTCTGACCATGTTACTTCAAACTCCAGTGGCTTCCTGCTGCCTCTGGGATCAAATATCAACTCTTGTTTTTGCCTTTTAAAGACCCAAATAGATTGGCTCCAACCTTATTTTATATTCCGGCCCTTCCTGTATTCTACAGCCTCTTCTTCATCCTTGGCACTCAGTCTGCTCTCTTTGTACTGGCCATCTTCCATTCCTGGGATATTCTTTCTTGTCTTCACTTCTGGCTTCTGGAGGCCTTTCCTCACCTTCTCATGGCTAGTGCCTTTCCTCTGAGTTTATCTTTCATTTACCTTGTTTTTCTTATATGTACAGTTGTTTGCTTGTTGGTGTTCTCTTTATAATGTTCTCCCTG
>NW_027187330.1:2243431-2256840 GCF_028583685.1 Petaurus breviceps papuanus
TATGAATTGGACAAGAATCTGAAACCAGTCAAGCCCATGCAGTTCCTCGGGGATGAAGAGACTGTTCGCAAAGCCATGGAGGCTGTGGCAGCCCAAGGCAAGGCCAAGAAGTGAAAACAGGCTACCAGCATGTGCCAGCAGTAGCCAGGTCCTTCCCTTCTCACTGTCCCACCACATCTCTCCCCTGCCTGCTCCACACACTGACCATCATCTTAGGGAACACAACACATAGCTGCAGGTGGGGGACTGATGGCTCCTTTTCTCATTTCCTCCCTGTTTCAGACCAATTCTTTTCTCTCTTGTTGCCCTTCCCCGCAACCACATTAGTCAAAATGCCTCCTGGGTGGTTTGGCTCAGTAAGGACCTGGTTAGGGGTTAGGGATGGGGACATAGTAAGAAGTGACCAATGTGGGGAGTTGAAAGAAGCAATTGGTCCAGTTATTGCTATGAGCCAGTCCTGCGTAGGGCAGCCCTCTCAGGGGCTGTTGTAGTAAGCTACCTATAACTTGGGTGGTTATTTAACAAATCATGAAAGTCTTATTTCCTCCCTAATTCAAGAAAAATGAATCTGAGAGGTTGAGATTATGTCCCAATGTTTGTCACATTTGCTTTCACAAAAGACCCTTCTAGGCTGGTTATTAGTGACTTTTGAAATTAAACTGTCCCTCTTGGTAGTCATCAGAGATCTCAAGCCACATCAGAGAAGGAAGAGTTCTTTGATTTCTAAGGGGTGGACGAGTATATCTCATTGTGTGTTTTATAGCCCCGCTCTATTCTGTGGCAGTAAAATGCCCCTCGATCATGTTTAAGTGTATCTCAGTGTCCACTTGCCTATGTCCAGCCACCTGGGTCCTCATCAGTTTTAGCATAACTGTACTAACCTCCCCGCCTTTTTTTGTTGTTCACTATAATAAAGGAGTGATGTGCAATACTTCTGTGTGTACTACGCATTGTCTCATGTCCCAGGAAAGCCTTAGCATGAATTAACCTTCTTTTCATCATTCCGTGCTTCCTTTTATGGCAGATTGTGGCAATGACAATCTCTAGATTTGGAAGTTTCATAGCTTCCTCTTATCGAAGTTTTGACCAGATAGAGATAAAAAAATATCAGGCTGTCTCTTCTGTGACTGCACAAGGGATTCAAGGGAAAATATCTGCATTTTGACTCAGATTTAGTAGTCCCAACCCCTAACTTGTTCCAGGTGGGGAATCATACAAATGTTAATAATCCTCTCTTAAAAGTAAAGTGAATTCCAGGGTTGGGATCTTAGAGGCCCCCCATCTTAACAGAAATCCCTCTTAAATCTTGATAGATGGACAGTTATCCAGCTCTTGCTGAAAAACCCAGTGATGGGGAGGCAGTGCATTCTATTTTGACATAGCTTTGATAGTTGTGTGTCAACTTTGATCTTTTGTTCATCATTTTGCCAAGTAAAAAATGATTCACCTTTTTCACCCTTTCACCATGTAGTAGTTAAAACACCTTCTAGAATATAAAGAGGTTAACTGAGATTAGTCAGTGTCCAACTTGACAAGGCCTGACATATGTGCAGTTTTTAATTTCTAGTTATTTCACTCTTAGACTGCATGGCCCTCTGGAAAAGCAGTGGCTCAAGAGAGTCAATGAGCATTTATTAAGTGCCTACTATGTGCCAGGCACTGTGCAAGCACTGGAAATACAAAGAAAGGTAGAAGTTGTTTTGTTCCAGGAGCCAACATGCAAACAACTGTATCTTGTACAAACAGTATATACAGAAGGTTGAAATAATAAACAGAAGTAGGACATTGAAATTGAAATTAAAGTTGGAAAGGTTTCCAGTAGGAGGTGAGATTTTAGCTGAGCATTGCCTCAAAGTGAGAACTTGAAAAGGTTTTAGCCTGAAAAGGCCAGTGTCTCCCATTGCATCCTGGGTCATCTTCAGTCATCCTGATGAATTGTCTCTGGAGGAGAAAGTGAGGCTTGTGACCTTGCACAGCCTTCCCTCATTCAAATCAAAGTAAACTACAAGTCATGTCATTCTCTCCCTGGTGTCATGGTCCTCTGAGAATGAAGGACAAACCAAGACCACACACAAGGTGAAGTAGGAGGTAGAGGAGGGAGAATATCCCAAGCATGGGGGTAACCAGTGAAAATGCATGGAGTTGGGGCAGCTAGGTGGCCGCAGTGAGTAGAGCACTGGCCTTGGAGTCAGGAGGACCCGAGTTCAAATCCAGCCTCAGACACTTAACATTTACGAGCCATGTGACCTTGGGCAAGTCAACCCCAATTACCCTGCCTTCTCCCCTCCAAAAAGTGCAAAAAAAAAAAAAATGCATGGTGTTGATAGGTAAAAGTATCCTGTTGGAGGAACAGAAAAGAAGGTAATGTCACTGGATTGAAGAGTATTTGGAAGGGTGTAAACTGTAAGAAGACTAGAAGGGTGTTAGAGATGGGGTGGAGGAGAGGTAGGAAAAAGTTGAGGGCATTGAACACCTAACAGAATTTTATATTTGATCTGCAAGTGATTGAAAGGGAGCCAATGAATTTATTGTGTACATGGTGACATGGTCAGACCTATATGCTTCGGGAAGGTTGTTTTGAAAACTAGGTGAAGGAGGGAATGGAGCTAGTTTACCAATGACATCAAGATAACTTCTCCATAGGACATTCCAGTGCTACCAACCTAAGAGGTAATGGATGAAACAAGCCATAATCTTGAGAATTATGCAATGAAACAACAGTATCCTGAGGGGGATGCAAATGAAGTTGTCATTTTCATGGAATCTAGAAAAAGGATTACAAAGAAAGAAACTTGTGTTTGTTTAGTACAGTCCCACTGCCACAGTCTTTATGCAGGAAAGTTCTAGTGACTACTGCAATAGATCTACTTGCAATAGCCTTCTTAATGGTTCTCCTTGACTTGACTTCCTCTCTTTCCATTGTAGCTGTGATAATTTGTTACCCACTGCGTCATAAACATTAAATGACTCCCAATTTTCTACCAAATGAATCTAAACTGAATGTTGAGAACCTTCTAGGACTCCTGGGATCTGAAAAGTCTTTTAGTAAAAATGCTTTATTTGTCTAAAGAAAAACAAATAAGCCACATTTACAGCATTATTAGAGGAGTAGAAAAGGAACAGGAAATCACTTTGTTGGCTCCTCCCAACATCAGATAATTTTCTTTTGTTGGCATCTCAAAGGGGAGAGAAAATTTATCCATGAGATTTGTGATAAAAGGTTCAAGAATAATCCTCCAAATACAGTGGAAGCTTCAGGCAGTTATTTCCAAATGTGGTATCTGATAAGTCCAAGGTCTTTTTGTTTTGATCATATATGGATAGTAGGAAACGGAGGCCCCCAATATGGGGAGAGGATGTAGCTATGTCTGAAGGAACTCAGGCTGTACTCGTGCTACTTTGCGGAATTCTTTGGTGTGTGTCCTAGGACACTGCATCTCACACCAGCTGATGGGTACCATCTGGACACCTGCTGGAGAAAAGTTCTGAGTCAGCCCGGGCATGAAACCACAAAAACATCTCTATTCTACTTATTCCAGTATCTTACCATTCCCAGTGAAGGGCTCTTATAACCCTACATTAATAGCAAGATTTACCACAACTTCAAAAACAGCTCCCCAATGCCATATGATAGGTGATTCAAAAAGCAGGTGATGAGAAAAGAGGTACGTTTTTGTCCCCAATCACTGCTCCAAGAGGCACAGCTTTTGGTGATGAAGCAGTGCTGATTCACCTGATTCACTGTGGGCCACCACCACTCCCAGCTCATTTTCTGCAGTTGTCAACAGGTAGTTGGACTGTGCATCACCTAGGGAAATCTAGTCATATGTGTTTGGTTAAGGAAAATATATCAAGCCAGAAAGCCTTTTCCACTCAGTAGGGAAAAAAAGGTTTCCCCCTCTTGCCACTTGGGCTCTCCTGACTGCAACTCTCCTCTCCCCTTTATAAAACACTGGAAATGTGGACAGGGATAAAGGATACCACTTTAGCCAACACGATGTCACCTGGGCGGAAACTCTTATATATTTCAACCTGCAAGAAGAGAAATAATGAACAACTTATTAAGTGCCTGTTATATGTCGGACATGGTTCTAGGGCTACAAAGATAAAAATGACAGCCCTTGCCTGAGAAAGAGCTTAGATTCTGGGGGTGGGGACATAACAAGTATATACAAAATAAATAAAAAGTAATTTTTGGCAGAAGGCATTAGCAACTGTGGATATTAGGAAAGGATTCACACAAATGAGAAGTTCTGAAGGCAATGAAGGATGGTAAGAGGTGGGAACAAGGTGGGAGAACATTCTGGGCATTCTGGTTAGTCAGTGCAAAGGTACAGAGAGGGGCTATGGAGTACTGTGATGAATAGGAAGGCCAGTTTTCCTGGACTGCAGTGTGTGGAAAAGGCAGAAATGCAGAAGAAGGCTGGAAAGTGACAGGGGTCAGGCTGGGGAAAGTGTTTTTACAAGGCAAATGGAGACATTTATGCTAAGGGAAATAGAGAGCCCAATGTGGAGTGAGTTGGGCAGACTTGGCCTTTAGGAAAGTGATTTGCACAGAGGGTCAAGGTGTGTGTGTCTGTGTCTGTGTGTTTTCTAGTACAGCACAGATCAACAGTGTTCAATTCACTGAAATTAATGAATCCCATCTTTGTACAGATTTCCCTGGTTCTAAGTGTTCCATATTGAGCCAGGAAGTGGAACTTTTTGCTTTGCTTTGGAATTTACCATTCCATTTGAATTCAGCTCATTCTCTCCCAGAGGGCAGAAATCACATTTGCTCAGCTTAATCCATTTTACTCTTAAAGTAACAAAGTATCTATTTAGAAATCTGCAGGGCCAGGGCCTAGGATTCTGACCTAGCTAAAAGCTCCCACATCTGGCTTAGGGTCTGAACCCATAGTTAAGTTTGCAGAAATGTCATTAAGAATTCTAGAAAGTTATGCCAAACTAGAAGACAGAGCAAATTGTTCCTCTCTGGACAATAAACAAAAACTCCAAGGGAAGAAAAGGACTTGGGGAATGGTGTGGGAAGAGGGAAAATCATTACAGTAGTAGAAAGATAACAACTTTAGTATCACTGTGGCCTTCTCTGACTGACTCCTCAATATGGTCTTTGAAATTAATTACGATAATAGGAACTCTGAGATTCCCTAGCTACAAACTTTTTTTTTTTTAAAGAGATCATTACCTTGTCTTTTTCAGTAGCTCGAACATCTTCCTTCCTGCAAGGAAATTTAAAAAAATTAATGTTTCAAGAGAAGCAACTACTTGCTTTCTAGGGCCAAGGCTAGGGAAGAGACAGAGCAGCTTCAGGAGTCAGGACAAGTCATATTTGTTAATTAGCTGCCACCCAAAGGCACAAGATGGAAACACACCCCAAGATTATACCTTGGGCTAAGATCTCTACCCTGTCACAAGAGGCCCACATAAAATAGCCAGCAATTGTTCCCAGGGCTGGGTCTGGGAAGAAGGAAATTTCAGGACAGCTAAGACATGGGAAGGTATTGAAATGTACAAATTAAATGGACATGACAGCAAAGCCAATTATATTTTGATAAGAGTGTTTTATTAACCAGCTGGTGACTGCCTCCCCAGTAGGGAAGGCAGCCCTAAGCCTTCTGCAAGATGATTTTTATAGAACTAGGAGTTACTAACAACAAAGTGTGATTCCAAGGGGGTGTAATGCTGTTAATACCATTCCTAGTGAAGCCTTAATTACCTAGCAAAGCTCTGGATTCAAACAGAAAACAAACCTGTATCTGGGGCATATTTTCTAGCAACACAGGTGAAAAGTTCCTTCACTATTGTGGCCTATCAGGTGGTTTCCACCAGGGTCTCTTTCTGGCAGGTTGTGACTGGGAGGGGGCTTTGGTGTATTAATTTCTGGTAGGCACTTCAGTATAAGAAAGCTTATTAGCTCCTCCAGGAAAGAACTGGTAGAAAATGACTGAGGAGTTATTCCGAATCCTAGGATGGAAGAGAATTCCAGAAATCAAAGAATAAATGCTTGTGTCCCTGAAAAATGATTTCTGTCCCCCTATCAATGGAAAACTCAGGAAAAACAACCCCACCCAGTAATTTGTTTCATTTCTAATATTCATCAGGGTTGGTCTATACAACTGCAATTACATGTAATCTTTAAGGGAAGTAGTGCCTAACAAACTTAAAATCACCTCTGGTTGTGTAAAAATTACTCTGATGCTTGCCAACCACATATTTCAGTCAAATTTACTGCCCTAGTCCAAACTTTTTCAGTGAAACAAAAGAGAGGTCATAGAGAAAAGAAAACAGATATGAAAGAAACATGGTGGACATAGATCTGTAATATAGTGTTTAAAATCCCAGTTTTGAATTGAAATAAAGGAAATTTAAAAGCTTTCTACCTGATAGTTCCTCTAAAGGAGTTCTTGAGTGGTGTGGATCCTACATATAAGATATGCACTTTGGCAAATCGAGAATTAATGCTGGAGACCTGTGCCACAGAGAAGACAAAGGATGCATTAAAAATAGCAGCTGTCAGACAAGGAAATCCTGGTGATACATGACAGGAATTAAGAGGAATAGGTTCTACTCTTAGCTATCCTATTAACTAGGTGGGTTACTTGGGCAAATCACTTAATCTCTGTTTCAATCTTCTCATTAATAACTTGGGGAAAGTAATATCTGCTCTATTTTACAATATCAAATGAAATAATAGGAGAGCATGTTGAGAAGCATAACAGCATTATACAAGTGAAAGGCATTCCAGTGGGCTTTAATCCTTGGACAATCAATCCATGGGCCTTTGGGGACCCTGATAAATCAAGAACATAGACTTAAAAGTCTGAAATGCTGTACGCTGTCTTTTCATCTGTAAAATTAAGACTGTGATATCTGTACTAACTCACTGAGTTCTTGTGAAGATTAGAATAAGAATACATAACAATGTTTTATAAACTGCAGGATACAGTTTACAGAGGGATCTGAAAGTCTTAGTAAAGTTTTAAGTTAATAAAGCTTAAGACTGCACTAGGCCTTTTGGAACAACCTGCAGCAACGTGGCTTAGTACCACTGCCTTCCATCTGGCCCAACATTACAGCATATACACTCTTCCGCTGCGGGTATTTATGAAGACACTAACGTTATTCTAGCCTCTAACCTAGAGGAGCTTTAGCGACACAAGAAATTCATCCTTCCTTTCCGTAAAGGCGCCTGATGAGATCTGGAAGTCGATAGAACCTCCCAACAGTGAGAGGTTTTGCTTTCGGTTGTCGTCTCCCAGTGAATAGCCCCCGGGTTTTGGAGCTCAGAACGGGCCCCGCCCACTCTTAGAATTACTGGCCTGCCAGGGCCACCACTGCCAGTCAGTGGCGGGGATGGGAAGCCCCTGCCCCCGGGCACCGGGAGCCGCGAGGGGGTGGCATTACCGCACCTTGCAGGTGACGATGGTTCCCACATCTGGCAGCAGCTGGGACTCGGTCTCTCTCGTCACCGACACCACCGGGAGCTGCGGGGGGGAGAAGGACAGGCTCCTGAGCTCTGCTCAGCACCAGACCGAGGGGGCTGAGGCTCGCGGGCCACAGGGCGGATTCGGGGGGCTAAAGGCCCCTGGCTCCGTCTGGACACCAACCGCCAGGGCAGGCTTTGGGGGTGCAAAGGCCTACGGGGCTCCCCAGCGCGGGCCCATCGCGAGGCCCCGCGAGGCCGGCCTCACCTCGCCGTTGTCGCTCGTCTTCACCAGGCAGCCGGAAAGCGAGGAGAAGATGTAGCCGTGCCGGGTGTAGGTGCCGCTGCCGGGGCTGGCCTCCTCCACGTTACACAATCGTTCGCCTGCGGAGGACAGACGCGGTGTCCATCCCTCCCCTCCGGCCCCTGAGCCTCCAGCGCCGCCCGGGACAGCCAGGTCCAGCACGGCAGCTCGCCGCATCCGGCCTCCCTTCCCCGGCGCCTCACTCACCTGGGACGCAGTACCTCATCGGCGGCGCCATTGCCATGACCTCCCAAAAGCCATTACAGGAGGCCTATTGTCAATCCATTGGCCGAAACGAGAGCTGAGGGCCCGAGTAACAGAACTGCCAATTGGCTGGCGTACCACGTGGCCGCTCCAGGGCCACTTCAGGGACTTCCCTCTCCTCCTAGAACTTCAGCTCCCAGGGTGCCTCGGGAGAAGGAGAAGGGGGCGGGCCGCCGGGCTTCCCAGACTTGCGCCGTAGGGGAGGCCGGGGTGGTAGCGGTCCTGGCGCCGCTGCCGCTGGGGGCCGGGGATGGTGGGTCAGGCTGTTTGGGGCCGGGGTCGGCTTCACCAGAGGCTACTGTGAGCCGTGAAGGCTTCGGGGCTCGACTGGATCGTTGCCCTGCAGGCAGGAGGTAAGGGGGCCTTCGGGGTCTCAATCTTCTCTCCCACCTCTTTGCTCTCCCTCGGGATCTCAGGCCCCCAGCCGCGGGGGGCGTGGAAATACGGGGCGCGAGAGGGGTCATGGGTGCTCCTCTGCACTCCGGAGTGTTGGTGAGGCGGGGGCTTCGTCCTCCCCGGGTACCTCCAAGTCCCTGAGGAGGCGGGACATGTGCAGTGGGGTGAAGGGGCTTCTTTAGCCTCGTTCTCCTCCCCCTCCTTCGCGGCTCTGACGGAGAACGGCTGAGTTGCACCTGCTTCCCTAGCTGGCCGACGGCGTTGGCTCTCGCTGCCCCGGGACGGCACTGGAGCCCTTCGCGACCCGGCTTGCTTACGCGTTATCGTCATTGCCTGCCCGCTTGCTCTCGGACACCCCTGCCTATCCGCGGGCCCCCAAGAAAGTTTTGCCTTTGGTCAGGGCTGTCCTTTCTGTGGTGCCGTCACCTCCAGTGCCCCACCATCTGAAGGGAGAGCCCTGCGTCCTCAGACATTCGTTAACCAGAGTTATCCATGGACCTGCACTGAAGTTGGCATTGGAAACCTGCATTTTCAGTTTATCTCTCTGGGGTGGTGGCCCCAGAAGGAACAGATGGATGGGCAACACTTCCCTCCACGCTGCCCTTCCTCAAATGGAAACCTATCCAGCAGACGTAAAGAGTGTGGGGGAAAGTAGATGGAAGATAACAGATCTAGGGTCTGAGACAGGATTGTTCTGTGGGTAGAGATAAGAAACGGATTAAAGAGATGACTTCTTTGAATTTACAATCTGTGGAGGACTTCTTGTCACCCTGATATTAGAGAAATGGAGAGTTTTAGGGTAGTACTAATTTAAATTTATTCTCCTTAGGAAAGTCACCAATGTTTAAAAAAAGTTATTTGAAACAATATAGGCCATTTGTTATTATCTGTACCAATTAAAAGGAGCAATAGTGTATATAAGCCAAAAGGAGATTTAAAAGTTTTGCTTAGTTTCAAAATATAGAGCGTTTTTGTTGTTGCATTTGAATATGCCTGCCTGTTCTTCGGGAAATCTATACTTTTAAACCAAATGACAGTAGTCAGCTAGTTAGTATTTTTAAAGCACTTATGTGCTGGGCACTATGCTGTGATGGGGATGCAGGGCAAAAATACTGTTCCTGCTCTCAGGGATCTCCCATTCTAATGTAGGATCCATGTAAATAACAAGGGACCTATAAGATTTAAACAGAGGATAGAAAAAATCAGAGGGAAGGCAGTAATAGCAAGAGAACCAGGAAAGGCTTCCAAGAGAAGATGGGAGTTGAGCTGAGTCTTGAAGGAGCATCAAAGTTCCTCCATTTTCTATCCTGCAGTATTTTCTTCCTGATTGCTCTGGTGTCAGGGAGTTGGAGAGCCTCCTGGATCCATGCTGCTCACAGACAGCATCACTTCTGCTTCAGGTTCTGGCCAGAGTAGTACTACTTTCTCTCTGGAATAGAAGATGGAATAATTCTGTTTAAAGGCTTTTCTTGGGTGGAAGGAAGGGAGGGATGCTGATCCAGTTACTAAACTGACACTGTGCCTAGATAAGCATTGACCGCCTCTAGTTTCTTCTGGGTTTCAGACTTCATTCTAAATAAATAAGTTAACAGGAGTTGAGAGCAAAGCAGCACTATCCTGCCTCCCACATGACAAATCAAGATAATTTGTTCTTTGATAATAGCCTTATTCACAAAACTGTTGTAGGTATCCACAAAGGTCTCTAGTTAAAAATATTGGTTAAGTGTCCTTCTTCCCCCTTCCATTGCTATGTTATTCCACAGCCAGAGAGAACGAAGACCTTTGAAGATATTAAAGAATTTGGAGTGCTGAGGAGATAAACTAAGAAGGCCTGTGAGGAGCAGTCACTATAGAGAAGGCTTTTCTGCTTGGGACAAACTGGGGGGGGGGGGGGGCTTAGGAAGGGGTAACGGCAATTAAGGAAGATATTAAGGTAATTGGAGTGCTGAGGAGATAAACTAAGAAGGTCTGCGAGGAGCAGTCACTATAGAGAAGGCTTTTCTGTTGGGGACAAGGGGGGGGGGGGGGAGGATTAAGAAGGGGTAAGAGGCAGTTAAGAAGATCATTAGGTTAACTTCAAACTAGTGTGGGGAAAGGACTAAACTTCACAGACCAGATTTTGTTCTCAAGAAGGATCTGAGCCTGAGAAATGGGACACAGGCAACTTTTAAATATGTGACATCCCCAGTATATGTCACTTTTGGATTGGAAGTAGGATCATCTTACTACCCATATCTTGGTGGTCCCTTAGCCTCTGAATAGGGAGATTAGAAAAGGTGCCAAGGTTTGTGTCACAGAACAGGCAGGAGAAAGAACACAGGACCTGAAATCCTAAGACCTGGACTTGAAATCAGGCCATGCTACTTCCTGGCTGGGTGATCTTGGGGAAGTCCTTTTATCTCTGAGTCTGTTTCCTCATCTGTAAAATGGGAACAATCATATGTATTCTACCCACTTCGTAGGGTTTTGAGGATCAAAGGAGATGTATCTCTGTAACCACAAAATGCAATATGAGTTGTCATAACATCATATGGTAGTTGGGACTGACTGGGAGGAGACTGGGAGGTGCAGAGCTTGGGAAATTCATGCTGCCAAGCTGAGGTCTCTGAGCCCTAAGGGCAGTCCTGGAGATGAGAACTGATAGCTCTCTCCAGGAATATAGATGGCATCAAAGATCTAGGAATAGGACCCACCCCAGAATCGTTTCATATCCTGACGTGGCTAGTTTTAGCTAAAAGAGTTGGTTGTCCAGAAGTGGAAAGCATTAAAAGTGTGAGGTGAGGGGGAGAAGGTGGGCAGGAGGGAGATCTCGATCATAGGCAGCTTCCTCAACAGCTCTGCCAAGAGCTGAAGCCAATAGGCTTTGTTGTATTCTTTCCTTGCAGTGGTAATGCACTTGAGTGGTTTGTTGTTTCTGTTTAAAGTTCCTTTTACCCTCTTGCTTCCTATTCTACAGAGAAATCCAGAATTTTTGCTTGGTGCCAATCATTTCTTTTGTCCCTCTTGATGCAAAAGAGATGTCATTTAACGGCCAGACTTACATCTTTCTTGGGTTGAGTTAGCACTGTGTAATAGAAAAAATGCTGGACTTAGATCTGGATTCAAATCCTAACTTAGATGTGATTCTAGTCAAGCTACTTCACCTTTGAGCCTCTTTCTTTAACTGGAAAGTAGGCATAATACTTTTATTACTTATCTCACATGTGGGAAGTTTATAATTTCAGTACTGCGTGTTAAAAATGTGAGCTACTATTGTGTTTGTATATTCACTTGTTTGATTCTTCAAACCTAAGCCGAGGACCTCTATCCTGGGATAGGTAAGTCATTAGGGGCAGGCTGAGTGTGACCTAAGAGGGTCCTTAATTGTCATTTTGTCTGGTGGGACTTAGGAGTTTGAATGTTCATTGGCTATTTATTTTCCTGTAGGAGGCCATGCGAAGCCGCCGGTCCTTATTGCTGGGGCCAGCACGCCTATGCTTGCGTTTGCTTCTCCTCCTGGGCTACAGACGCCGGTGCCCACCATTACTTCGGAACCTTGTACTTCGTTGGCGCTATGGGAAAGTCTGCCTTCGTTCTCTACTCTACAACTCCTTTGGGGGCAGTGACACTGCCATTGATTCTGCTTTTGAGCCTGTGTATTGGCTTGTTGACAATGTGATCCGCTGGTTTGGGGTGGTGAGTGTTGCCAGGATTCTATGGCTTGGGGTTAGCATGACAGATATTGTGACCTTTGGGGTGGAAGGATAGATGGCTTTATTTGAAGACTTCACAAAAGATTTTTACAAAACCGGGTTCTGTTTTCTTTCCTCCTCTTGTACCTTAGTTGTGGGGTGCCATCTTTCCATACTCTAGTCACAGCTGAGTGTTGACTTCCTACCATTTGGCAGGTCTTTGTGGCCCTGGTGATTGTGCTGACCAGTTCCATTGTGGCTATTGCCTACCTGTGTGTCTTGCCCCTGATCCTCCATACTTATTCCGTGCCCCGAATCTGCTGGCACTTCGTCTACAGTCACTGGAACCTCATCCTCATCGTCTTTCACTACTACCAGGCCATCACCACCCCTCCTGGATACCCACCCCAGGTAGGGCTCAGGGAAGGTACAGCAGGACACCAGGGTAAAACAGATAGGACAGGGAACCAAGAATCCTAGCAAAGGGGCAGCAAGGTTTGGGACTAGAACTCTTCAAGAATTCTCCATTGTCATTGGTTTCCAAAAAGGTCTCCTTCAGCAACTAAAATGTTTCTGAGGCCCTGACCAATTAATTCTCTTCCAATACAGGCTAAGACTGATCTTGCTACTGTATCTATCTGCAAGAAGTGCATTTATCCCAAACCAGCACGGACACATCACTGCAGTATCTGTAACAGGTTCGCTTTTTCTCCTACTTCCTTGACTTTTTTATTTGCCCTTTATCTAGAGTCAGGTGAGTTAGGGGCAAACTAATCCCTAAAAGCCTCAAACCTTGTTGAGCACAAGTAGCCTCTCAGTATTTTGTTCCTTAGTAATGCAAAGTCCTGTTCCTCCTTACAGGTGTGTGCTGAAAATGGATCACCACTGCCGTATCCTTTTACCAAGACTCCCTGAATCCAGTGATGCCCAGACAACCTGTTCCCCTCCCATATCTTCTCGATTCTGCCTCTTCAGGAGCTTTCCCAACCCCCACCTCACCCACTACCAACTAAAACACTTAGGAAAAAACACAGGTTAGACTAAATGATACTTTCTGGAGAACCTGGCCCTTTATTAGGACAAAAAAATAGGCCTGGAGGCTTTGGGGACATGTAACTCAACTGTTATCTCTGTAAAATTTGATCTTAAAGGAGGAAAAAAGGCTTGGAAGCCAATTATTTCCTTGAGAACAGAAATGAGTACACAACTGGACAGGCCCTGTAGAAAGTTCAGCTGTAGAAACAGGGATGTAACTAGAGAAAGAATTGAGGTAAGGACGCTGTTCTCATGCATTGACTTGCAACTCTCGGCTCCTTCCCAGATCCCCAAAGGTGCTCAGTAATGCCCC